>NW_015628684.1:1317041-1343009 GCF_001515625.1 Sinocyclocheilus rhinocerous | reverse complement strand
AGGCACGTTTTATTATGGATGCGTGCGCTTTATTTGACGTGTTTTGGACTATTGAACAGAAACACCCGCCCACTGCAATGATAACACTTGGAATAGCCAATTTTTTTATATAACTCCGATTGGATTCGTCTGAAAGAAGAAAGGTCATATACACCTAGGATGCCTCAAGGGTGAGTAAATCACAGGCTAATTTTCATTTTTGGGTAAACTAACCCTTCAAACAGTGCTGATTGGTCATAGTGTTCACGCGCTCAACAGATATGACTGTGGTTGGCTACAGTGATCATCGCTTCATGCTCTTCACCGAGCGCTCACACAGAAGCACACGAGAGAGTTTGAAAAACCGCTATCAGCGGATCCATCACCGTCAGCGGATCCCTAACATATCTGCACATAGACGGATCCGCTGATAGATGTGGCTTTCAAACGCTCTCGTGTGCTTCTGTGTGACCGCTCGGTGAAGTGCATGAAGCGATGATCACTGTAGCCAATCACAGTCATATCTGTTGCGCGCATTAACACAGTGACCAATCAGCACTGTTTAAGAATCTGCTCAACAGCGCTCAAATGTTAGCAGGAAATGGACGTTTTTTAAAATTTCAGTACTGAATGGTATTGCGGTCAGTACTTTTGACAACACTAGCTGCAACACAGCAAAATTAGCACAACACAACGAAATCGCCGCAACACAATGGAAACAAGCTGCAACACAGCAAAATTAGCACAACACAACGAAATCGCTACAACACAAAGAAATCACTACAACACAACAAAATTAGCACAACACAACGAAATCGCTACAACACAAAAAAATCACTACAACACAACAAAATTAGCACAACACAACGAAATCGCCACAACACAAAGAAATCACTACAACACAACAAAATTAGCACAACACAACGAAATCACCTCAACACAACAAAATTAGCAAAACACAATGGAAATAAGCCACAACACAACGATATGATATATTTTTCTCAGGAATATTTGAAAGAACTGCATTTGTTTGAAAAGTAACATTTGATATGTCTTTACTGTCACTTTTGGTCACTTTAATGCATCCTTGCTAAATAAAACTATTCATTCTCCAATATCTGTATATCTGACCTTCTCTCAACTCCAGCAGTTCAGAAAGTGGCATCTGTACTTTTATATTGATTGACTGATACTAATAGATGCCATCATTTCTGTACTGGCCTCATTGCACTGGCTACCAGGAAGTTTTTGAATTGATTTTACAATGCTATTTATTTTTAAGGCCCTGCATGGACTTGCTCCACAGTATTAGTAATCTCCTCCACCCTTACTCTACCTCCAGGTCCCTGAGGTCATCAACCCAATTACTTCTGTTCCCCTCTTGATTTTTTGGTCCAAGCGAGATCAGGCTTTCTCCGTTGTAGCCACTAGATTTTGGATTTTAAAAGCAGTTTTGGGCTTGAAAGTGTATTTAGTAGGTTACTTTTCTTTGCAGTTAATTGTCTATTAATTGTTTGTTGAATTGTTTTTCTGTTTACCTGTAGGTGCCATGTCTACTTCCTATCCTGATGTTTAAACTGAGCAGAGTGTCTGATCCGGCTTTGTCTCACTCTGTTCTCTACACTCTGCCAAAACTGGGAACCCACAAGGTACAGTCATTAACATGCACAGCATGCACTGTTTACCTGATGAGGGAATATTAAATTAGAATCTTAATCAATAGATATTTTTCATCAAATGTGTTTTCTTGATTTTCAAAGTTTTACCAAGAAAAATAATTGGAATTGGAAATTAAATTAAATTTAATTTAATTACATGTGCACATAGCTAATCATTCAATTATATTAAAAAGATGTTAATGCATGGCAGTCAAAATTAAGAATGCAACTCCATTTGCAACACAGCACAGCTCTACAAAATATGAATATAGTCCGTCTGCATGGATTTGGGATACTTTGCTTCCCCTGTTGCTATGGCAACAGCTTACCTGCACTGTAGGCAACTCCAGCCATTAACCTGACCATTGTCTGTGCCATTGTTATTCATTTGATTCCGCTAACAATACGTATTATTCATAAATCTTCTATGCCAAATGTGTACTTCCGTAACGTTTTGCTTGCTAGTAAAATGCTACATCAACAAAAAACACATTCTGCAGGTTGCACAGTGTACTCTAAAATATGAGTAAATGAGAGAGGAGATGTTTTTGCTGATGTTATTCTTTATTTTAAATGCTTAGGCACTCTATCATCAGCCTTTGAATGTGGATGGCAGTGTTTGCCCTTTAATGTAGTCTTTAATTTTAGCATTTTGTAATCTGTGAGATACTCTTATTTTTTAAAAGCGCAGCAGAACGCAACCTAGCCTGTAGGTCACAGCCGAAGCATTAAAAACATAAAAGCATTGGGTAATTTAAGTTTGCATATATTAAGTAAACTATGCTTTTAGCTAAGTTTGCATATATCTGGTTCTGTTCAGTGTGCTTTAGCATTATGTGGATGTGTATCTTCTGCCTCGTGTATGTTTATCCTGACTGACCTCTCTTGTGTTTCAGTTCTGCATCCCGCAGGTGCTTCATGTCCTCCAAACTCTGGGCAGTTCATCCAGACTGAGGCCTGTGGCTCTGCGCCTCTTAACTCTGTTATGGCAAAAGCAGGTGCAGTTAACACTGATATCTGTTAAAACTGTTCTACTCTTCTCTATGTTGTGTCAGATGTCTGTGAGTAGGATGCCTTGATTCTGGTCATTTCTCATGTTGAATATCAGTATTCAATATTTATTTAAAATGAATTTATTCCCATTTTACCATTTTTGTTTCTGTTTAGTCTTCTAATTTAATACAAAATATTTCATTACAAATACAGGATAGCAGTTTGAGTGACATTTTTTTCATAAAATTATGCATACAACCTGATGGTTTTATCCCTGTTATTAATGAAGCATAAAATTCTCATATTAATTTAGCTTTATTCTATCTATCTATCTATCTATCTACAATTACAATTCATGTTTTCATATAATATTATTAACGTGTAATTCGAGTGAATAAAATTATTACATTATGCACATAACTTAATGTTTTGAGCCCTGCTATTAATGAAATGCAAAATTATACAAGTACTAATTCATTTGTTCACAGACAATTTGTGTATTTTAGAAAAAAATGAACATTTTAACTGAAATATTCCTGAACGAATTATCAGTTCAGATTGAATCTGCAAATTTGTTCTGATACCCAATCCTACTACAATATCTGATTGAATTGCATTTAGACTACACTTCAAATTAGGGCTGCACAATTAATCGCATGTACTTCAAATGTGTGATTGTAATCGTATAAGATAACAACATATCTAAAGCTAATTTCATTTGATTCATACAGGTTTAAGTGTGACTTGTTTGTGTCCAAATACTTTGTTGGACCACTATACTGTACTATATATCATAGTTCTGTTACCCTCAAGATCGATTTCTGAAGCTTTTGATTTTTTTGTAAAGGACCGTGTGTATCCAGACCTGCAGAGACTGATGTCACAGCTTGAAAAATCCTCAGTGGTCATGGGAAAAGATACGCAGTGGGAGCAGATATTAGCCAGAGCAGCCTGCGTCAGAGACATCTGTAGAGAGAGGTCTGCTTCACCCAAAATCTGCCACCATAAAACTGGAGTTCATGTAGCAGTTTGATGCACTGTATATTAGAGGTCGACCTATGTATCGGTTTTGCCGATTAATCTAGCTATCGGTATCGGCAAAATCCACTATCGGTCGACCTCTACTGTATATTCCACATGGGATGGGACACTAGGCTACCACTGTAACCATTTACCATCAAGGGTTTAATTTCAAAGATTTCCTGAACAGTTACATTCATTCACACTTTTCCCGTATGCCGTACATATTGTTCCAGGCCGTACCAGCATGGAGGAGACATGCTGGCCGCCATCACCGACACGCTGATGCAGTTCTCCAGGAACGATCAGGCCACTCCTGCTGCTCTGGCACTGCAGGGCTTACAGGAGCTCTGTAGAGCTGAGGTCAGTCTTTGTATCCCTGTGAAGAGGTTCACACTGGCTATCAGAAATGTGAAAGTGAAGATGAAAATGTATTTTTATTTCCAAAACTATTTGTATTGTTTTGATTGGGTAGACCAGTGCCACTCTGGTCCTTATGTGCCCTCCTGCCTCAAGAGGCAAATTATAATAATTTCAGGGCTCAACAGGATTTTTGATTAATTGGGAAATGATTTTAGATTTGTTTTCATTATCCCTAACATTAAAAAAGTAATGTTTATAATAAATAAAAAATGTTTTATTTATTTATTTTAATTATAATTTTTTATTATATTGAAACTATTTGTATTGTTTTGATTGGGTAGACCAGTGCCACTCTGGTCCTTATGTGCCCTCCTGCCTCAAGAGGCAAATTATAATCATTTCAGGGCTCAACAGGATTTTTGATTAATTGAGAAATGATTTTAGATTTGTTTTCATTATCCCTAACATTAAAAAAGTAATGTTTATAATAAATAAAAAATTTTATTTATTTATTTTAATTATAATTTTTTATTATATTGTTTTTATGTTATATTTATTTATTTATTTTCTATTATTTACTAAATATGTTTATTATGATTAATTTTGTAGTCCATTTTAACCTGTTAGATAATTATCTGACGTATTCAAAACGTTGCAAGTCATAAAAATGGATACACATGATCAAAAAAAAATTAAGATCCTGTATAGTAATACAGAACATACCATTCAAAAGTTTGGGGCAAATACAAAGTCTCTCATGCTCACCAATAACTAATTTCATCAACATGCAGACTATGAAATATTATTACAATTAAAAATAACTGTTTTCTATTTGAATATACTTTATTCCTGTGATGACTAAGTTGATCATTCTTAAAACATTTTCATGATCATTCAGAAATCATTTTAATATGCTGATTTGATGCTCAAGAAACATTTCTCATTATTATCAGTGTTGAAAACAGGTGTGCTAATTAATGTTTTTGTGGAAACTGCAATACATTTTTTCAGGATTCTTTGATGAATTTAAAGTTCAAAATAACAGCATTTACTTGAAATAGAAAACTTTTGTAACAATGTAAATGTCTTCACTGTCACTTTTGATCAGTATTAATTTCTTTAAAAAAATCATACTGACTCCAAACTTTTGAACAGTAGTGCACTTTTAATACAGTATTTCAATTCTCTTACACTAGCCAGTGGGCCATTCTTACTGTTGCTCTGCATTTGAATATTCTTCTCATCCGTTTTCTGTTCAGGTAGTTGATATCGTCTCCACATGGAAGGCACTCTCTCCTAAGCTGTGCTGTGACACCAGACCCCTGGTCCTAAAGGCCACAGCTGAACTTCTGGCATTAGTGCCTGCTTTAAATGTCAAAACTGAAGAATATGAGGCACGAGAACACCAACCACTGTTTCTGATTGTTAGATGTGTGCTATTTTGTAGCGGTGTCTGACTTCGTAGTTAAAAGCATGATTTATTTCTCTCCACATTTCATCCGGTACAAATTACTTCAGGTCTTATGTCCTTTTCCTTCCAGAAATTCAGAAACGAGGCAGTCTGTGTTTTATGGGGCTACGCTCTTAGTCAGGTGAGCACTGACATTTTCAAATGGTAATGAGCAGTAGGGATGGTCAGGGTGGCTGACTAGTCACCCAACAACTGTTTCTAATGAAAAGTGCCATTTTATGTATCTGCAATTTATTTTGCTAGCAGTTATGAGTAAACAGTAATATTTAAAGCTTTTTGGCTTCATCAGGACCCAGAGGTTGCAAGCCAAGGTTATAAAGCTCTCTCTGAGTACTCTGAACCATCTCACACCGTCCTACACTAGGACCCAGAGGTTGCGAGCCAGGGTTTTAAAGCTCTCTCGGAGTACCCTGAACCATCTCACACCATCCTACACTTGCCAGAGCAGGTGAGAACATATGCTAAATATCCTCACATTATTTCTGCTTGCCTATATATATATATACTGTGTATCTGTAATGGTGATATGATCTTGCTAACAGGCCAGACCCGTACCAAAGCAGCCTGAAGAAGAGGATGAAGGGAAGGAAAATGAGAAGGATGAAGATATTTCAGTACCAGGGGCGTCATATGTGAAGCTAGTTTGTCTCACACCACAATCCGTTTTACCAGGTATGATTATAAGATTATGGTGACTAACAGACTGTTTTTGTTGAACAAACTCTTTTAAATATAGTTTGACTTGCATTTACAGTTATTTGAACCACAAAACTTTCATTTTAACTAATTCATCTGAATTCTTTGTAAGGTGTAGATGACACAAAAATTAGCTTTTAATTAAATTAACATTCAGCTTTTAGTCACCCTCATGTTGTTCCAAACCTGTATGACATTTGTTTTTCTGTGGAACACAAAAAAAAAGATATTTTGAAGAATGCTGGTAACCAAACTGTTTCGGTTCCCATCGAGTCCCATTATATTTTTAAACCATACAGTTGAAATCAATGGGAACAGAAACTGTTTGGTTACCAACATTCTTCAAAATATCGTCTTTTGTATTCCACAGAAGAAATTAAGGCTCAGAACAGTGTGAGGGTGAGTATATAATGACAGAGTTTTCATTTTTGGGTGAACTATCCCTTTAATGCATCACATTTTGACTCAATTTGTGCGTTATTTTACAATTTGTGCATTTTTGTATGCACATTTCTTTTCCTTCTCAAAAACCCACATTGAATAAACACTATTCGATTCTTGTTTCATGTAAGACAATTATGTGTACAACTTTTATCAACTGTTATCATCGAATACTGTTATTTTATTCAAATTGATTGGTTATTCAATTATTAAATTTTAGTGTAGTCTTTGTATGAACTTATATGTGACCCTGGACCACAAAACCAGTCATAAGGGTCAATTTTTCGAAATTGAGATTTATACATCATCTGAAAGCTGAATAAATAAGCTTTCCATTGATGTATGGTTTGTTAGGATATGACAATATTTGGCTGAGATACAACTATTTGAAAATCTGGAATCTGAGGGTGCAAAAAAATCAAAATATTGAGAAAATCGCCTTTAAAGCTGTCCAAATGAAGTTCTTAGCAATGCATATTACTAATCAAAAATTAAGTTTTGATGTATTTACAGTAGGAAATTTACAAAATATCTTCATGGAACATGATCTTTACTTCTTCATTAGATCTTTAATGTTCTAATGATTTTTGGCATAAAAGAAAAATCAATAATTTTGACCCATACAATGTTTTTTTGGCTATTGCTACAAATATACCCCAGCGACTTAAGACTGGTTTTGTGCTCCAGGGTCGCATATTAGGAGGTATTCATTAATCTCTTTGCACACAAACTCTCCGGTCATAAAAACCTGGAAATATCAGGGTAAAATGGATTTTTGTTAAAAAAAAAAATCGTAAAAATAAAAAATGTACAAGACATGGCAATGTACTATTTGTGAGCAAATTATGATATATGACAATAATATATGAATATTATTGTTATAGGAGTCAGTTCTTATCTGTGAATGAATCGAATCAGTCTGAATAACTGATGTATTTGGTGGTGTCATAGAGATCTATACCATTATTAATGAATGCTAATTGGGTTGTTTACTTAATACTTAACCTACCTGTTTTGCTTAGTCATTATATAAGATTATATGAGGGATACATTCACTGTTATCTGGTTAGATAACAAGCCAGCTGGTTGCATTTTTACAGTGGCAGAAGAAATAAACTGGGACAGATTTTGTGTACTGAAATTTTACTTATAATAGACCCAAGGTGTGATCGTTTCACAGTTACTGTTATTTAATTGTAGCTTATTTCCATAATTTTACTGAGGTAATGTATTCGAAATAGCTGGATGAATAAAACTTGAGGCTGTGTGGTTCAGTGTACTGTACTGCAACATGCAACATAGCAAACCCACAACAAAGACTACAATGCCATAATAAATGACACAATATGGAATATATTATAGACTTGTTTTGTTTATCCTTTAACAAAAACCTACTTAATTCATGAGTTTTGTCTTCTAATGCAGCCCTTGAGACCTTCCTAACAGCTCTAGTCAGGCAGGAGATGAACCAAATGCCCCGTGGCGTGTACCATTCAGCTCTGAGTGGAGGGAATTTGCGCTCTGACCAGGGAAAAACTGTATCTGGAATTCCTTCTTTTATGCTGAAAACTTATGAGAAGAACAAGCAGCCGGGTCTAAAACCTGGCTTAGCAGGTACATATACTGTACAAGAGTCATTTAGCTTTGTAATGAGGGTAATAAAAAAGCATTTGGAAATTGTTATAGCTAATGCATATTTGTCACAACTGAAGTAGAAATTCTGTATTTGTCCAGTTAAATGTTTCAAATAAACATACAGTTCGTGGGTTTTGATTGGTGTGTTTCAGCTGGGCTTCTACTCTGTTATGACCTTCCTGTTCAAACTGACAAAGATGGACGTCCAATCACCCGCTTCCTTGTCAGCAGAGGGCGGAGTTATCAACAAATGTTAGCCACCCTTATTCATGAGGTACCTTCCAGCACACACTTATTTGGGTGAAACTTAAAGACTTAAATCATATTTAAATTTAAATTACATTTTACCCCAAAATGAGAAGAGAAATGTATGTATTATTAATTAATGATAATATACTGTATATATCTATATCTATATATATTAGTGCTGTCAAATGATTATTCGCGATTAATCGCATCCAAAATAAAAGTTTTTGTTTACATAGTCACTCTCTGGGTGTCCTGCCCTGTAAGTAAGAGCGCAGTGATGGTAATCATCTGTCAGTGTGTCTGATAGATGGAACCAGAACTTGGCTGTTCTCTTCTGGATTTCTGCTAGAAGGGGGAATCTGCCCAATTCTGCCCTGCAGCCGAGACTAGGGGCGTTTCTGTGAGTCCCAGGATGTTCTTGCAGAACTCCAGGTGGAACATTTCAGTGGGGTTTTTATCCCAAGATGTATAGTTTAATTTAAATTTGGGGCCCCAGATTTCACAACCGTATAGAAGAATGGGTTTGATGATGCTGTCAAAGATTTTTAGCCATAATTTAATAGGTGGGTTGAATTTGAACAAAGATTTTCTTATAGTGTAATAAGCCCTGTGTGCCTTATCGGTCAGATGTTTTATTGCCAGATCAAATCTCTCTCTCTCTCTCTCTCGCGCTCTCTCTCTCTCTCAAATTCAAATTCAAATTCAAATGAGCTTTATTGGCATGACTTGCACAGTATTGCCAAAGCATTGTCCATTACATGAATAAGGAATAAACAATTATATAATACATAAACAAAAGTGTTGAGCCAGGTAAACATTGGGCTTTAGGGCACAGTCTCTAGACACTCTTGCGTTTATATGCCTGATGGTGTCTGGGTGGAAATCCGAGCGCAGCAGCAGGGTGGAGAGGATGATTCTGGAGTTGGGGAAGTTGGAGGATGCTTTCTCTGCTACATTAACGAGAGCTGTAGCTACTCTCTCTTGTTGAGCTCTCAGGTCGTTGATATAATATGGATGATAATATATCAATGGATGATAATATGTGTATTTATATATACATAATAAATATACACAGTATACACATATATTATGCAAACAAAAACTTTTATTTTGGATGCGATTAATCGCGAATAATCGTTTGACAGCACTAATATATACTGTGTATAAATATATATATAGAGAGAGAGAGAGATTATATTATTCTTTTCATTACAGTTAAACACATTTAATGCGTTCTGATGAGTTTTTCTGTCATTGGTGATTTACATTAGATTCAAAATTCAGTATTCAGATAAATATCTCATAATTGTGAAAATATGAATACTTCACAATTTAAATAATTTTTCTTGGTCACTTTTTTTCCAATCTTTTCCTCTCAGGTGAACATCCAGCCGTCTGAATGGCATCGCTCTCTGCTCTTGCCCCAGGCCTGGCGAGGCTTCATGAGCCGGGCTTACCATGCAGCTCTCCAGGTGATTCTGTGGGATTTTTAAACCCCCAAATCAGATGTATAAGAAGAAGACTAGCTTTATAATCAAGATCATAAATCGTGAGATTAAATTAGATGTGATAATTGTCCAGGGTCGAAAGGCAGAGCTGGAGATGCTACAGAAACAGGGTAAAGAGAGCCCGGAGGAACTGCAGTACAAACAGCACTATGCCTGGCTCTGGTAAGATTCACACATCCAGGTTTGTGTTAAAATTGCAAATGAAACATAAGTAGCAACAGAGCTTTTCTTCCAAATTTTGAAATACATACGAGTAAAATGGGTAATCGAAAAAAGGAAATAAATGTAGGGTACTTCTATATCCATCCTTGAATGGAGACATATCGATTGAATGTGAGATTTCAGTCAATTGTAATAATTAAACGATTGGAGAAGTCACCAGATAGAAATCTGTAATTTCACTGGTAGATCAAATTGTGATAATTTATTAAGAATTAGAGTACAAGGTGAAAAAAAGAATCATATGCACAGATTTTAAGATCAATAATACAAATTTAGAATTTTCACTTCATCGTGACTTTAAACAGCGGGGTCTAAACAAGACTACTAGAGAAAATGCTTCTGTCCCTAGTGAAAAATAAATATACTAAAATGTATTTGAAGTACATTTATTTCATGCTAAGTATACTGCAAATACTTTTACATATTTATGTACTTAATAAAAATACCCTGCGATTGTACTTTTGGTGTACTAAACTGGTATACTTAAAGTCTGCTAAACTGGAACAACTCGTTTTGTACTTAATGTGCTTTAATTGTGGAATTCAGGAAGTAGTACTGAAGTCCAACAAAAGATATACTGAATTATATTTGATTGTGCTAAAGTGGAACTATTGCGAGTATACTTTAGGTACACTTTAAATATCTTGCTTGTAAAGACCGATATTATTCGAAGATCATACCATCCTTGTCAATAGTGACATTAATACAAATTTTAGGCTTAATATTAAGAATTGTGCAATGTGCTCAATTTTGTTCTAATGTAGTCTTTTTTGTTAGGTTTTGAATGATAAAACAAAATGTATTGTGTATATATACACACTTTGTGATTGTCAAAAGTTAGTTGAAGATGTTTATACAGTGAGTAGCTTGAAAGTCATTACAAAATGGTTCAGAATAGTTTTGAGCAGCTCTAACGTGATTTGCTTGCAGATATTTTCTTATGAATGCCTTTATGAATGCAATGACATTTGCACACTCCTGAAAAGGTTTTAACACCGTAAGAGCAGATATAGTTTAAAGTTTTAATAAAAATGTATCCTATATAGATTCACCATGACATAAGCTGGCATTGTTTTAAGAAACAAACAAAAAATGCACTTTGCTTACATAGATATATTACATGTAGTTTTCTTTAAAAGGCTAATAGATGCAAATAAAGCTATAAATGTAAAAAGTTGCTCAGTATGTACGTTGATTCTCCCTAAATAGTTCAGATGAACCCCTAAGACTCACAGACGTCATAGCTGGCAATAAACAGCTTCTTGTAATGCTTTATATTTCATTGTTTTTAGCGCAAAAAGCTTAGCACTTTCAGAAACTGTCAAGATGAATGCTGCGCTATAATGAAAGCCTCTAAAGACTGAAGTGTAATTGGAGCTTTGCACCATAGGGAGGAATGTGAAGGTATTATTTTATACATCTTGCTTGTGTCAAACCATCCAGAGCCGTTGAATTGTGATTGCTCTGGCCTTTCAGCTGCTTTGAAAAGCCTTTGAATGGAGACTGACATTTTAAAGACACGTACAAATGCATGCACATCACCATTGCACAAATTCATATAATCTTTCAATGTAAATCTGTTGGCATGTATAGGCTGTTATTGTTCACACGGTCTCTCGCCATAATATGCCCTATCGCATAACCATGCAGTCTGGCAGAACACCATAACTCAACCCACAGGACGCCGTTTTGATGGCCTGTCAGCCCATGAGTGATTGATGGGATAATATGTTCAGATGGCAGCCAGAACTTCATTCCCCATGGCATCACGAATTCTCGTTTGTTCCGCAGTCTTTGTGTAATACAGTTATTCCTCTCCTGGGAGCTCAGGGCAGTCCGTATGTGGTCACGTGCCCTGAAGCATGCTGGGAGGGTTGGATGGTATGAGACCACTGGGATTGTAGGGTTACAGCTTTTGCCCCCGCAGAAAGAGATGTCAATTAAAGATGGTTTAAGCTGGAGGAAATGAGCTAGACGTGTCTGATTTTGTCAGAGCAGAGTCCAAAAATGTGAGACTGCCAGAGAAAATGATTCTGTTATGCTTTTCTCTAATTTAAAGACATTTTATAAACACATCAGTTTGAGGGAAAAATACAATACTTGTATTTATACTTGAAAAATACTTGTTAGCTCCATTAGTTTTTGTAAAACCTGAAGATCATGTGATCCTTCATGATTTGAGAATGATTCAAGACAGTCTTGTTTTTCAGTGAAAGCAAGAACATCTGACCTTTTAAAATTTGAATTGAATTGCAATTTTTCTGTCATTAAGATTCATTACTTGAAATGTTTCAAAATCATCCAGCAACATTTCCATGTTTAAATTGGATGAATCCCAGATTTTCAATATGGTCTCAGACTTTTGGGAGCCCTTGTACTGTACGTAGCCGTGCGAATGGTACCTGAGCTCTTAAAATCATTGCCTGAGGAGATGAAAGCTCTTCTTGTCAGTCTGTGGAGCACTTTAAATCATATCTCTCTCTTTCATTCTCTCTCTCTCTCTTTCCTCAGGGTCAGAGACCAACTGACTGATGTGGTCAAATCTGCCGCCAAGTGAGTTACTAAAGCTGCTGATATTCTTTGTTTTGTTCTATTTTTCTTTGTGTTTTTTCCCCCCACAAGCATCTTTTCAAAGCTAAAATTCTAAACTATTGATTTTTTTCTTTTCTAAATGTTTTATTATTAAACAGAGGACTTCATATTCATAATCTGCAGTTTGCTTTTGTTCACTGTAGTCTCTTAGGAAAGCATTTTTCAGTGCTTTATCGATTAAATGTAAGCTTATAATTACTCAACTAACATTTTCAGGCCTGTTTTCAGCATCGAAGATTGTAATCATTCAGCGTTGCTGCAGCATTGTTCTGTTTAAAACCAGCCTGTATGTGGATTCATGTTTTATCATTTTGTCTCCAATATGACAGAGATAGTCCGGTTGTTCAAGGTAATTCTATCTTGGCATTAAGTGGCCTGGCTGTCGTCTTAACCAGATATGAGAGCAACCTTCCTACACAGTCTGAAAGTGGACTTGAGGTGAGATGCAGCTTTATCCATGGCTAGTTGCATAAAATGTTTAGACTATAGACTTAAAAGGTAGCCACCTAATTTTTTTCTGCAAGACAGGTCATAACTTTTTAAAGTTGGTTACATAAAAATGTAGACCAGTCTAATTTGAATCCAAAAAGTAAGACTGATTACCATTTTCTTGTTAGTCAAACTAGACACAATCTTAAAATAGTGACTATGTTTATGCATCTCGCCCCCAGAGCAGTTACTTTTTCTGTTTTTCGACTGCCTATCATTTCCTGGCTTTCTTTCTTTCCTTTTCAAGGGAAAACTTTCCAATAAACTGTCATTTTCTATTCGTAGGTGGGTCCGGACATCCTTCCCACAGTTCACTGGCTGTCGATGGTGATTGACACGCTGCTCAGCATTGTTAGCAGTAACAGTAACCCTAAAGGACAAGTCTTCCCATGGTTCATTCATGTGAGTTGTAACTCCCTTGAGTGGGGTTTTTGAGAAATTATTTAATTTTAGAGACTGTATCCATTTGGTTCCAGTAGTGGTATACACTGCACCTTATTTGAAACCTATTAAATAATTTGTTTTATTAAAGTATATGCTCTGAAGTCTATAATACTGCACCTTTCTCACTTTTCAACAAGTAGTAATGCCATATTGGTAACATATTTCAATTGATTAACATTAATGCATCATTAACTAACATTTTTACGGCATTTATTAATATAAGTTAATGTTATTCTATGAATATACTAATGTTTATTGTTAATTCATGTACGTTTAAAATATAATAATGTTGACACCTTGAAATGTATTAGTGTATATGTAGAAGCTAACATTAACCTACAAGAGTATTGTTCATTTTTGATTCATGATACCGACACTACTGTTCAAAAGCCTGGAGTACTATTTGTTTAAATAAATGAATACTTACATTCAGCAAGAACACATTAAAGTGATCAAAAGTGAAAATAAAGACATTTATATTGTTACAAAATATTTCAAATAAATGATGCTCCTTTGATCTTGTTCATCAAAAGAATCCTGAAAAATCACAGTTTCCAAAAATACATAAGCAGCAAAACTGTTTTCAACATTGATGATAATAAAATAAAATAAAATATTATCAGTATATTATATTAGATGTCTGAAGTATCATGTGGCACTGAAGACAGGAGTAATTCAGCTTTGCTATTATAAGATTAAAATATTTTAAAGGGGTCATATGATGTTGCTAAAAAGAACATTATTTTGTGTATTTTGTGTAATGAAATGTGTTTATGCGGTTTAAGGTTCAAAAACCACATTATTTTCCACATACTGTACATTATTGTTTCTCCTCTATGCCCCGCCTTTCTGAAACGCGTCGATTTTTACAAAGCTCATCGGTCTGAAAAAGCGAGGTGTGCTCTGATTGCAGCGACCAGCACGGATCAGCTCCAGGCATGACGAAGCAGATATCGTCCTCTTTTGGAAGGCCTTTCGCTTTCACAACGAAGCACAGCGCATTCACAACATGGCGGCGGCGGCAACAACAATACTCCAGCGAGAATAGAAGTTACACCTTCTTTCTTTGCGTGAACATTTGGGCGGCGTTATGCAAATCTTCCCACATTGTGATGTAGACATGTGGGGGCGTGTTAGAACGAGCCGTTTAGGTAGGTGTGGCTGACTCTTAACTTTTATAACGAATATCTCTTTGGATTTGAGACTTTAGTCTTTGCAACTTTACAGATCTTCTTTATGCACCAAGAGCTTGTAACACTTCAAAGAGAAAGGAAAAATTGAAATCGCATCATATGACCCCTTTAAAAGAGAAATTGGCTATTTTAAGCTGTAAACATATTTCACAACAATACATGTTTTTTACTATATTTTTGATCAAATAAATGCAGCTTTGGTGAGCATAAGACGTCTTTTAGAAAATCTTACCAACCCCAGACTTGATTAGTAGTGTAATTCATGAACTAGTCATTAACTAAAATGAAACCTTATTAGCGCATATTGATTTTTCCCCCCCTGTATTATCGTGCAAATGTGACATCATTTTATTTGTCTCACACTTTTTAGCGCTCCTACTCCGGTGAGAACACAGCGAGTGTGATCGCGCGCTCCTGTGCTGCTCTGGGTCTGGCGTTGTTGGTGCCAGTGCTGGTGACCTCGTGCAGAGAGAACGTTCCCGCTATCCTGGGCACTCTAGCGGCAGGACTGCCAGGATCGCCCACCGCAGACGAATCTCAGGCACTGCAGTTTCACAGCGGCCTGGCTCTGGGCATGTTTCTAGCGTGGCTGCATGACGAGAGAGTCAGGTGTGTGCTGAGTGATACCATAACTTCAGTCTGCCCATAAAACAGAACTTCAGCTTATCACCAGACAATTTTAATAGCTATATCATGCTTGATGAATGTTTACTTGTTTTTTGTTTACTGCAGTGATATATCTGGGCAGTCAGTGGCAGAGCTGCTGATGAAGCATCTGGAACGACTGGAAGATTGTTGCTTTAATCCCAATCTGGAGTATAAGTTAGTCTGTCTAATCATTTGTATCTGTCTACAGTATAGTCCTCATTCCCCCTGTACACTAATAGACTCTTAAATATTTGTTTGCTCTTTGTCTCTCTCAGTGCTGGTTGTGTGTTAGGTGTTGGGTTGGTACTCAGTTCTCTCAGTAGCAGTAGTCAGTCTGAGCGGGACCGTGTGCATGTGTCTCTCACGCTGGACAGACTCTTGCAGACCCTGCAGGACAGCAGCAATATGAGCCGCATGCTGCAGGAGGTAAAACCATATTGACTGTGGTGTTGTCAGGTGATGTTTGGAATCTTTAGTGGAGAAATGGCTTGATATTTTGCCTCTTCTACTGAACATTTGCTCAGTTTCCCAAGGATCACAAAATCCTGGTGGTTCATGAGGGAACTGCAGGGGGTAATAATAATAATGAATAAAATCATAAAAATATGAAATTAAAATAAATGAATAATAATAATAAACATTAAAATAAAAGCAACAAAATAAAATGCTTATTAAAAAAAATAAAAATTTCTATATTTTGTAAATTTCCTACTGTAAATATATTAAAACTTAATTTTTGATTATTAATATGCATTGCTAAGAACTTCATTTGGACAACTTTAAAGGTGATTTTCTCAATAATTAGATTTTTTTGCACCCTCAGATTCCAGATTTTCAAATAGTTGTATCTCGGCCAAATATTGTCCCATCCTAACCAACCATACATCAATGGAAAGCTTATTTACTCAGAAAAACGGACCCTTATGACTGGTTTTGTGGTCCAGGGTCACAAATGTGTTGAAAATATGAATATAAAAACTTAAAATCTCGAATATGAAGTATTATGGAAATGAAAATATTCTTGGCTGATGAAAAATGTGTGGGAATTCCTGCTTAAGCTGAACAATGTTTATAAATTGACACATTAATTTTTCTTTTCATGCAGTGAAAGCACAAAAAAATTTTCCATCACTTGCTGCTTAAAAACTTTTAGTGGCAGTCATTTTTGTGCATCTGAACATTTCTTGTGTCTTTATGTGTTCTGTCGGGTGTCAGGTTTTGGCCTATTCTGTGGCATGTGTTGGAGTTTCAGCATTTAGCGCAGGCATTATTGAGGCCAGTAAGGCAGAGGAAAGCATGAATACACTTCGCACCCTCACAGAGGAAAGCCAACAGGTGAGAGCTGAAATTGACTGCTATAAGAAGAATCATACACTAAGATAAAGCTAATTAAAAATACTTTTATGGTTAAATTATTTTGTATTTTGTAAGATATTTCTGATGTGTTTTTGTGCATGACTGATTAAAAACTAAATAATTGAGTCACACTTTATGGCATTTATTTGTGTTTTTAGACACCGGGCTTTGCTTTGGCATTGGGACTGACAGTGTTTGGACTCTCTTCTTTTGGTCATGGTAAAGCAGTGGGCATCCAACCTCGTCTGCTGGCTGCCTGGACCAAGATACTGCTGGCAGAGGTGATGTGGTTCAAAATGTATTGTTATTTCCATATGTTAAACATATTTTAACCTCATGTATGCTTTTAAAGCATGCTCATCATCATTTTATGTAGGACAACCACTTTATTTTCCATATCAATGCTGCTTTGGTTAAAAAAAGATGTCAGTGGAAAGTGGAAAAAACAGTGGACTTTTTAGTTTATCTTCCTAACTAGTAAGAAACAGTGTGTTGTTGTGCCACAGTAAGTGAACTATGGATCAGGATCTGATCTAAGGTACAAGTCCAGTTAAGTCTTTCTCTTCCCAATGTCTTAGTGCTGATCTAGAAAGCTCAGGCATCAACACTAGATCTCAGCTTTCATGAGGGAGACACTAAACCGTAATTTTTTTCTTTCTCCAGGGTTGTCCCACAATGCAGAGGCTGTCTGCCCTCAACGGACTGATTGCATTAGTGGGATCGGAGATGACTCTCATTCAGGTAATTTAATGTGTAATTGGTGCTTGTGTCAAGCCTTGTGTTGTATTTGTACCTGGCAGGATGCTAGACACAGTTCCAGTTTGAAATATACATGTTGGCATTCAGTACCTTCAGTGCAAGACTTGAAAATAACACACTAGCAGTGTAATAAATCTTGCTTCCTACAGCTAGCTTTTTTTTTTTTTCGATCCTAGTGAATGTTAAATATCACAAAACATCACTTTCTTGTATATTACCCTACATTAAGTCCATTATCGTATGTTGAGGTGCCATTAGTGATAGCAGTTAAATGGCAGTCTCATATGGGCACTGCCCTTTTCACCCACACCTGTGCCAGGCTGCTCTTTGTGTGGCAAATTACACTCCTCCATGCCCACCCACTTACAGACACTCGTACACACACACACACAGCAAAAGCTGTCTCGCCTTTTTAAATGCAAATGCCACCATACTTGGAAGGTAGCCAGGAAATGTCGCCATAGTAACGGTGGGACTTGACAGCGGTCTGCAAGGATTTTCTCTCAGTGTGAATCGGAGCCTTGTGAATGTCTCGGATTACTCTGCCGCCCCACAGATGAAAAGATTTGTGTTAATGTGTCTTTAAGCGACTTAAAGTCACTGAATAAACACTTTAAAGCACATTTCGGCGCATTCAAACGCCCTCGTCAGTTGATTCGTTCTTGAATTCAAATCTTGAATGCAGCTCATTTAGCTGGTGACTGTTCCTTTCAGATCGAAACTTGCTTAAATCCCCCCCAACCAACAAGATTTTAAAAAACGATTGTTCTCTTTTTAGTTCAACTCTGTGTAGTAACTTTGTGAAAGTACAGGTAAGCAAGTAGATCTCAGCAACTGTGTAACCTGCATACTGTAAAAGTTAACTGCTGAGGAAAGGTGATTGTAGGCTTGAATATAGTAGTAACAGTTGCTGACCACATGAGGGTACTGTAGGGTCAAAATAATCCAGAATGAGAATACTAAATGTGAAAACAAATGAATCCTTTCTGACTTTTTGGATTTATGTCATTTGTAATTTTGCTCACTAAACATTGGAGAGTACTACTTTTCATTAGTGAAAGCAAAATTAGTTGGTTTACAACTTGTCTTGAAGCTGAATTTTTATATGTTTAATGGTTAAATAGATTATTAAAATAGATTAGATTATAAATAAAATAGATTATTTAAGAGCATCATAATAAGTATTTTATATGCTTAAACAATAATGTAAACAGAATTGTAGGTAAGATTTTTAGTTTTGTTTTTTGTCTCTTACGCTCACCGAGGCTGCATTTATTTCATCAAAAATACAGTAAAAACTGTGATATTGTAAAATATAATTAAAATTTAAAATTCAATAGGTCATCTTAATATGCTGATTTGCTGTTCAAGTAACATTTCCTATTATTATTATCGGTGTTTAATGCTTAATTTTGTGTGGAAACCATAATACTTTTTCAGGATTCTTTGATGAATATCAGAAGAACAGCATTTATCTGAAATGATTTTCTATTACATTATAAATGTCTTTACTGTCACTTTTGATCAATTTAATGCACGTTTTCGGAATAAAAGTATTGTTAAAAAAAAATAGCGTGGTGTTGTTAAATGATTGTAAAACTCTTTTAATTCATGCATCTGTTTTATTTGTTGAACTGTCCCCCTGATGGAAAACACCAACCCCGACTACTGACCTCCAGTTAATTTGAGCTTGACACCCCTGCCATATATTCAGAGGCTTTTACTGTGTCCTAGAACCCTTTGACCTTCAGGAAGTGTGTTTTTATCTCCATTAGCTGAAGAGTGAATCAGAGGAGTCCTCACAGCAGCAGGGCAGACTGAACGAGGTCATCCGAGCCATTACACAGGTTAGAAATCATGCATTTCAAATACATCAAAAATAAAGTTACAAATATATACAGGAAGTAAAACAATGGTTTGAAGTAAGTTATTTTATTTTTTCTTGCTCTCATTCCCATCCTCCACACTAGATCATCACCTTTTCGGGAACAATAGGTCTGCAGTCTAATGGAGCATGTCTGCTTGGACACCTGCATCTGGCTCACATGTCCAGCAGCCACAGCCGAACCGCAGGTGAGATTCAAAATATCCTGTCTTCTGTCTTTTTTGTTGTTGATAATAATAGTAATAATAATTCAATAATAACATTTCTTAAAATTAAATAATATATAAATACATGTATGTTAATTTTACGTTAATTATTATTGATGTTAATAATAATAAATCTAAAATTCACTTTTTATTTGAAGAAAATGTATATTAATATTTTTTTAAAGAATTAAAACAAAAATAATGTAAAAAATGTAAATTAATATTTTAAAATAATAGAACAATTAATATTGTGTTTGTTGCTGATGTAGTTGTTATTGATAATAATTATTTCATCATAAATATTTTTTAATAAAAGTAATAATAATAAATAATAACATTAATAATTACATCATAACCTTTCATACCATTAAAAATATATTAAAATAATAAGAATTGTTGTTAATAATAATAATGACATTTTATAAAACAAATAAAATATATATTATTAATTTTATTGTTACTATTACTACTACTAAAAATAATATTAATAATTAAAAAATAAAAAACTTAAATAATATATAAATTAGTGATACTGTGCGAATGGTCATTCACCAGTGAAGAAGACCAATCAAACATACGTTTTCATCCCACTTTAACAGTTCCTCAGGACTTTGGTTATCTCCCAGAGAAAAGTGTCATCCGAGCTTCAGTAGACTTCATCACTGAAGCAGGAAGGAAAGGTAACACACTATCTAAAGCTAATATCTCATATCTAATAAAAAGTGATTCCATTGCTTACTGATGTTGTGAGTCTGTACAGGACCTGAGTTCACTCCTCCACGTCTAGTGAAGACGGTGCTGGCCCCTTTAGGGACGGTCGGTGGAAGCTTCCAGTATCCTCCCGTCAACTGGAGCGCCATCCTCTCTCCGCTGATGAGACTCGGCTTTGGTGAGCTTCCTGTTCTTCATCATCATCGCTAGTGTTCTGCAGATAATACCCTATTGTGTCATTTCTGAGGATGTATAATGTTGAAGTCCTGTGCCTGTCATAGGTGAGGAGGTGCAGCATCACTGTTTAGCGTTAGCTGCCAGTCAGGCCCAGTCTTCCCAGAGTGCCTCACTTTTCCTCGGCATCTGGCTTGTGCCTCCCCTGGTTCACAGCCTGAGTGTGAGTATTTCTTTCTCTCTGTGTATAAAACATGTCTCTGTCACACAGATCTGTCTCTTTGGTGTCTTCATACAGACATGTTGATGTTGTAATGCTGGCTTTTCACTGGTTGCGTTTTGTATGCTGTTTAGTTTTTATTTTGCTTTAATTCCTGTTGTATATTTCCTGTGCAGCACTTTGGTTTTTAACATCTGTTATGTTTAAATGTGCTCTATAAATCAATAAACTAAACTAAACTAAATAAGATATTTTAGTATTTAACCATTTAATTGTCACTGTCGCTTTTTGGTATTGAACTTTTTCACACAAGTGCACCTTTTGAGCTGGACCAGTAAGAAATCACCTAACACCCACCCAGAATACCACAGCAAATCAAATGTCATTTTAATCGAATTTCATTTTCCATTACAATTATGGCTTCCAGCAATTATGAAAAGGAAGTAATCAACTGATTATCATTCAAAGCAATATAGTTTTGTCATGTTTTATACTGTATGTTGAATAGATGTTCAGTAGTTTTCAGAAAGTTGTGGAAGTACACTACTACAGATGATTTTTAGCTATTTTTTTATTTAAATATAGGTAGATAGATAGATAGATAGAAAGATAGATAGAATGTATTTTATTTATCAATTTTTTCACATTTATTTTATTTATTTGTTTTGTTTTTCTGTTCAATTATATTTAGTTCAAGGAAGTCCACTGTTACAAAGACAACTTTAAAAAAGTTCAATAAAATGAATGATTAATGGTATTAAATATTGTGATCTCAATATTGAGCAAAATAAGTATTATTTTTGCAATCATTTTCTTTAGAAAATTCCTAAATCTAATTTTGACTAATTTGTTAGACATTATCCCTTTTGAAAGCTTTGAAATGTTACTTTCAGAGACGCTTAAAAGTAAAGTAGCAATTAGAAGCTAATTATCTCATTGTGTTATCATCTGTGAGAAGTTCATCATGGCTTTCTGGCTTCAAAATGTCGTACTCTTTTGTAATTTTCTCTCAGTCTGCTCTGATTGTCTTAATTTTCTCAACATCCACAGATCCGCACTAGGGTTTCTCTCTACGAGTGCCTGAGCTCCTGGATGAAGCACGTGGCTGAAGACAAACTGCAGGTGTATGTGGACAGTCTGGCAGTCCAGCAGTTTGTGCCTGACACACGTCCTCAGCGCCTGCCCCTGTGCCTGTCCATCCTGCACGGCCTGGCCAAAGCCATGGCAGTCCCCAACCCGCCACAAAACTGCTGGACCGCCCTGTGCTCCACCACTGAAAAGATCTATAACCTCTTACCTGATAATATACCGGTATTATAATCAAACATGTTGACTAAGAACTCAACATTTAGCCAGTTCTGCTGCTGTCCAGTGATATTTTTGTGTCATTCTGTAGGCTGGTGAGGTGGACCTGTATGAAGCCACGTGTTCATGTCTGTCTGAACTGAGCGACACTGAGATAGACCGCATAGTCAAAGTCACTGAGGTATAAATGTTCGTGATTTATAGCTTTATAAATCTGATTGTGTTGAAATGTTTCATCATGATATGTAGTCATACTATTTCGCTTCAGGGTAATGAACCCATTTACTCACTTTCAAGCACAAGACGCATAAAAAGGCAAAAAAAAGATTAATAATGACTGAGGGATGACTGAGTATCCAAATGAAATGCCTGCTGTTTTTCGTTAACATGTAAATAGTAAATTTAACTATGAATTGCTGATGCCAGCAATTGATTTTTTATTATAGACATTTTCATAACACATCTGCAGAAATGAAGTGTTTTATTTGTATATCTTCATGAAATGTTTTTTTTTTTTTTTATCTTAATCTTTCTTCATGAAGATGCCTTCTGGTCTGTCCCTAACCATGTGCTTCCATCTTCTTCTTGTATTAGCAAATATGCCTGCTTTAAAAAAAAAATTGAGTGCATATAATATTTAAAGTTGTTTTCCCAGGTTATGCATCAATCATATATATGATATGTGTATATATGTAATGGATGCACCCACTATGGACATTATTATTGGATCCATTATTGCAGTTTTTTGTGTTTACTTTTTAAGTTTACTTTTAAAATATATATTTAATACTGTTGTTAAGCTAGGAGCTAGTTCTATTAGCAGTACTTAGTTTAGATGTTCTGGCATCAGCAAAGTCTTTCATTAATTTATTTCCATTATTACACAATTCTGCCTCCAGGCAACATTTCTTAAAAGGATCCCGAAATATTTTTTGTTTTTCTAAATTTGTTGTTAGTTTTAGTAATGAGGCTCATTTTATGCAAGAAAATTGAGTCAATTTTGTTTCTCTTCAAATATAATGCATGCATAATTGTTTGCAGTGATGAATAGTTACGCTTTCATCCATGGAAGGTTTTCTTCTCCTTTCATGATAATTAATGATAATCATAATTCATGGCAAGAGCACAGGACAGCTTCCACTGTTTTGTAATTTATCATGTAATGTAACAACCATTCCAGAGCAATTTACAAGTTAAATTACTTGCTCAAAGGTGCACTGACCAAGAGCTTGTAACACTCTAAAGAGAAAGGAAAAAATGAAATCGCATCATATGACCCCTTTAAATCAACAGAACCCCAACACAGTTCTCCCCGTTTTTGTGCTCCCTCTACAGGCTAATGTTGAAAAAACAGCGTTCATCCTATCCTACCTGACCTCTAAAGGCAGAGTCCCTCTGCTTGGACTCAATGATGTCATCAGTACCATCCTCCAGGTGGGGAATAAGAAACGAATCAGCTGGCTTCTCCTGCAGGCCCTCCACCAATCACGGTTCACTTCTAGTCCCAATACAGGTATGTTCATAATACTAATATATATACTAGTAAAATGTTATTGGGAAAAGGTGCTGTTCAAAAGTTTGGGAAATTAATACTTTCATTCACCAAGAACATATTAAATTGGTCAAAAGTGACTGTACAGATTTTATTTTATTACAATTATATTTTAAATAGATGCGGTTGTTTTAACTTTATTCATCAATCCTAAAAAAATCTATCACTGTTTCCACAAAAATATTAAGCAGCTCAAGCGTTTTCAACATTGATAATAATAAGGAATGTTTCTTAAGCAGCAAATCAGCATATTAGACTGATTTCTGAAGGATCATGTGACACTGAAGACTGAAGTAATGATGCTGAAAATTCAGCTTTGCATCACAGGAATAAATTACATTTGAAAACATATTAAAATAGAAAACAGGTACTTTAAATTGTAATAATATTACAGTTTTTTTACTATATATTTGATCAAATAAATGCCTAAAAAACATCTTACCCTAAATGTTTCAATTGGTAGTGTATATACTTTTATACTATACTTCTATAATTAAAACCATTAAAAACATTTTCATTACTTGAAATAAAATAACCATTAACTGAAACTATATATATATACACACACACACAAACACACATTTCAGCTAGTAACCAATGCAACATTTCTCATTTTACTTTAGCTTAACTTGATGTACTAAAAGACTAAAACTAGAAATAGAAATATGAAAAATTATAAACATAAAAATTACAAAAACATACAACAGAATTGAACTGAAAATATAAAAAGCTTGTTCAGAATATTAATAAAAAATATTATAGTATCTCAATAATGCTAAAATAACACTGATTCTTATGTTACAAAGTTACAAGCCACTGCCTGTGTTTTCCATTTCCAATAACCATTTTAAGTACCCCCTTTTTGATGAACTTGAATCATGTTATGCTGATTCAGAAAGCACAATGTTTTGTTTGTTTTCAGTGGTCTCTAAACGAATGGAGTGGCTTTTGGAGTTAATGGGCCACATCCGAAATGTAGCATACGGATCTCCTTCTGTGAAATGTGTCAATCTTATAGAGGTATGTCTGCAGAATCTGTTGTTTTTGATTTATTGGCTCTGGTTTCTTTTAGATAGATTTGCCTCTCTAAAGAGCAGTCACTGCCATCTGCACCAAGTGTTTTTGGTTGCCTTGCTGTAGGCCTAATGATATAAACAGTTCTTTTCTCTATAAAACACAGCAGCAGGAAGTAAGATACTACCCGTTCACTGACTTAAAAACATAATGTCCATCATCACTTCGCAGGGCACAGACTTCCTCCTCGGTGTGTTTGCTGCAGCAGTGGTGTCTTGGGCTGACCATTGCACCCCGCTTCTCGTTGGCATCAGGGCCCAGTGGTTTCCCTGGCAACAGTCCTCTCGGACAACAGAACTGTCCCATGACCTCTATGTCAACCCTGATGCCACTGAGCTGTCGCTCGCCTCATGCCTACTTGGAATCCCATACAGCATAAAGCAACTACTCGCCAAAGAGCCGTGGAAGTCACAGTCGCAGAAGGTATGGCATCTTTTAACTCCCGTTTTACTATTTAAATATGTGTAGTTCTGCTGTTGTTTTTAAGGTGTTCATGTCCATTGCACAGATCGTGTGGATTGAGTTCAAATTTAAATTCAAATAGCTTTATTGGCATGACAAAAATACATTTTGTATTGCCAAAGCATTAAGACAACAAAGAAAATGGTTTAGAACATCTGAACATTTATTTATATATTATAACTAATATGTAATATATAACTAATATGGAAATGTCATATTTACACATTGAGTTACACACCAAATTGCAATACTTACAATTTCTAAGAATCTGCACTCTATCCATAGTAATTAAAAACAGAGTTAATATTTTCCTGTCTGTCTACACTACTTATTCAAAAGTTTGGGGCCGGTGAGATTTTTTTTTAAAAATTAAAAATGTTATTAATGTTTTTGAAACAAGTCTCCAATGCTCACCAAGGTTGCATTTATTTATTATTCAAAAATACAGTAAAGAAGTTAACATAGTGAAATATTATTGCATTTTAAAATTCTTTTGATTTTCTATTTGAATATATTTTAAAATGTAATTTAGTCCTGCAATGGCAAAGCTAAATTTTCAGCATCATTACTCCAGTCTTCAGTGTCACATGATCCTTCAGAAATCATTCTAACATGATCAATGTTGAAAATATTTTTGTGGAAACTGATTTTTTTTTTTTTTTT
>NW_015628684.1:1269840-1316835 GCF_001515625.1 Sinocyclocheilus rhinocerous | reverse complement strand
CATTCTAACATGATCAATTTTGAAAATATTTTTGTGGAAACTGATTTTTTTTTTTTTTTTTAGAATTCCTTGAATAGAAAGTTCAAAAGAACAACATTTATATGAATTTACTGTCATTTTTGATCAAGTTAACGCTTCCTTTATAAATAAAAGTACTAATTTCTTAAAAAATAAATAAATAAAATGTAACCCCAATCTTTATTTCTTCATGCCTTCAGTTCATCGACTGGCTCTTCAGTATTACAGAAGGTCCTAAACTAGGTTTCTCTGAGACTGCCTTACTAACAGCCAAAGGTGAGACACTTAGTTTTAGTCAAATTATTATTTCATATCAGTCTTTAATTTGTGTTTTAAAAATGTGTTGATAACAAGAAGCAAAGTATTATTACGTGATTTGATAACAAGAAGCAAAGGATTGTTACGTGATTTACAGTACACATGGAATCTCTCATTTGACTCTCATTTGTATCTCGTTCCATCTTAGCGACGCTAATGGCTCTGAGATCCAGCTCTGAGTTCAAGAAGAAGGGTGTATGGACCAGGGCGTACGGCTGGTGATCCCACTGAAAGCTCTGACCCACCAAGGACACCATTTGTTTACATGCATATTCAGAGTAGCATCTACATAACAAAGCACATGCTTCCTAGGTCACAAACTCTAGTGGTAAACCCGTCTGTTATAAATCAGAATGAACGCTGACATGTTTAATAGATTGAAAGTAGGTATACCATAGTATTCGATAACAAAAAAGAACAAAAAATTTTTTTTCCACTTTCACCGTGTGCATGTAAAATGTATTGACCAATTAAGTATGTAAAATAAATACACCTGTGCCACACCAAGTATGTTTTTCTGCTCACAAGAAGCTTGCGCTGTTTGCATAAATTTGCTCTTAATAAATACTTCAAATCCAGCTTAAGCCGATTTGAAACTTTCCCATCAGACAAGCTGATATACAATGCAGAGGGACTGGTGCTGACACGATTCTGTAGCTGACTCCTCAGGAGGAGACGGTCCTGGCGCTTGCTGGACACTCTGGGACGTCCTGAAGACTTCTTCACTGCAGCCGAACCTCTCTCCTTGAAGTTCTTGATGATCTGGTAAATGGTTCTTTCATGTGCAATGTTCTTTGTAGCATTTTCCTTGCATGTGAGGCCAGTTTGATGCAAATCGATGATGGCTACACATGTTTCTTTGGAGGTAACCAATGCTAACAAGAATCTTATAGCAATGCTTATAGCAATGCTAATAGCAATCAGTCTGCTCTTGCAATCTAATTAGTATGATAGTGATTAACCTGACTAGTACTCATTCACACATTCACATGTGCTGCTGATATGATTAGTCAATTAATGTTAGATGGTCATTTTGTGTCAGGATCAAAAATGTTTTTTTTTTTGTGAAAAGTTCATTTTTTGGCCATTGAAGCTTTTAGCAATTATTTCAAATGCATCTGATCACTCTACACAATAATCTAGAAACAATGTGAATGAACGCCACAACAGCTTAAGCAGCAAACTTTGCAAAACACAAAATTTATGTCACTGCCAAAACTTTGGCCATGACTGTACACTACTGTTCAAATGTTTGTGCTCAGTAAGAAATCAGTACTTATATTTAGCAAGAATGCATTAAATTGTGACATCTGTAATGTTAGAAAAAAAATATCTTTTTCAAATAAATGCTCTTTTGAACTTTCAATTCATCAAAGAATCCTGGAAAAAAGTATCACAGTTTCCACAAAATATTAAGCAGCACAACATTTTCCATCATCCACTACAACACCTAGCCTGGCAGGTGAGCACCTGACACAGGCATTACATAACATCTCTAAATGGCTCGAGTTGTCTCATTTAACTCTTAATGTTAAAAAAACAGTTTCCATGTGCTTCTCCATACGAAATAGGCCTGCAAGGGATGTATTTGAGGTGCGGATTAAAAATGAAGTAATTGAAGCAGTGAATGAAATCAAGTATCTTGGGATTATTCTAGATAAGAATTTAAAATTTGATAGTCACATTGAGTACATCTGTAAGAAGGTCAAACCAAACCTAAATTGTTTTCGTGTTATTAGAAGGGACTTGTCAGGTCAAACTGCTAAATTATACATGCATGCAATGGTATTTTCACATTTATCATATTGTGTCAGATCATGGTCACAAGTCTCTCCAGATAAATGAAAGCCTATTATTTCAATATACAAAATTTCCCTGAATTGGTCAGTAGGCGTCAGAACTCTCATAGGGCAAACACACGAGCCACTATTAGTTCCAAAGAATAAGACCTCTTTTGGCCAATCTGCTTTCTCTGCAAATGGGCCAAAACTCTGGAATGCTTTACCTACTAATTTAAAACTAGACCAATGGTAATGCTTTTAACAGAGGACTTAAACAATGGTTAAAAACCAAACAACAGTGCTCACATGAATAGTTCTTCATACCAAATTATTATTGCGATATTGTCTGATTATGTTGTCTTTGCTTTATAGCTTATGTAAATAATTTTGAATGTATTGTTCCTTCTTTTTTGTAATTTTATGGTATTTTTTTTTTCTTTTTCCCTTTTTTTTTTTTTTTAATTAGTATTGTTATTATTATTTTTATTGTTAACATTGTTGTTATTATTATTAGTAGTAGTATTGTTATTGGTTTTATTTTATTAATTTACATCTGTTTTTTTGTTTTTTTGCTTTCTGAAAGCCTCCCGTGGACTGGTGTTGAAAATTAGCATGTGTGCTAAAACACTTAAGCAAGTGCATATGGTTTGTCCAATGTAACTGTGATGTCCATGTTAAATAAAAATTTAATAATAATAATTTTCAACATTGATAATAAGAATTTTTTTTGCATTAGAAATGTGATTTCTGAAGGATCATGTGACACTAAAGACTTAAGTTATGGCTGCTGAAAATTCAGCTTTGCCATCACAGGACAAAATTACATTTCAACATATATTCAAATAGAAAAACATTATTTTAAATTTTTTAAACAAATAAACACAGCTTTGGTGAGCATAAGAGACTTCTTTCAAAAACTTTTGAACAGTAGTCTAGATATTTGCAGTGAATCCAAATGCAATTTGTTTGATTCACCAGTTTGTTTGAAGGAATGTTGTGTTGTCTTTATTCCATCAGATTTTCTTGGCTGAAGATTGTCATTTGTTAAGGTAATGGTTCAGAGAACTGTCAGAAAAAAAGATGGAGAACACCCGTGTGGAGCGCTAGTGAGACTCGTACTCTTATCTTTGATTTGTAAAATGTACCTCGACTGAAAATGCTTTTCAAAAGAAAATCCACCACTTCAGGTTGACTTTGCACCAGGCCATTCTCTGCAGACTTATTCAAATATTGCACGGGAAAGACAGATCCAGTCGGTTATCCAGATAGAAAAGTCAGTTGATGTTGCCAAGTGTAAACGAGGCGTGTTCTGATTGACTGATGATCCGATCTGCTTGATCGCATGTTAATGCCAAGTGTAAACCCAGCCTTTATTTTATGTCGGACTTCGTAGAGATCCTCGAAACACGAGCATGTGGATGTGTCTACAGGTGAGCCGGTAGCATTATTTGTCAGAACACCGGCAACAATCGACAGTTGGGATTTCGGAGAACCAACCTCCGGTGAACAATGTGGCGGTGTCAAAAACAGCAAATTTCACAGTATTGCTTGCAGTTGGCCAATACCATTTTTTTTGTATGGAGGTCTTTGAGCTGATCCTGGTGCAGCAGGAAAGCACATGGGAAGAGGCCCTGCAATACTGCAGGCGACATTACACTGATCTGGCCGTACTGAGCTCAGATGTGATTATGGCAGAAACCATGAAAAAGAGCACAGCAGCCCAGACAGATGATGTGTGGATTGGTCTGCGCTTTATCGCTGGTCACTGGTTTTGGGTAAATGGAGCAGACCTTCAATATAAGGTCTGGTCCTCGGGCGGAGAGCTCCAGTGCCCTGCCTTGAATCAGTACTGTGGGGTTTAGAATGTAAAGCAGAGGGCTTGGAAACCTGCCGCCTGTGAGCGGAGACTCAACTTTCTCTGTCATACGCTAAATACGTCAATGGCACATTTGTCTTAGAGGCTTCACAAACAACTGTAACTGTGTGATAGGAATTTTTTGATAGGAATGATGTTTGCTAGGTACCTTGTTTGCTTGCTTTTAACGGCTAAACATGAAATTAAATGTAAGGGATTCCAGAAGCAATAGGTAGCTTAATACATTAGTTTATTTCAGAACTAATATGAAATATGAGAAGTAATATTAATGCCAGTAGAGTGAAGTCTCGTGCGAATATTGATATCGTCCTTTTAATGCATTATCTGCTTGTGGTTACTTCAATTTTAAATAAATGAATATTAACACTTGTAGTAGATATTTCCAATGAATGTCAATTTAAGAAACACATTTTTGTTATGTGAGTGTAAAATGCTGCAACTGGGTGTCGTAACTAAATTGTATGTAAATTCTTCAAATTCTGCGAGGACACAAACACGTGATCTTGCAAGTCATGTTTTGTTTTGCAGATTTGTAAAAGCCCTCATCTCACGTAACTCTCAGGCAAATCTGAGTTTGTTTTGTCACTCATTCTGTCTAAAGTGGATAATCTCCTAATTTCCCTTTCCAGTTGTGTTGTACCCATTTTCACTCTGTAATCAAAACATCTGGTGAAGTAATACCAGGGTTAAAATACTTTGAAATTTAAAACCATTGAAATTTTGTTACTTGAAATTAACTAAAATAAAATATTTCTAGAAATGTTGCCTTGGCAACATTTCCCATATTGATTTAGTTGAACTTTAATGCACTAAAATAACTAGAACTAAAACAGAAAAAAAAAAAAACTATAAACATGTATAACTTGTATGAACTTGTATAGAAAATATAAAAACCTTTTTAAGCATTGATAAACTATAGTAGGCTCAATGATGCTAAAATAACACTGATTAATACTAAGTAATTTCAAGGTCAATTTTGTCAATATTGTTTATTTTGGGCTATACTAATAGAGAAACAATGATGTCACAACATTATTTATCATTTATAGCCAATGCACTGATGGCTAAATTAGTGATATGATATTCAGAATTTTATACATTTGGAGGAGACTGGTGTTGGGCTCATTTCTGGTTCATATTTGGATGCTGACCTGAACGTGTGTCCTTTTGATTCATACTTGTTGATTTTATCACAACATAAAAAAACTAAATTTTTCATGGTGAGGACAACTTTTCAATTATATAAAAAGTAGTTAGATATTTGTTATTCTTTGTAAATATATGAATGTTAAAGGGACAGTTCACCAAAAAATGAAAATTCTGTAATGAATTACTTACCCTCATGTCGTTCCAAACCCGTAAGACCTTCGTTCATCTTCAAAACACAAATTAAGATATTTTTCATGAAATCCGAGAGCTTTCAGACCCTCCCATAGACAGCAACGCAACTGAAATGTTCCCAGGTGCAGAAAGGTAGTAAGGACATCTTTAAAATAGTCCATGTGACATCAGTGGTTCAACTGTAATTTTACGAAGCTACAAGAACTTTCTGAAAACAAGAAAACATGTCCTTACTACATTTCTGGGCCTAGGAACATTTCAGTTGTGTTGCTGTCTATGAAGGGTCAGGAAGCTCTCGGACTACATCAAAAATATCTTCATTTGTGTTCTGAAGATAAACGAAGGTCTTACGGGTTTGGAACGACATGAGGGTGAGTAACCAATGACGGAATTTTCATTTTTGGGTGAACTGTCCCTTTAAATAATATAGATATAGATGCAGTTATATTCTGATAGAAGATTTGGAAGCCTGTGATTCAGTTTTTAATCTGACATGATTTCTGAAGAGAATAAATGTGGAACATTTGGACCTTTGTTCATCTCTTCAAAGCAACCATGAACGCTTAATAGTTTGTACGGGTTTGGAACGACATGAGGGTGAGTAACCAATGACGGAATTTTCATTTTTGGGTGAACTGTCCCTTTAAATAATATAGATATAGATGCAGTTATATTCTGATAGAAGATTTGGAAGCCTGTGATTCAGTTTTTAATCTGACATTATTTCTGAAGAGAATAAATGTGGAACATTTGGACCTTTGTTCATCTCTTCAAAGCAACCATGAACGCTTAATAGTTTACTGCCATCTACTGGTGAGTATAATTACATGTGCCAGAATATAATTACGGTTTTCACTACAGACAAATATCAGTATTTAACTGCGAAGACTTACTATTATATGGTCAACTACTAAATTATTTTTAGGGCAGATCAGGAGAATTTTAAAAAATAAGTTTTATTGAAATTATGGGAATGACTTTTGGAACTGTGAGTAAAAATGGTTTAAAAATTGCAGACCTACATACATCCTTAATGTTTTACAATCGATGCCAGTGTTTTTCAGCACAAGTACTGTATTTATGAATTTAAACTCATTAAAAACAATACTGTAAACCCCAGTTGTTTTATTAGTGGTGGGGCCAGTAAAAATCTGAATACTGGTCTGTTTAGCCGTGCAAGACTTGATTTGTTTTCAGATTTGGAAAAGTTTACACCTCCCATATCTTTACAACTAATCTGAATGTTATCTCACTTTGTATATAAGGTGAATCACCTAATTTGCCACTCGGTTTATGTGAGACTAATACTCTGAAGCAAATTCAGGTGAAAGGAGACATGCAAAACATGCAGTGTTGGGGTGCCTCCAGGACCAGGGTTGGGAACCACTGCTCTAAGATAATTTTCTTCTAATTTGATCTTCTTTGAACAGTATTTTTGTGAAAAGTACTGTAAAAATCAATTTGAACTGAAGTGAAAATGTTTGTTTTCAGATTTGTCCATCTAATGTTACTCTAACAGTAAGCAGAAAAAGAAGATATGCTAATTTACTTCATACAAAATAAATACTTTCCATATATTTTAATGATTTTAATGATTCTAGTGAAGAACTGGATAGGTGATAACTGAATTTTAAAAGTAAAAAATTGTTTTGCTTCTTCCAGACATTTCCAAGATCATATGCCTTAACTGCTTTAAATGTGTTTGTAAGTATGTCCTTTTCTTGAGCCATCTGATTTGCCTTAAGTAGGCCTTTTAGGAAAATAAAGTTGTTTTTGTAATTACTGAAGGGCCTACCACGTCAAGGTCACTCTCAATGTCAGAGCGGTCCTGGTTTTCATTGGTCTGTTCGTGCCAGAAATTTGTGAAAAGGTGTGGTAACAAGTCAGCAATATCCTGAAATAAATGGAGGATACCACATTTATTCAGAATTCTGCTGCTGCACTAGAGATCATCCAGATCAACATGAAGGCTTCAGTCATTGCGCTGCTTTTTTTGAGCCTCCTTGGGCTGAATGTCAGCGTCTACAGGAATCACTTTCTCGTGAACAAGACTTTGTCATTTCAAGAGGCACAGAAGCACTGCACACAGCACTCTGATTACCTGTCTACTGTCAGAAGTAAAGATTTACAGGATTTATCTTCCAATTCTCTAATTAAAGAGGACTATTTCTGGATTGGAGTTCAGAGAGACAGTGCAGACTATTACAAATGGATATGGTCAGAAGGGGGAGAAGCAACCATTACATTTTGGGCATATGGACAACCTTATTACTATTATTGTGGTGCTGTCCATAAAAACACATTAACTCTGTTTGCCCTGCCCTGCAAAACCCATTTGCGATTTTATTGTATGAAGGTCTATGAGCTGATTGTGGTGCATCAGAAAAGCACATGGGGAAGAGGCCTTGGAATACTGCAGACAAAACTACATTGACCTGGCCATAATAAACTCAGAAGACATTATGGAAGAAGCAAAGATTAGTAGCACAGTAGCTGATACAGATGAAGTGTGGACCGGCCTGCGCTTTCTAGCTGGTCATTGGTTTTGGGTAAACGGAGCCGGTTTTGATTATAATGTCTGGTCTTCGGGTGGACAGATCCAGTGCCCTGCCATGAACCAGCGCTGTGGGGTTTTTGATAGAACACAGGGGGTTTGTAAACCCACAGACTGTGAGCGGAGACTCAACTTTCTCTGCATCAAGGAGAAATACGAAGATTGACTCGATTAATCGTAGAAGCTCAGCAGATGTGACACTATAGGAGGAGTTTCTTGAAGTGTCCTTTTCAGAAACATTCTTTGCTTTGCTTTTAATGGCTGAACATCATGATGAAATCTAACTCTGTGACAAAATGTTTTCCTAAAACTAGCCAACTTTAGCCAGATAGAAAGTACTGTAGCTTATGACATTCATGTAAAATGCATGCCAATATGCAGGTGTGCACATAAGTGGCCAAAATAAAAAAAATGCACTGGGTAAATATGTTGCTTATTTGCGTACCAACATGGTTGACAGCTGTTAATGCACAATCACTGTTTTAGGTCGAGTAACTGTAATATTGTATAAGATTTCCATTAAATCTGAAAGCATAAATCTAGGCTATGCGCTGCCGGTTTCAGAGCAAATTGCTAAATTTATTGCAAAAATATTTCATTCAGTAACACGTTTCACTCGGCTAAAACAGACAATGCATACACCTATTCACCGGCAACCCACCAAAATAAAAACATGCTGATTTAAGGATTGAAAATGTCAAAAATTCATTTAAAAAAAAAAATGAACATGTACATATTAGCATTGTAGTTTTAAAGTGTACTATAAAATAATTTTTTTATTTAATACTCACTTTTTATTGTGTTCTCAAGGTGCTCTCATGAGAACTAGACTGAAAAACGTATGTGCACCCCGTTAATATTTTCATGCATAATGCATCCATTTTTAGACATACTTTTGTATTTTCAAAACTTTTTTGTGAAAAAAAGGTTAAAATTCTTTTTAGTATATAGGCGACTATTATACTGTTATATCTGATTTATCTTCTTTTGGAATCTGGTGGCAGCAATATTGAGCATCTAGGGCGTCTGACACCATATAATTGCTTTCTTGGAGTAACAAAGTGAATTTAATTTTAAAATTGTTTAATAATAATGACAATAATAATTTGAATTACTTTATAGGTTGTTTTGAACAATGTTTTTAAACTGTGTGCTGGTTTTAGTAATAATCTGTAAAAAAAAATAAATAAAAAAATTAAATATCAATTAACATAAAGGCAATATATTATTCTATTTGACCTTATTTCTTGCAGGCATGCCTAAAGAACGCCTAAAGTCCATAAACACTCTTAATGTCAATAAACTTAATGCTGAGTATGGTAGCCTATCGATAATGTATCCAATGTCTGTAGTTCACTTTTTTCTTTTTTCTTTTTAAATAAGAGTTCGTTATTTGTGTTTGAATTGTACTGCAAATATTTGTAAATTATGTGAATACATGCCTACAGGAACATTATTAATTAAAATATAGCTTGTGTATATGGCTTGAAGTTGTGTAGCCTGTGCTTAAACACAATGAAAAAGAAAATCACAGAAGATTGTTGTGACTAGGTGGTACTTAGATATCGACATTTGATAAGTAGTAGTTCTTGAAAATGATTTGGATTGTTTAAAAAGCAAAAATGTGAAGCTTGTATTTTTGTATATGTCAACTAATTCTCATTCATTTGTAACTACATGTCTACTAACTCTCAGAGTAGACTGTTAGGGTAGGTTTAGGGTTAGTAGAATAAGTTGACAAAGAAAGTGTTAGAAGATATTAAGCAGACAGTCTACTAATACTCTACTAACTGCTAGTTGACATGTAGTTGCAAAGTTACTTACTGTTAATAGAATGTCTAAAGTGGACTATCGAAATAAAGTGTTACCCATTAAACTAAACAAACATAATTGTGTTTCGACACAGGGAGGAGTTCCGCCTCCAATATAATACTCCTAAGGTTAAAATGTTTGGCTTTGGTGAATGGGAGGACCTGTACTAACAGTTTCTCTGGTTAGTCGTTCTTCAGTGTTTCATTCCAGCTCTCCAGATTCTCCTTCCTTTCCTTCAGCAAAAGTGGTACTGTTAAACTGGGTCCTTCAAAACAGAGATGAAGACAATCAGCTGAAACACTTATGCTTCATAAAAATGAATTTAATGAATTTGTCTGATATTTTGTTTTGGATGCATTGAAATTCAGATGTTTGTGAGGTTTTTAAGTGAATCACATTATTTGACCTAATACTCTTGAAGCAACCAACCCATAAGAATGTATGGGGAATAAATGTACATTGATGCAGGGACTTTAAGCCGTACTGAATCCATTCCTTCAGACTCAGACAAGTACAGCAAATATGCAAAACGCTTATTCCTAAAATAACAGAAAGAGGATGAAAAGAGAATGTGGTTAGTGACTGAAAGCTGACCAAAATATTTTACCCTACCGAGGCTCAATTTTCTGTAATGTTGAATGAAATGAGCTGTGACTCTTTATCATGGTTGGACTGCTGCAGCAGGATCATTCTTTCTCAGCACATTTCCTGACTAACCTCGAAATACATTCGACATCAATATACTCTCTATAAGACAAGTGTGCTAACTCATGTCCGGCTGGCTCAGATCAGCTTTCAATTTTAAATGACGTTCTTAAGACAATTTTTGCAGGCCCAGACAAGGCTGTGGTGACGTTTCGAGCAACAATTTTAGATTTACCACGTCAAATTGTAAGAGCAATGTTAAAGTCAGCAAACTCTGTTGTGCCAAGCAAAAATTATGTTATGTTTAAAACATATGCATGACAATTATTGTAATTGTTCATTATTTTATTGTTTCTAGAGGACATCAGGACTCAATTTAGACATTAAAAATTATTATCCTTAAAAAAAAGGAAATTTGTGGTCAAATTTCTTTTCATAAAAATGTTAAACGTACAGTAGATGAAAAAACTTATTTTATATGTAAAATATTTTATGTGTGTATATGCATACTACTGTACATATGAATTTGCATGAACCATCATAAATGAACCAGTCTTAGCACATAGTTTCTCAATTGTTAAGAAATATATAACAGATGGATTTTAAAGATGGGCAAAAGGGATATTAAACCTTAACCATTTTTCCAATGTTGAGAAGTCTGAGAAAGTTTTAAGAGAATATCTAATTTATAGGGGTATTATTTTTATCCTTTTTATTTAAAGTGTCTACCAAACAGATAAAAAAAAAAACATATGCAGTCCTAATGTCCCCCAATGACTTTTGAAAAAATAATAATTTAAATAATCACTTTTTTTTGTGTTATTAAATCGTATTCTGCTTTTGACCACTTAATTTATATTTTCAAGCTAGCTGATCCCCAAAATTATGTGATGGCCATTTTAGTTTTTCCCAAACTGTCAGAATGTTCTCCAAAATAATATCATTTTAATCGTAATCACATTGTACCTTCTGTGACAGCAGACAGCAAGTACACTGGGATTGAGAGTGTTTGATGCACCCATAGCATTTTAAAATATGGTGTGCCTATAAGGCAAAATAACTATGTGGATAAAATGTGATAAAATAAAATGTGGATACCTGTAGGAAAAAAACAAACCCCAATATTAGAGACAGAATGCTTTGCTCAAAAACTTCAAGACACTTGGGTCTTCAAGACACTCTTGAATGTTCTATATTGATGCCACAGTGAATTTACCGACAAGTGTTTATAAAAGTTATTATAAAGAGTATCTGAATAAAGACAACCTTTAAAATGACTTATAGAAGCCTGCATGCAAACATAAAAGATTCAAACCTTAGAAGGCCCAGTATATTCCACAGATAAAACTGCACACACACAATCGGTTTACTCTGAAACTCCTCCGGACTGATGAGGAGAAACAGAAGGCCATTACCTGTAAACAGAAAACTGCATTAATGAACAATAATGGTTAATATACATCAGGTAGCTTAAAAACCACATAGCTCTAAAATGGACACACTTTTAAAAAAAATGTACTTCCTTATGCACTAAATCATATGCACTTCCTTCTGACTGAATCGTGATTTATGGCCAGAATTTGGCAAATATTTCATATCTAAAAAAAAAATTTTTTTTTAAAACAGGAACTAGATTTTTGAAAGTAAAAGTTGAGAGAGAGAAAAAAATTTGCTTTAAATGAGCTCTTCTAGAAACAGTTCTAACAAAGACAGAAGCTGACAAGTGCCCATCATAACGCCCACAAAATAGAAGGTGCCAGCCTGGGAATCTAAGAACAAAACACAAGTTAAGAAGAGCTCTGTGATTAATTAATGCAATAAAAACAGCAATCCTTATGAAAAGTCTAAATCCAAGTAGACATATTTTAAGTAATTTCACTTGATTATATCCATTAAGATGCAAAGTAATATGTTTAGCTCTGATATTTGTGGAAGTCAACAGCTCTTTCATAAGAGTGGTCTGCTTTGGTTGTTTCACAGCTCTTAACAGCCACTTGACTACAAGGAAGAAATCTAGACTTGTAGTCCTCACTTTGGGCATTCCTGCTGATGTTAAAACACTGGATACTTTGGCAATATGGCACCAAAGGCTACAATCATTGTTTTTCTGTTTTTAAATCTCTTTGGACTGAACGCCAGCCTCCACATAAAACACTACTACATGAATAACAGTATGAAGTGGTCAGATGCACAGTCCTACTGCAAGAATTACTAAGATGACCTGTCCACTCTAAGCAATGAAGAAATGCAACTGCTCTCTGATAATCCGCAGATCACTGAGGATTTTTATTGGATTGGATTTAGGAGAAGTTATTGGTCATGGACATGGAGATGGACCGGAGGTGAGGTTGCAACTGATGTCAACTGGGACAAAGGCCAAACAAATTATTATAATGAATATTGTTGTGTTGTCAAAAGGTCCTCTTCTAATGTGCATGATGCTGATTGTGATGAGACTAAACCATTTTATTGTATGGAGATGTAGATGTAATATAGATGTACTGTCTACAGGTTTTCTGAAATTATTTTAGTTTGTACCTATTTTGTTTTCTTAGAACTACTCTAAAAATGGTTCTTTAAAGGTTCTTTACACGGCTCCATTTAAAGGGGTCATATGACGTTGCTAAAAAAGAACATTATTTTGTGTATTTGGTGTAATGAAATGTGTTTATGCGGTTTAAGGTTAAAAAAACACATTATTTTCCACATACTGTACATTATTGTTTCTCCTCTATGCCCCGCCTTTCTGAATCGCGTCGATTTTTACAAAGCTCATCGTTCTGAAAAGCGAGGTGTGCTGTGATTGGCCAGCGATCCAGTGCTTTGTGATTGGCCGAATACCTCAAGCGTGTGACGGAAATGTTACGCCCCTCACCATATTGTGATGCCGTGTCCGGCCGGAGCGACGAGACAAAAACATGAAAACCCATTACAAACGAGGCATTTGTAGCATCCAGTGGGGACCTAAGTACTGATTATAATGACTTATACTGTCTTTTTACGCGTTGCGTTGCATCGCGCCGCGTAAACATAAAACCATGTCTGCATTTGTGATCGGAGAAATGACAAACAACAAGCGCTACTCTACACTGCCCAAAACTCACGTTTGAATCATCAGTGGCAAATCCTTTAAATATGAAAGTGCACTTACAGGCTGTGAGTCAGCATTATTTGTAGGAACACTGGCATTATAAGCTACTCTCCCAGGAAACAGTCCTCGTCCTCTGTAAAATGCGTTGCTCACATCTGAATATTTGGGTTGAACTGTTCTGGAACAGTGTTGTAAATACAACTTAACCACTGATTTCTAGTTGTGTCCTCTTTTGGAAGACCAAACAAAGTTTCGCTTTCATAACGAAACAGCGTCTCCACGACATGGCGGTGGCAGCAACAACAATACTACAGCGAGAATCAAAGTTACGCCTTCTTTCTTTGCGTGAACATTTGGGCGGCGTTATGCAAATCTTCCCACATTGTGACGTAGACATGTGGGGGTGTGTTTAAACAAGGCGTTTTAGGAGAGCGTGGACCAGTCTTAACTTTTAAATAGAGTATCTCTTTGGATTTGAGACTTTAGTCTTTGCAACTTTAGGGATCGTATCTATTCACGAACAGCTTGTAACACTCCAAAGAGAAAGGAAAACTTGAAATCGCATCATATGACCCCTTAAGAATATTTCATCCTGAAGAACCCTTTTATGTGGAAAAAAGTTCTTTGTGTTGGAGTTTACACTTCTTCACTTCACTCCCTCATTATTGAATTGTAACTGGTTTCCAACCAATCATGCCCTTTCCAATTGACTTTTTTTTTTGCTTCTATTGCACCGATTTTGTGTTTTTTAAATGTATTTTATGTCTTTATTCATGTTCAGTGTCAGTTTTCATTTATTAATGTATTCAGTTACTGTAGATTTTCTCATGTCAATAAAAATAAATGTACCTAATTGACAGCTTGCTTTATAGTTAAAGGGTTGGTTCACCCAAAAATGAAAATTCTGTCATTAATTACTCACCCTCATGTCGTTCTAAACCCGTAAGACCTCCGTTCCTCTTCGGAACACAAATGAAGATATTTTTGATGAATTTTGAGAGCTCTCTCACCCTCCCATAGACAGCAATGTAATTACCACGATCAAGGTCCAGAAACGTAGCAAGGAGATCGGTAAAATAATCCATGTGATATCAGAGGTTCAACCGTAATTATACGAAGCTACGAGAATACTTTTTGCGCGTAAAAAGAAAAAAAAAACTTTATTCAACAATTCGTCACCCTGGTGCCATTTTGGAGAATATCAACGTAAACAGCGTATGCTATTCTGTGTCAGCTGCTGTCACGCGGATACGTTGTTTTCATTCAAATCAAAGCGTAAACCGTGTGACGCAGCACATTAATGAAATTAATGACAGAATTTTCATTTTTGGGTGAACTAACCCTTTAATTCCTAATAGAGGCTACAAGATATAAGACCAAGCAGACAGAGGAGTAAAAACAACATTAATAATATTAATGAAAATAAACAATTATTAAAATGTTATTTAAATGTCATATCTCCTAGAACCTTAATCTGACACTATTTAGAACCATTTTCTTAAAGAGTACATTATAGATGTTGACTCATAACGGAATCATAATCATCTGTTCTATACAATAGCCAATCAAAAAACACTATTTTGATTCAGAAAGTGGTGAGCAAAATGATCAGTCCCACTTTATATTAAGTGGCCCTAATACCTGTGTACTTACATAGTAACTAGATGTGTACATAGTATGTAACCACAGTGCAAGTACACATTGGTACATAGTATCTACAGCTGTAATGTTTGTGTAACTACACATATGTAACAACCCACTGAATGGTATGTGTAAATACAAATGTGTAACAGGACATTGGTAACAACACTTTTTGGTAATGAAAGTACAAATGTGTAACAGGACTAACAGCACTTTTTGGTAAAGAAAGTGTTACACTTTATATTAAGTAAACAATTCCTATGGATTTACCATGTAATTACTCTGATGTTACACATCCCAACAAAGCCCAATAAGTTAGGCTTTACATATAAATTGTGGTTGGTGTCCAGAATGTTACACTTTATATTAAGTGGACTGTTCCTGAGGAGTTACCATGTAAGTACACTGGTATTACAGTGGTGCACCAACTCCACCAACTTGAGATCCAACTCCTCCCACTTTTCATATCCCTAAACCTACGCATCTCCACCCCCTGGATCAAATTGTTCCAATTACTCTTATACATATTGTTGTTACAAAATGTAGTTATATATGCCCTGTTATACATTTGTACTTACACAAACCATTCAGAGGGTTGTTACATGTGTGTAGTTAAATAAATATTACAGCTCTAGATACTATGTACCAATGTGTACTTACACTGTGGTTACATACTACGTACACATCTAGTTACTATGTAAGTACACAGGTATTAGGGCCACTTAATATAAAGTGGGACCAAATGATCTGAATCACTTCATTCACTCTTGCATTAGATAAGTTGGAATAGTTACTAAAATAGTTCACCCGAAAATGAAAAATCTGTCTTTCTTTTCTCACCCTATCGCTTTAGGCACATACATTCTTGCTGTTGTAGCAACACAAAAGTGAAATTCCGCTTTCCACACGGAACTGCCTTCTGGGTTTCAAGGTTACAAAAGGACTCAAATGTATGATAAAAGCAATCCTTTTGACTGTATGTGCTATATTCCAAGTCTTCTAAAGCAATAAGATAACTTTGCGGGACCAATAGACCACAAAGTAAGCCATTTATTGACCTCCAGTTTGTTGTTTACCTCTGCAAACGAATCTGCAAGATGAACCCGAGACTCGGATCGGTGCAATTTGTGAACGAATCATTCAATCCAGGCTACGTTTCCCAATAGAATCGTATCCCTAATAAGAGGATCGTAGAAATCGAACCATTTTGTATCTACAAATCAACGCAAGTTTCCCATTCTTTTGAGAGTCTAGTTTTGTGAAGTTTACCCGATTCATTGAAAAGATTCAAAAGAGCAATTCGATTACCTATATCAGATCAATCTCTACCCTGCAAACAAGCCTTGCAGCCGGTGCTTTCACACCTGGCCCGTTGTTTCGGAACCTGGCACGTTTCCCCGCTTAGCTCGGTTCGTTTGGGCATATGTGAACACAGCAATCGCGCTTGGATCCACGCCAAAACAATCGGTCCTAGATCGCCCGAACGAGGTGGTTTCGGCTCAATTGAAAACGTACTCTGGAGCGGTTCGGTTGTAGTGAGAAAGCAATCCAATCCAACGGACCAACGAACCAGGCTATATCACAGTGTACGATGGGTAATTACGTAAGTTCCGTGAAAAGTATTAGCTTTGTTGTTTTGATACCTCAAAATGAACCTGTGAATGTCTGTGGGTGCTCTGGAGCGGTTCGGTTGTAGTGAGAAAGCAATCCAATCCAACGGACCAACGAACCAGGCTATATCACAATGTATAATGGGTAATTACGTAAGTTCTGTGAAAAGCATTAGCTTTGTTGTTTTGCTAATACTTCAAAATAAACCATGTGAATGTCTGTGGGTGAGCACGTCTTCGCCATTCAAAATCAAAGCATACTTTTTCATTTTATAATGCCATTTATTGCTCTTCTTCATAGTAGGTGCATTTTAAAAATGTTTTCCCGATGAATCCTGGACTCCTGCTCAAAATGATAAATTAATATAAGGACAGCTGCAAAAAAAAAAGCTGTTGTCGTTCCATCCTGACGGATGACAGCCGTGACAGCTAAGTGGAATCCCGGAAAATAAACCGTGGAACTTTGACCAATGAGACAACAGTTTACTCGCGCGAAAAGCCTGCCAAGCTGTTGTCATTCCATCCTGACGGATGACAGCTAAGTGGAATCCCAGAAAATAAACCGTGGACCAATGAGAGAACAGTTTACTCATGCCTGACTTGTATTAACAAGCAAACCGCACCAAGAATAAAAAGCAACATTGTAATAATTTTAATCCCCGTTTCGGAACAAAGCAATCTATCTACAGGTGTGAAAGCACCCTGAGACTTTGCTCATTGGCGAAACATTGGCCCCTTAGTGCTGGCCCTGCACAGGCAGCCTTCACTTAGCCCCCAGGAAGCTCTGACTATGCCCGCACTATTAATCTACAACAATCAATCTGTTTCACTATAAATATTTCTCTTCTACTATAACTTGTCTTTGGGAAAAACTGTTATTATACACCTGAAATGGATGCAGTCACCACATAACTAAGGTCTGTATTGTCAAAAATGTTCAGTAGTCAAAGGGATTTCAAATCAATGGATTTATTAAATACAAAATAGAAAACATTCCATTCAGGTTAATACAGCTAATTTAACACTCTGAAAGGGACTACGAATGATCTATTAAGTCGATCCTCACGGTTTTGCAAGGTTCTTAATGTGCAGGACTCTTCCACTTGAAAAAGACAGCCCACTACAAGAAGAATTCAACTGGGTTTCATTCACTGACCACACTTTTGCACTCCTTTTCCCTTTTTTATTTTGAAAGTTCGATGCAGTGTTCAATCAGTCAGTCAATCAACCAGTCAGGTGAAAAACCTTTAAACACAAATGCAAACACCACTTTAACAGCAAGCACAAGTAGATACAATCAATGCACACAGGATTTAAACCCTTGGTTTTAAATGACCATAAAGCAGACCGTGTAAACAGACAGCAGATATTCAAACATTTACCATTTACAAAGTAAATACACTGTTTTTTTGTTTTTTTATGATTTGATGATTACATTTAACCCATTAAAAAAACAATAATGTTCAAATACATTCTTAGAATGATATAATTACACATGAACAAAAAATCCAGTTTCAATCAAAAGAAAAGTATAAAGCTCACCAGCTACATCTCCATTGATTATAGTGGGCTTAATTCTGCACAAAAGAGTTCGCTTCAGTCCAAGTAATAGCAAGTTTGCCACTTCTCAGTGCTGCTTTCTGCTGCTTCTCTACATTGACTCTGTTTTTGCTCTGCCAATTAGTAGATCAGCTTCACCTGGTGCACCTGGCTGGGAGGGGTGCCCCCAGCAGTCAGTTTGCTGTAACAACAAACATAAAAAATAATACAAATTAATATAAAAATAAAAAATATCAAATTATTACTTTAACCTCTGTTGATAATATGTTTTGGTGTGCTAAGCTCACTCTTCCCCCAAGGTCTCTCAACTAGTCAGCAGACGGTGGTAGCGCTGTCTCTTGAATTTCGCAACCACACCTTTATCTCACTCTCAACTTCAGAATAAGGAGGACTCGGCTGAAAGGAGCGTTTTTATACATCCTCTGAAAAGCAAATAGGCCTATATGAAACAACACTGTCTGTGGTAAGTAATTTATATATGCTATTTCTAAAACTGCATGCTAGCTTACCTGTTACAACCCTTCTTAGCCTCAGGTTCTGGAAAGGTCTCTTTTGGTTTGAGCCATTCCAGTTCAATTGAGTGGCTAATGAATGGCCAATCAATGGTGTTAGTATTCTCCTAGTTGCATTACAGGGCTGCCTACACAAAACCTGCATGGGCCCAAAGGTACAAAAGTTGCTCTGGGCCCGAACGGGCTGGCCCACATTGGTCCATCATGGGATTATTAATGTGGGCAGTTTGCTAGTGTGGGCTGCTCACAGAGAGCCCGCGGTGAGCCCAAATGTGGGCCTTGCCTGGGCAAGCCCGCACTGGGCCTGTTTAGGTTTGGTGTGGGCTGGCCCTAGTCCACTGTGCCCGCAAAAAGCCAGTATGGGCCCCACAGGGGCATGCTTGCAGGGTACTTCTCTAATGAACACTGATCATTTTTGTAATTTATACATGCATACAAACATATTCAACAAATGTAGATGAAAATGATATAAAATAACAAATTAAGACTAGCCTACAAATTAAAGAATGAGAGACTACTTAGGCTGTTGCTTTCACACCAAAAATGATGTTATGAAGGAAATGACCTTAGGTATGCCTATATAGACATTGGAAAAAATATATAGCCTAAATTGATTTGAACAGAAATAAAGATACATAATAAACAAAATCCAAACCCCACGTTACACTGATTCACGAAATGGGGAACTATAGAGCAGAATGAGACGCAGCAGGAGAAAAAGGTTTCTACATAATGGAAATCCCCCAGTGTCAGAGTGTAATTTCTTCATTTTCCTAATTTGTTGCTTTTATATTATATCAATCATTTCCATCTAAATACATTAAAATGCACTTCAAGTAATAAATGAGAAATAACATTTGTGAAAGCATTGAATTTAAAGCATTATGTCATTGTAGATATACTACTAACTGCTTTGAAAGATCGTACAGTGTGTTGAGTCACATTTCTCTTACAGTGATTCTTCATGTCAAATGTGTGCAGGAAAATATGTACAGTAACCAAATCCTGTTTTTACATATGTGGAAGCATTTTACCATTACATTTGTTTCTGAGGGAAATCTGAATTTGTCTAATTGTGTTGTCCTGCAATTTAAAGGTTAAACAAAAATTCTTTGCATCTTCTGATTTGCCTCTCAGGCCATGTTTAAAATGCCCAGTGTTTCAATGTCACCTTTATTTAGACTACAGTATTGTTAACCCTGCTTAAGTTAAAGTAAACATCTTTTCTAATATTATGCAATCCTCAAATGCTAGATGTATCTTAAGATTATGAAGGATAGATTTTAATAGCGACAAAGTACATGTAAAGTAAGCAAGCAAGACAAAAGAAAAAGTTGATATGGAAAATGTAATAGGCTAAACTTTAAGGATAAATATTGAGGATGGATTAGAACATTAGTGAAAAAACAGTAATTCAAAATTCCATATATACACATTTTTAAATGAACAGACATGCTGGGTCGCCCTCTGTACATACATAATGTGATGGGTCCTCATTTCCACTGACACTGACATTCATACAGACAGGAAACCGCAACGTTTTTGTAACATTTTTATTTTAGTAGATGTTTCATTTGGATACAGTATATGGAAGTTTATTAACGCTATGAATAAAAAAAAAAAAAAAAGGTAATTGTGACTTTTTATCTCACAATTCTCTTTTTTCCCCCACGAAATTTTGAGAAAAAACTGCAAAATACCAACTCAGATTTCTGACATTGTTTTTCTCACAATGGTAATTGCAGCATTGTATCTCACAATTCTCATTGATTCTCATGATTCTGAATTCTGAATTGACCCTTCGCCAGGAGTTTGATTGACAGGAGATCTGACCATAACAACCATAACACAAAATCTGCCGTTTTGTTCGACAAACAAACAAACCAGACAGGAGAGTACAATGTCGGTGGACTTGAACTTGAAAAATTGTGAGTATTGACGTCTTTCAGCAGTTGAAACAAGATACCTTGTTCATTCATGTTTATTTCATGTTATTATAAAGTGGAAGAGATAATTGGTTCATGTGCCGCTTGAACTGAGGTGCTACAGCGATCTGCCATGACACATTAAAGGGATAGTTCACCCAAAAATGAAAATTTGATGTTTATCTGCTTACCCCCAGGGCATCCAAGATGTAGATGACTTTGTTTCTTCAGTAGAACACATATGATGATTTTTAACTTTAACCGTTGCAGTCTATCAGTCGTATAATGCATGGCAATGGTAACAAAATCTATGAGAGTAAAAAAAACATGCACAGACAAATCCAAATTAAACCCTGCGGCTCGTGACGACACATTGATGTCCTAAGACACGAAACGATCGGTTTGTGTGAGAAACCGAACAGTATTTATATCATATTTTACCTCTAATACACCACTATGTCCAACTGCCTTGAGCGCGCGCAAGCACGTACACTCCTCACGCACCGGATACCGTGCACGCGCTCAAGGCAGTTGGACATAGTGGTGTATTAGAGGTAAAAAATGATATAAATACTGTTCGGTTTCTGGCACAAACCGATTGTTTCGTGTCTTAGGACATCAATGTATCGTCACGAGCCGCAGTGTTTAATTTGGATTTGTCTGTGCATGTTTTTTTTTACTCTCATAGATTTTGTTACCATTGCCATGCATTATACGACTGATAGACTGCAACGGCTGCAGTTAAAAATCATCATATGTGTTCTACTGAAGAAACAAAGTCACCTACATCTTGGATGCCCTGGGGGTAAGCAGATAAACATCAAATTTTCATTTTTGGGTGAACTATCCCTTTAAAGAGCCACAAAACAGTTTTTATTGTTTGAATTTCTTTAATAAAATGACAAAATGTGAAAGACTTTGTTTCATACCAGAAGTAACCTGCTCTCTCTTGTCTGTTAGCACGTTGTCAGTGTCGTCTTTGCTCCACGATGTATTTTTCACTGCATGACAACATGATGTGTCGTAAGAACGCAATGGCTTGTCAGACGTCGCAGCAGTAACTAAAAGGGGACGGGTCTTAGCGAAGGGCCAATTACAAGAAAAAAAGTTACAGTTGTGAGATATAAACTCAGAATTGTGAGGAAAAAAGTTAGAAGTCACAAATATCTGTTTAATTTTTTATGCCGTGGTGGAAACAAGCTTCCATTAATACATCACAATAGTGGGGGGGGAAAAGTCAAGATAATGCAACTTTCTTTTCATGCCAACTTTAGGGAGAGATAATTAAACATGTTTTCATTTATTGTAAATAAAATCATGAAAAGGAAGTTTTATTTTTTTTTACAATTCTTTCTGGAAATGTTCGTACATTTTGAGTGGTTGAGGATGGAAATGAAGAGTGTTGATCTATGAAAATTACAAAATGAAAGATACACAGTTCATTTCCACTTTGTAAGTCAAATCACATTTTGTTTTTGTCCTGTGATATATAGGCCTACCGCTTCCAGTGTTGGGGTGTGTGCAATGCAGGATAAAAGAGAAGGAAGGGCCAATCCTATAATTGGTCAGGACTGCTTTTTATTGGTCTGTTATGTAGGAAATCATTGGAAAGGTGTGGTATCAAATTGTTGTTAATAAATAAATGCAGACTTGAAAACTTCACCACATTTCTGCTCTTGTTCCAACACCGGATACATTGACAGTATGGCAATGAAGGCTAAAGTGACTGTGTTTCTGGTTCTGTCTCTCTTTATTGTGAACACCAGCCTCTACAGACGACACATTTATGTGAATGAGAGCATGACATGGACAGATGCACAGCAGTACTGCAGAAAGTACCATGATGACCTGTCCACCGCCAGCAATGTAGAAGTGAAACTACTCTCTGCGAATCCAAAGATCACTTCTGAATATTTCTGGATTGGACTTCAAAGAGATTCCCAAAGCCCACTGCTCTGGAAATGGAGCGGAGGTGAGAATGCATCTAATATCATGTGGGATTCTGGACAACCGGATGCTTTGCATGAACAGTGTGCTGCGGTCCTAAAATCAAATGCTAAACTGCATGATGCCACTTGCCTTTTATCAATACCGTTTTATTGTATGGAGGTATTTGAGCTAATCCTGGTGCAGAAGGAAAACACGTGGATTGAGGCCCTGGAATACTGCAGACAAAACCACATTGATATGGCTGGCCTAACCTCAGATCTGATGATGATGGAGGCGAAGAATAAGAGTGCGCCAGCCCTTGTGGACGATGTGTGGATTGGTCTACGGTTCATAGCCGGTCATTGGTTTTGGGTAGATGGAAATAATGTTGAATATAAGGGCTGGTCATCTGAGGGGGAGCCACAGTGCCCTCCTGTGGATCAGCGCTGTGGGGTGTTTAATAAAAAAAAGATTGTCTGGAAACCTGACAACTGTGAGCGAAGACTCAACTTTCTCTGTCTCAAGAAAAATTAAGTAATAGCTGAAGGAAGCAGTAATTGAATCAGTTTGGCATGTGTAATAAGTCATGCCTACTAAATAATCAGCTTACTAAAGAACGCTAAATCAAATTAAAATGATTTTTGCTGTTACTGTTACTATTATCGATTTGACGGCACTATCGGATGAGAACAAAACCAAGCTGGATGATATTGAATTGAATCAACTGAACTGACTTGAGCTGAATAACATTGTCTTTGTAGAGTTGCTTAGCTGAATTGAACTTGTTTCATAATTGATTAACATTGCTATTATTTTCCTATTTATTACTTAAAGCGGCTTTGAAACCATCTGTATTGTATAAAGTGCTATAGAAATAAAGGTGACTGGACTAGTTGCTAGCTGTAGATGTCAGCTATGTACTCAGTAGACAAGACATCTCGCATTTGCTGCTGTTGTGAAAATAAAGTGAAATCTTGTTAACCAAATAATATTTGCCGTGGTAAGAAGTATCAATTTTAATTAATATTTGATTCCAGATATGTGTTGATATATTACATATACATACATTCAGACCTGCTGCACTGCAGCTTTTCAGCATGAATTACAAGTATTTGTCTCTCAAAAAAAGACTATATTTCACTGTACAGTAATTTTACTCTTGAGTTGTCATCGTAATTACTGTAAATGTGATTACATTACAAAATGATCAAATAATAAAGAGAGTAACAGGAAATAATTCATAAAAATAAACATTTTATTCTTTTTAATTTTCAAAAGGTAAAAAAAAAAAAGTTCATTTAAAATTCTTAAAATTATTTTTTTTTATTTTGACAAAATAAAATAAAACCTGGAAGTTTAATTATACAAGAATAGTAGGCTTGTGTATCATCACCACTGCCTGCAAAAATCATTCTTGTTAATTTTGACTAAATTAAATGTTTATCATCATCACGATCTGCAAATCTATTGATGTAAGAACTGAAAACTGATTATTTTGTGGAAAGGAAATGAAACCATTTCATGATGACTAATTAAAATTATTTTTTTTTATTTTGACAAAATAAAATAAAACCTGGAAGTTTAATTATACAAGAATAGTAGGCTTGTGTATCATCACCACTGCCTGCAAAAATCATTCTTGTTAATTTTGACTAAATTAAATGTTTATCATCATCACGATCTGCAAATCTATTGATGTAAGAACTGAAAACTTCAGTTCTAGATACTGGCCCCCCAAAAAAAGCAAAACATGTAAGCATAACTGGACAAAATAATTACATTTTGGACATATTTAATTAAATACTCTTATAATAAATGTAAATCAATTCTGACCATCAATGGTATATCTTTTTTTTTTTCATAGTCGTTTTCTCAAATGCAACATGTAGCAGAAAAAAAACTATTTTTGCCACACAGCAAAACAATATGAGTGCTTATTAAACCAATGGAAAGAAAAGGCCTACACACATATACAACCAAACACAGCTCAGTTTCCATCTCTCACACCTGTGGTCAAAGTCAGATGCACTTTTTGTCAGACCACTCATGTACTCTTTAAAACAGGAAATGACTCGGACTCTGTGGTGTTGGTGGCATGTTGAAGCTAGAGCAGGAAGTTAGCCTCGAAAAATGGTGACATGTAGCTGTGGTATACATGTTAGAAGCTTAAAATGTAGTTTAAAGGCAAACAAAAACACATTCATCAAAATTTAAAAACTAAACCATTTAAACTATCAAACAAATAGAATAACCACACAAAAATACGTTCCTTTTGCATTCGGTTTGATTATTGGTGTCTGCCTGCCAAACAAATAGCAAACAAAAAGCCTGACGTAAGTGATTACCAAAAGTTATTTCAGTATAAACAAAATATTCTTTTAAGAGCTTATTTACAGTAGGGACATGCTTAAAATGACAGTGCTATTAAGTCCAGAAACTTGCTTTCCTCCTTTTGCCTCGAGTCTCATTGTTTTCCTTTTTTCATTTTGATGGTCTCATATGTGTCCTGATCGTGAGGCTTGAGACCCTGTGGTGTGGAGGAGAGAGAAGGACAACACGGATGTGGCAGAGTGTCAGCGCCATTTCAATAGAAGCTCACCAGATCTACCACAATGCTTCAGAGATTTCATGAAGATCAGTTAAATGCTATGAAATTGCTGCACTTTATCACTACATTACTTACTATATAACAGCTTCTTATATTTAGAGGATTTAGATATTCTTTACGCCTTCAAAGAGTTGCATAACAATATGAATAATAACAATATGTATATGCGTGGTGATATAAATGAATAATATGTTTGTGTGTGTATGAGATTAAATGTGACCCTGGACCACAAAACCAGTCATAAGAGTCAATTTTTCGAAATTGAGATTTATACATCAGCTGAAAGCTGAAAAAATAAGCTTTCCATTGATGTATGGTTTGTTATGATAGGACAATATTTCAGTAGGAAATTTACAAAATATCTTCATGGAACATGATCTTTACTGATTTTTGGCATAAAAGAAAAATCAATAATTTTGACACATACAATGTATTTTTTGGCTATTGCTACAAATGTACCCCAGCGACTTAAGACTGCTTTTGTGCTCCAGGGTCACATATGATGTTTAACCCATTTGTGTGTGTCTTTCAATGCTCTTACAGTGGAACGCAATAAAGGACAAATAAAGAATATACACATACACACAGGATAGGTCTAAACTATGGCTACACAGAGTATTGAACAACCACAACACAACAACAAATACCTCATAAACCCCTTCGCCGGCATCTTTCTTCTGTAAACAATCAGAAAAAAAAAAACATAAGAAAGCCTGCAACAATACAGACACACACAAAAAGAAATGCGTGCATGTGGGGCTTCAAAGGTTTTTGAAAGGACAGTGATATTTGTCACATATGGTCACACAGTATTTTTTGTTGCATTGCACTCTTAGAAATAAAGATTTTTTTTATTGGCATCTGTGGTTTCATGAAGAACCTTCAACATCCATGAAACCTTTCCACTGGACAATAAGTTCTTTATAGTAAAAAAAAAAAGAAAAAGAAAGGAAATTTCTTTACACTAACAAAAAAATAAAAAAAATTATTTTAAGAAACTGCCAACTGAAAGGTTTTTTGGGGAAGCGAGAATGGTTTTTCTATGGCATCCTGCAAAAACCCTCTTTTGGAAGCTTTATTTTTAAGAGTGTACATATAGTGTAAAGTGTCGATTATTAAAAAAAATGTTCGCATACAGGAATAGTACATATATTGTGTGAAAGGTTTCATACTGAAAAGCAGACTTCACACAGTTCAAGACCGGATGTAAAAGTGTGAAGGGGTGGAGAAGGACAGTAAGCAAAAGAAGATCATTTTGGCGACTGAAACATAAGATTGAGTCTCATGAAACTTGTGAAGTTTAAGAAATGTATGCTGCTCACATTTGGGTTGCTTTAAGGATATTAATAGTTAAGACACATAAATGTCATTTGCTTTTTTGTTTTATTCTAGCATTTTATTTATTCCATTTTATAATGTTTTTCTGAAACAGATATAATATGCAAACATATTACCTAAAATTAGACAGACAGACAGACAGATAGATTTCCACCAACAACCAGTCTTACCCCTGAATATTTTTCTGCTTGTTTACTTCGCATCTGCCAAAGAATGAACAAATTAACAATTATAATAATAATAATAATAATCATTCAATCTTCTGTAATATGATGTATACATTTCATATTACAGAAGAATGTGTGTGTGTGTATTATATATATATATATGTGTGTGTGTGTGTGTGTGTGTGTAGGCAAAATAATGTGAAAACCCATTAATATAGGAGTTAATATCATTTGTAGGCAACAGTGATACACAAACATCGCGATTATCTTTTCTTTGTCTGCTATATGTGGACAGTTTTCAAGACAAATGTTAGAAGCCGATTCCCTCCTCCAACACACAGATGTTTTTATATAAAACCTTCAAATGGAGACTATTACAAAGCTGTATGAATCTGATCTAAGAATGTTGGAAGCTGTATTAAAGGCAAACGGTGGTAAAACACCTTAATAAAAAATACTGCCTATTTACCAGGTGTTCACATTATTTTGTCCAACCCCAGTTGTATATATAAGACAAAGATATTGTTTGTATTAAATTAATAACTTCAATATAATTGCTTTTACCAAATAATTTCAAGATGGCATACACTCTATATTCAGATCAGGCCTGTTATATGAGATTTAGACTAGTTTTAAACAAATTCAATTTATTAAATCATATTAGGATTTAATAAACTGTAATCATAAAATAAACTAAATCATAAAAAGAAAAAGAAAAAACGATGAGTTTGCTGGGATATACAGTACCTTCATTCTGCAGTACAGGACAGTGAGAACGATCCCATAGATGAACAGAACCGCGTCCAAGATGTAGCATATTTGCGGCTCTTTCAAACTCATCGCATCTTCAAAAAAATGAAGTTAATTAGGAAAAGAAAAAACTCAACATATTGTGCTACAGTTAAAGTATTTTATAACAATTATTAACATTGAAAATATGCTTCTTTTTTTTATTATTGCACAAAATGGTCCGTGAGTCAGTTTTATAGGTCCCTCCTACTGTACATAGGATGAGTGTATGAACTCTTTATCTGCTGTATTTTAATAAATTCTCTGTAAATTTGTGGTTATTAGTAAATTGCAAAACACAATTTAGAATTGTATCAAAGCATTGGCGATGCTCTTGTAATGTTTATACAGCATGAAATATAAGGAATCGCTTGTGTTTAAACAAACTAATTATCAGACATCAATACACAACAACTAACTATGATTTTTGGGAATATTGGACTGACTCGTACATTCAACACAATCATTGCACAACATTGAATAATATTTGTTAAATAATTATTTTATAATGAATCATTTTAATTACATATGCAAAAAAAAAAAAAAAAAAAAAAAGCTTTTGTGAGAGACTAATGCCTAAATGTGCCGAAACGTTAAAGAAATAGCAAGAGCATGTGTTTTTCTCACCTAGTATCGTATCCTAAAGAATAGTGTTACTTCTCTTTTCGCGTAAATTCACAGACAAAACTCCACTGACCACATGCTTACAATGAAACCTGTTACAATTAAACTTTCTGTATTAAACACCACACACCGCGTTGTCTTACTAACTTGAGGTTTAATAGATTCATTCTAGTGCAACATATTGACAAAAAATACTGTTGGTTGATCAAAATGCATGATTTTTGTCTCTAACCTTGATGCCAAAAATGTGTTGCATCAGTGAACTTCGATTTAGCATGCATTCAATGAGAATTGCATAAGAAATGACATTAAGAATAGAAAATACTACAAAGCTCAAAAATCCTTAAACCCTGTTGTCTAATTCAATTTATATAGCATCCTCATTTACAGAGAAACAGAAGGGAAGTGGACCAACAAAACTCAATTAGCCACAACCTAAATGTAAGAAGTAGCACTAGTTTCACATGTACTAGCCAGTGTGAACGTGCTGAAAAGTGTTACTTGTGTATTTATTCTGTTATTACTGCAAGCTTGGGCTAAGCAGTTGGCATTGTACTATAGAGTCATATTGTGTGGTTCAAGCTTTGTTGACAGAATGAGAAGAGGCTACTTCCTGGCAACAAAGTTTCCAACATCAAAGTTCAGATATAGTAAGGACTGTGAAAACAAGAGATGTGAAAAGTGAACTTTATATAGACGTGACTAACCAAGGCGCTTACAGACTTAACTTCTATTTTTTTTTAGTGAATGCTGGATTGTAGCATTTACGTAGATGTGCATTGGATTTTTAAACATCCCTTGCTTTAATTTATAAGCTTTTACAAAATACAGAATAAAAACCTTTCATAAAATCCCTGCATACTTCCATATTTAAGATGTGATCAGAGCGCACATGCTTAGTGGCATTATTTCATAATTTATGAACAAGCCCAGAGGAAGTCCATAATGCGTTAATCTTCACAAGTTTAGCAGACAAAATGACTACCTGAAAAAATAAAATAAAAAAAATATAGTAATTCAAAAGAGAAATTTCCACTGTTCTCGCAAGGTTTTAGTTTGTTATATACCATACAAAATTGCAATAGCCATCAGGCCTTCCCTAAAAAGGGAAAGTTGTTAATGTAATACATTTAAAATTCTTAATTGCCATTATCAAAATTATTAAGTATATTTCCAAGATGAAAAAGCAGCTTAAAATTGAAAACTTAAATTAGTTGATAACATTTTGTCAACCTGTAGCACTTCTATCGACGTAACGGCACAAGATTCGCAAAACACAACGTTCGCCACAGATAAAGAGCGCCAGCATTTAACACTTACCAGCACTGCCGAAGCTGAGCCAAATAGAAAGAAGAGAGAAGGGCAACCCCACCTTCATCATCATCATCATAAAAACTTGGCTTTGCTTCTGCGTACAACCTCACGGGACGCACACCTCCAAAGAAGACTTTCAGTGAACAGATGTGAAAAGCACATCAGAGGCCGACAAGAGGGAAGTTGTGGTGAAAATATGTCAGTTTTCAAGATAAACCACCCCCACCCCTGAGTGACGAAGAGGAAAAAGGGCCGAAAACCATGTGATCTGCTTTAGACTGCTGATCCTTGGAAATGCTGATTCAGCGTTGTTAATTGCAGTTATTTTGCATATATACTAGTGCTGTCAAACGATTAATCGCGATTAATCTGGTCCAAAATAAAAGTTTTTGTTTGCATAATATATGTGGGTACTGTGTATATTTATTATGTATATATAAATACAAACACATGCATGTTTAGATTTCAGAAAAATATGCTATTTTTATATATTAAATATATCTATTTATAATATAAATTATATGAATATAAATATAGACATGTAAATATTTTCAAAATATATACTGTATGTGTGTGTATTTATATATACATAATAAATATGCACAGTACCCACATATATTATGCAAACAAAAACTTAATCGTTTGACAGCGCTAATATATACATAAAAAAAATGCATGCACAGAATCTACGTGCAAGTTTGCACTTTTACAATCAGCACTTGTAAAGTTGTAAGCCTTCTTTGTTCGCAAGTCACATTAGATAAAATCACCTGCCAAGTGTAAATAAAGAGAATTTGCGGTTTTCCCAAGATTTAAAATATTTATTCGGTTTCATAAACATTTACATAGAGAAATGGGAGTAACTTCTGTCATAATATCACTAGAATGGATCACAAAGACAGAATCAAGATCAGACACTGGTGTCCTCAACGGTCCACTTCACCAAACACGATGTCCTGAGTGCCTGTGGAAAAAGACAACAGGTTGAGGCTCAGGGCAACATCAAATTGCTAATAAAGCACTAAAAATACACTAAAACTGATTAATTTTGTAAGATACATTTTCAGAGATTTTCACACTGCATTAAAAATATCAACTGAGAAGTGTTTGTTTATTTTTTTTGCTTCGAGTAAATAGTGCATTAAAAATATCAACTGAGAAGTGTTTGTTTATTTTTTTTGCTTCGAGTAAATGCTTAGATTTATGATCAAAGCTCTGTAGTTTTTATTGTGGGGGGTCAAAATTCAATGTAATATAATGGCTTGGAGACCAAAAAGCCTAGGATTTTTCTAACAACTGATGTATACATAAGTAAATGTAAGTTGCTTTTGTTCAGTAAGTGTTCATCTTAAAATATTAAACAATATACAAGTTCTTACATTTATAACTCAGTAGAGATTGTATAGCAAAAAGACATGTATCACAACCTGAAGGTGAACATTTTTAGAATTATACTACTGTAAAAAGCTTTTTACTTGCTGAAAAAAAAAGTATAAACTATCAATCACAGAGCAGAAGGCACGTAAAAAAAAATTTTTTTTTAGCAATGTTAGATCATGTTGTTCATTCTTGTAGACTGACTTTACATTCATTCAAAATACACACCATATGTTTAAAATAAACAATATCACTGCACTGACCAACATTTATGAGCCTCGGAGACATAAATCAGATCAGTTGTTGAATGATATTCAGATATGAATATGAAAATATGAAGGTTTCATGCCATTTGTAACAATATAAAATGTTCTTAACCAATGATCTGTTAAGGATTACATAAATTGTAAAACATTTTTACAAGATTATTAAAGTGTTTTACTGAACTTACCGATGATCGCCACCACGTCAGCAAGCATGTGTCCTTCAGACATTTTATCTAAACCAGCCTGAGGGACAAAACAGACCACATCACTGAGCAACATCACAACACAAATAGGAAAAAGATAAGGCCTGCAGTATTTGCAGCATTTTTCCATACACTACCATGCAAAGGTTTGAACTCGCTATGATTTTTTTTTTTATAAAATTGATACTTTTATTTAGCATTAAATTGTTAAAGGGGTCATATGATGCGATTTCAATTTTTCCTTTCTCTTTGGACTGTTGCAAGCTCGGTGCATAAAGAAGATCTGTAAAGTTGCAAAGACTAAAGTCTCAAATCCAAAGAGATATTCTTTATAAAAGTTAAGAGTCAACCACGCCTACCTAAAACGGCTCGTTCTAACACGCCCCCACATATCTACCTCACTATGTGGGAAGATTTGCATAACGCCGCCCAAATGTTCAAGCAAACGGCTCGTTCTAACATGCCCCCACATGTCTACGTCACTATGTGGGAAGATTTGCATAACGCCGCCCAAATGTTCACGCAAAGAAAGAAGGCGTAACTTTTATTCTCGCTGTAGTATTGTTGCCGCCGCCGCCATGTCGTGAAGGCGCTGTGTGTTTCGTTGTGAAAGCGAAACGAGGACCCAAAAGAGGACGATATCTGCTTCATCATGCCTGGAGCTGATCCGTGCTGGTTGCTGAGGGAATACATCAACTTTGCGCTGTGGATCGCCGGATCGGCTTTCACCGTGGACGAAGCGGAGTCCAGCCCGGGGTCGTCACATGTTGTTGCCGCAAGCCCTCCGGACGCTCCTTCGTCGAATCCGCCGGCCGCGCCGTTCTCAAGCCCACCGGCCGTTGCTCACTCAAGCCCGCCGTGTGTGACCCTGTACTAAAAAAATAACACTAATGATAATTATAATGTAATTCTTCTATAAAAAATTCTTCTTCTTTTTTTTTTTACAATTTGTATTCAAAGAATCCTGAAAAAAAAAATATATCAGTTTCCACGGAAATATTAAGCCGCACAAATGTTTTCAACATTTATAATAAGAAATGTTTCTTGAGCATCAAATCAGCATATTAGAATGATTTCTGAAGGATCATGTGACACTGAAGTCTGCTTTGCCATCACAGGTATAAATTACATTTTAAAATACACTGAAAAAATCTTATTTAAAATTTTTTTTTTAATTGTAAAAATATTTTACAATAGTACTGTTTTACAAAATTTTGATCAAATAAATGCAGTTTTGTTGAGCATAAGAATCATCTTACTGACCTAAAACTTTTGAATAGTAGTGTATGTTCTTTTTATTATTAAAAAAGCTTATTTTATTGTGGAGTATATTATAATTGTTGAGTATATTATCATAACTGAATCATAATAGTCAAATGATTTAATTACCAAGTGAGCAAAGCCAGGTGCCTTGATCTTGCAGCGGTAAGGTCTGCTGGAACCGTCAGATACCAGGTACACACCAAACTCACCCTGCAGCACAACACAGCTGAGTGTGAAGAAGGAATGGGAAAATAATATAACAACACTTGTTCTGATTCCTCTTAAGTCCGTTTATTTAATGGGTTTATTAGTTTATTCTATTAGTACTTACATGAAATTTTTTGGGGAAAAAAATAAGATCAGCCCAAATGATAAGCTCAGGTCAGATTTCAGTAGAAGTTTAACAAATCAGTAGTCAAATACACTGGTTGTACTGTATGGTTTTGCTTCACTGAAAATAACCAGACCATAAAAGTCATTAATTTGGAAATCAGACACACATTGGTCATGCTGCAACAACTGAATCTATAGGATTGCTGAACAAAAACAGCACCACAAAAAAAGTACCTTTACACAGGACCACAAAGACAACAACTTTAGAAAGCCACATTCCCCACATATGCATGGCGAGTTAAAAATTCACCAACAACCTCACCATGCTGGATGAGAATACGACCAAAAACCACTGAAAACTGCCAATGAGGCCAACGCAAAAATTTCTCTTGAGAACAGTAATGGTGTGTATGTAATTGTTGGTCAACACATGCTCATGTGCGTTACACTCACCTTTGGTGCCTCTACAGCGGTATATGTGGCTCCCGGAGGAACCTGGTAGCCCTCAGTGTACAGCTTAAAGTGATGAATGAGAGATTCCATTGATGTCTGTATGAAAACAAGTCATGGGACGAGAGTGATGTTGAAGTGTGTATTTTCTATATAGAAATATTCAATTCGTTTATAACTTCTCATACAATTATGATTAAGTCATTCGAAAACTATGTTTAACATTGTGGTACTTCAAAATGTGTGATCATCTGAACTATGCAACACTGGATTACACAATGGCTTACTCAATGGCTTGAGTTTGGGGCAACAGGAAGGGCCTGATCTTTCATCAGAAAGATCAGGCCCTTCCTAAAGGAGCATGCTGCACAACTTCTTGTCCAGGCCCTTGTCATTTCTAGACTGGACTACTGCAATGCTCTTCTGGCTGGACTTATATCATGCACAATCAAACCCTTACAAATGATTCAGAACACAGCGGCACGACTGGTCAACGAACACAAAAGGGCCCATGTCACACCTCTCTTTATCTCCCTGCACTGGCTCCTGGTTGCGGCTCGCATCAAGTTCAAGGCACTGATGCTTGCATATAGAACAGCCACAGGCTCAGCATCCTCCTACTTCCACTCACTTTTGAGAATCTACATCCCCTCCAGAAGTCTGAGATCTACGAGTGAGCGACGCCCCGTGGTACCATCACAGAGAGGCACAAAATCACTTTCCAGAACGTTTTCGTTCACTGTTCCTGGCTGGTGGAATGAACTTCCCACCCCTATCCGGAATGCTGAATCCCTGACCATTTTCAAACGACGGCTGAAAACTCATCTCTTCTGTCATCATTTGATCGTACTCCTTCATGTTGCGCCTTCACCCTAGACGGGGCGTAACAAATGCCTGAAAGTCGCTTTGGATAAAAGCGTCTGCTAAATGAATAAATGTAAAAGTCATAAATTTTGTATTTGACTCACTAAAAAAAATATGAGAGGAGTGTTTGAAAAACCAGAAATGACACCCTGCACCTTTAAATAAGATACATACGCAAGCATATCTTACCTTCATCTCAGATCTCTTGGGTGGGGCTATTTTAGCATCATCTACCTTGATCTCTCCAGCAGGCATTTTGTTGAGACACTGATGCATGATGTGCAGCGACTGTCTCATTTCCTCCACTCGGCACAGATATCTAAAAACAAGTTCATATTTGTCACCGATAACATCCAATATTAAAGAAGCATGGCAATATTTGTGGTAACACTATACAATTAGGTCCCATTAGTTAACATTAGTTAATGCATAACCTAACAATGAGCAGTACATTTGTTACAGTATTTATTAATTTTCATTAATGTTAGTTTTTTGTTATTTCATGTTAGGTCAGTTCCATAAAATAATACAAACACACTTTTGATTTCAATAAGGTATTAGCAAAGGTTAATTAATATAATCTGAGATTTATGAATGGTTTCTAAGTATTATTCATTCTTAGTTTTGATTAGTGAATTTTCCTAATGTTAACAAATAGAACCTCATTATAAAGTTTTACCATTACTTGTATCTCTTCCTATATTTGAATGCAATTTTCTTAATTTAAATGTTCTTCAAGCAAAAAATCATATTACTGATCATGTTTGTTCAGCTAGTGTCAAGTTCTCACAACAAAGTTTATCTTTTTTAAGCGGCACACATCATGCTACATTTCACATGTGATGCCATCAGCATATGTGGTGAGAAAGCTTAGTAGAGTCTAAGACCAATTTATAGCCTGTGGTTGCATTTCGATTTCCTGTCATTCTGAACTTCCTGAAGCTCTTAACTCAGTCTAGAATATTAACATGTGCGGTCACCTGTCATAGCAGTCGCCATTACTTCCAACGGCCACGTCGAAGTCCACCTCGTCGTATTTATCGTAGGGCTGACTCTTCCTCAGATCCCATTTAATACCAGAACCTCTGAGCATCACTCCGCTGAAGAAAGAATAATACACACACTACTGACAATCTGACACATCAGGATACAGCACTCTCTGGTCAACTTAAAAAAATCTATTTGAATTACAGTGTTGCATTTGTGGGTGATTTCACAAGTTAAGCTACGATGATGATGATGACGATTACATCTCACCACATAAAGACTGCTATTAGAAGTCCCATTTGGGTTTGATTTATAAATTACTCAAAGGTTTTTCTCCGTCACCTACTGTCAGACAGATCATCTACTATAGCAACTTCTGTGTTTATGCGTGGGAGAGAGAGACACTTGAGCAGCAGCTCTGATCAATCAGATACACTTAATACAATGCTTTACCTGAATCCATAATTGAGTGCATCCTCTGCCCCAATTACACCGATATCAATAGTTCTGTTTCTCCAGATACGATTGTTGGTCAGCATCTGAAACAATATTGCAGTCATATTCATTTAGAAACTCCATTTATTAATTCCAATCAAATTGAAAATACATGCATTTTGAAAAGAAACATCTATCTTCATGATTAGTAAGGCTGTGTTTACACTGCAAGTCTTAAATGCACAGATCCGATCTTTTGTCCATATCTGATTTTTTGGTCCCCGTTTAGTGTTTCACTTTAGACACGACTGGTATCCGACATCGTTTTTACATTAATTCCTGCCCAAAATGATTGTCAGTAATCACTTTATTATGCATATGGTAGACCCTCGGGTTTTCAATGGTTGTGCTATTAAAATTATTTATGTAATTCACGTCGAGTAGCCATTATTATTCCCCAGCATGGACAACCGTTGTCATGGATTTTTTACAGCACGAAATCTAAATAATGATAATATATAATTCATTTGCTATTTTATCTACAGCTCGTTAGATGTGGAAGTCTGAGGTGAAATAAAGTAGCGCTGTAAGATCATTTTTATTTGAATGAATTCTAATAAATTGTTGAGTGAGAAGGAGAGAGAATGTGTGAGCGAGTAGCCTAATAGTGAAGCTTGTTGGTTTAATTACAAAAAACTCATTGCTGAGAAATATAATGTAGCTTTTACATTACATTACATTTACATTTAGTCATTTAGCAGATGCTTTTATCCAAAGCGACTTACAAATGAGGACAATGGAAGCAATCAAAATCAACAAAAGAGCAATAATATGCAAGTGCTATGACAAGTCTCAGTTAGCCTAAAACAGTACACATAGCAAGGATTTTTTTAATAATTATATAATAAACAAAAAGAAAACAAATAGATAGAATAGAAAACGAATAGAGAAAGCTAGTGTTAGAGGTCTTTTTTTTTAAGAAAACAAGCAGTTAGAAAACAAATAGTATTTTTTAATTATATAATAAATAAAAAGAAAATAGATAGAATAGACAGGGTATATACAGGAATCATGGAGTTAAATTTAATACCTTTTAAGACCTTTTTTAAGACTCTTTACATACATTTTAAGACCTCATTGCCACTCCAAGTTTTAACCGGTTACATTGGTGACATTTTAACTTACATTTACTATATATTGATTGTAAGATAGCGCAACTAAACACACTTACTTTGTGATAACTCCTTATCAATACATCATAATTCAGAAGTGGGGAATGACGCACAAGATAATTAATTGAGTCACTAACCAATGCAACAAGAAACAAGAATTAGACCAATAAACAAAACAACTGACAAAACTTATTGAGGAGGGAAAATAAAGCTCTCCGAGCTAACGAGACAATGAGTTCACACAGTATATTCAAAAGATGTAGGCCTATTTGTCACATCAACTCAAACCATAGCTGTTTTGTGGAACACTTCTCATGATAAACACCTGAAACAGTTTAAAAGCAGCCCAATTTCGTGGAAAAAAAACAACAACAACCCTGCATCCAACAGGAGCTGCAGAAGTCAGATTTGACTAATCACAGGTCAAAAGTAAGGAGAGATAACTGACAAAATGTTGGAGGATTTGCTCCTCAACAGATCCCGAGCTCATTGACAAATATTTTTTATCGTAGGATGTGCTCCCTTTACACAGTGTGCGCGACCGCGAAATCGAAAGTGAACTACGACTGCGAGCGCATTATGATTTAGTCAAAGGCTTCATAAATTCCCTAAAAACATCTCACGAAACCCCCAGCGCCACATGCCAGCTGTGTGAAATCCAATTAGACTAACTGGAACATCAGGAAACACATAGGCACATAATGGAGCAGATGGGAGCATGCGGTCAGGCCCGGATTAAGAACACATAGGGCCCTGGGGCTATAGCAAACCCAAGGGCCCCCCTTCATAGTAGCCTATCTTGGTGCCACAACGTTTTCTATTACAGGAATAATTCGTTTTTGTTTTGTTTTGTTTTGTTTTTTAAATCAAATCTCCAACACACAGAGATACAATGAGTATGCACACTAAATATTCCAGCCTACAACACATTAAAAGAATAAATACAATAACACCAGATACATGAAGCCAAAGCAAACAGGTTTACAGAAGCAGCAACAACTTGAGCATATACAGCTCCCTTAAGGAGTTTACGTTAAATAGTTTTATTATTAGAAGGTCTTCTTTCTGGCCCTAGAAGAGGAGAATCATCAGGGCTGGACTGGTGCTAAAATTCAGCCCATCTGGCCCACACAGTCCCCCATAAATGTTTTGCTGCGGTTAGGGCAATTGGAATAAACAAATAAATTATTTATCAATAAATAACGGACGAAAAACAAATTATATTTTTGAATTCTTAAAATGCATTTAACAATATTAATATTCCATTATATTGCAGGCTCTTAATTATTGAATTCATATTTTTCTGCAATTAAAGTTAGAAATATTAAATTCTCCTTTGTAGTTGCCCTAATGAAAAGCTAATTCTTGAATCCAGAGTTAACTATAGTATTAGTAAACCTTTATAAAAGTGACTTATTGCCTTTATTTGACCCAATATTTGATAGGCAATAAGTAGCCTATAACAATTTTCGTGACATTAATAATAACTATAATTAATGCCATATTTCTACAGTATCAGTAACTGCATGTTATGGTGCTGTGCGGATTAAATTGCTTAAAGGGGTCATATGATGCTTTTTTAAAGATCATTATTTTGTGTGTTTGGTGTAACAGAATATGTTGACATGCTTTAATGTTCAAAAAGCACATTATTTTTCAAATCTTCAACACTAACTGCTGTTCCTGAAACCACGCCTTCTTTCTTTGCGTGCACATTTGGGTGGCATTATGCAAATGTTTCCACATAGTGAGGTAGATATGTGGGGCGTGTTAGAACGAGCCGTTTTAGGGGGGCGTGGCAGAGTCTTAACTTTGATAAAGAATATCTCTTTGGTTTTGAGACTTTAGTCTTTACAACTTCAGGGATCTTATCTATGCACAATCAGCTTGTAACACTCCAAAGAGAAAGGAAAACTTGAAATCGCATCATATGACCCCTTTAATGTAGCTTCACCACAGAGACTTTACTGTTCACATATAATAACTGATTTAAGTGTCGTGGGTCGAATTCAAATGGGCAAGCGCTGCTTATTATCACTTCAATAGAGCAGCGAAAGTGTCGAGCTGCAGTCGTTGTCAGCACTGTGCGGGCGCGAGACACCGGTCCGGTGGGGTCCAACTGTTCTCTTGCGCTGCGCAGTTTAATCAGGTAGTGGCGTTTCATCACTTGTCTTTCAGTGTTTGTTTCCCATGTACTACAGTAAAGCAGAGGTGATTAAAAGATACCCGCAACTCTAGTGTAAACGAGTACAAAGACAATTTTATCACTCATATCTTTTGGACTGAAATAGCGCAGACACTAATATGTGCAAGACCTATCTCAATATGTGGGGGCGTGGTGGGATTTCGACAATCGGCACACCGGGAAAAGCTCAGGTGCTCCCGATGGCCAATCAATTCTAGGTCTACTTTTCCTTTCCTTCACAGCCAATCACGTCGGGCCCCCTCAATTCACGGGCCCTGGAGCTTCAGCCCCGCCTAGCCCTTATGTTAATCCGGCCCTGCGTGCGGTAATGGTCAGAAATTCAGCTAGAGCGGGATCAACAAGCCCCGCACTATCACGCAGCGGCGCAGTCAGTCAGTGAGCACTGTAACAGATGACGTCAAATCTTGCGGGATTCCATAAATAAAATACACAGAACCGCACTATTCAACAAATATACATAATGAAAAGATGATACAAAATTTAATACCTTGAAAATGGCATTTAAGACTTTAATACTTTTTTAAGGGCCTTCATTTTCTCTAAATTGATTTATCAACTTTTAATACTTTTTAAGACCCCGCGGACACCCTGAGAGAAAGCTAGTGTAAGAGGATTTTTTTTAAAGAAAACAAGCAGTTAGAAAACAAATAGAGTGCAAGTCTTAAAGGCTTAGGAGGCTTTGCTACTGTTCGGACGCTCTTGCTTACTGCTCCGCGCTTTGCTCTCCGTTTATGTACTTTTCTCAGATTTTTCTAAGAGATTCTAACTCCAGCAGATTAGCACAGTGCTAACACATTTTTGGCAGAAACACAAACTAAAAACCTTTCGGGACTGGAATAATACCACGAAAAAGAAGACCCTTTGCCTCCCACTGCCAGCAGCTTGCATATATTGCGTGATAAGTCGATATATTGATTATTGCGACAGGCCTACCATAAGCTTTTACAAAGGATTGCGGTTCTTGAAACAAAGTTACTTGCTGGACTTCCAAAACAGGCAGAACACTCAGCAGACCGTCGTCACGGACCCCCTCAGCATACAGCCGGTGAGTCCCGTGAATCTAGTGAATCTCAACAGTTAATACCAAGTGTAGAGGAACAAGCCAAAACTGATTGACACACTAATCGATGGCACAAACAGGGAGCGAGACGCAAAGGCACTCGAGACATCAGATTGTCGCGAGTATCTCATATTGCTGCGGTAGCATCCTCTACCCCAGATACGGCTATGACAAGGCTTGCAGACATTGGTATCCTACCACCCCCTATACATCTTGAGAACAGATTTGAAGCTTTAATGAATGCGGGTGAGGAATCTCCAAATGAGATTGAACATGGATCGTATCAGCCAGAAGCTAACATCGCTACTAACAGGCGCTCAAGGTCAAACAGCCAGCGGGATTCAGCCCAGAGCGCAGCCGAGCCCAGGACTCTGATAGTGGGCGACTCCATTATCAGAAACATCAACAGCAGGACTACAACTACATGCTGCTTTCCTCAAGCAACCGTCTCTGATGTGAACAAGGAACTATGGAACATTCAAATGAAGCACAAGACTTTCTGGGGCCATAGACAACTGTTTAAACTGGATGGCCTCCACCCAAACAAACTTGGTGCAAGAGTCATCCTTCAGTAGTGTGTGCCAAACCACTCAACCTGAAAGGCACACACACACACACCTGGACAGAGTATGAATTACCACAGGACTTCATATCAGCTTCCGAGTCATCATGTGACTTGACACATCCCACAAGGACACTGATAACACCACGCAGCCAAAACAACCAATGCTCATGGACATCACGGCTGAGCCCTACCCACAGAGCTCATCACAGACGGACTGTGACGCATCAGAACAGCTCCAAGACTCAGCACCCAAGGACGACTTTCTGGAAAACAGCCAGGGAAGCCTGGACAACATATTACAGCACTTTTTTGTAGCCTTATTTATTTGATCATTGCACAGTCAGTGAGTGGAGATGGTATGTATCTTCATTACATGGCTCTCTAGAATACTTATTTTGGAGTTCCTGTTAAAGCCATACAATGAAAACAGATCGGAAGAACTATTAGGAAATGCAAAGACAGCTCGATGACAGACAATTTAACAAAAAAAAGAGGAGAAAGTAATGTTAATTTATTAATTCAAATTAAATAAATATTTAATTGTTCCACTTGTGTATTACCTCTAAACGTCCATAAATACCTTGAAAAAAACATTGCAGCAATACTTTATTTTATTTTATTATTTTTTTTATTTTATTTTATTAAACCTTTAATTAATTAATTATAGTAAATATTGTGAATTGTTTTCCATGGTTTTAAGGATGTTTTAAGGTACTATACAAGTGGGATAATTAAAGATATGTATTATATTTGAGTTGGAATTTATTTTATATCCACTTATTTACTTTTTTGTAAATATCAATCTAATTGGGATAGTATGAAGTCAGCTAGTGGTCGACCGATTTATCGCCAATGCCGATAAGTTTTTCTGCTTGGCCGATGTGTTCGAGGTGGGACTTTTATTTTGACGGCGCTGAGAACGGCAGCGCCAGAGCACACCGTGCTCACATTCTCCCTCTTCATTGTTTGTTGTCGTCGTTTAACAGTTCTGCCTAATACAGATAGAAGTCTGTCTAATAATCAGATAGAACTGTTGAACAAATGAATTAAAAGGTATACAAAAAGTATTATAACGGTTGCTTTTATATTATTAGTAACAGAAAGGCAGACATAATGCTTTCTCGTTTGCCGTCGGCATTCAGCAAATATGCATATCATTTACACAAACCTTTAAATGACTAATGAACATTTAATTTCACAAACCTTGCAGACTTAGTCGAATCCAGCTGTGAGATCTTGTGAAGTGTGCATTTGTATATTGCCTGATCGCGTGTGCTCTGCGTGACAGTCGATCCGTGCAAATTGAATCCGGACAGGAGGAGAGTTCAGCTTCACTGGAGACGCGTGATCAACTTTAAACTCGTTATTTCAAACTATGCTGATTTATACATTTGCGCACTGTCATATTCATGTAATTTTTACTGCGTGCTGCATGTAAAATGAGTGTTACCTTGGCTTTAGTTGAAAAAATATGATTCCCAAAGCACACAAACTTCCCAGATTACCGAGTGCCCTGTTGGTTACAGTGTTTACTTTCTTTTTGATCATTAGGATCGAGTCAGTTAGAAATACCAAGGGTTCACACAAAACAAGGGGAATCCGCTTTTAGTTATTATGCCGCCCGCAGTTGGAACCAGCTTCCAGAAGAGATCAGAAGTGCTAAAACATTAGTCACATTTAAATCTAGACTCAAAACTCATCTGTTTAGCTGTGCATTTATTGAATGAGCACTGTGCGATGTCTGAACTGATTGCACTGTATTTTATGTATAATAATTTTCTATTGTTAACGGTTTTAAATTAATTTTAAATCAATTTTTAAATCATTTTCAAAGTTTTAAATTCCTTGTTTTATTGTTGTGATTATTTTTATGATTATTTTAGTTTCTTTTATGTAAAGCACTTTGAATTATCATTGTGTTTGAAATGTGCTATATAAATAAACTTGCCTTAAATAGATAAAATAGAATTAGAATAGAGAGTGCTAGAGTTAGGGTCAAATATAGAATTTCACTTTCAACAATAAAGCTTTTGTATTTATAAAATTCATGGGGCAGGGGTTGAAAACCAGCTCCTGAATGTTGCGTAATTTCTTACTTCTAAAGTTCCCACCTCAATAAAATGTTAGCACATACAGCATGCCAGCATTAAAACGATATTTTTATGGGCGAACGTGTTGCCCTCGCATTGTGTTGGCTTGGAGTTCTGAGGGGAATCGGATGTGTGTTTAGACATAGGTTGGATGTGCAGATATCAGATATGTATCGGATTTAAAACCACATTTAAAAGTGGCTCAGATCGGATGTGAAAAAATTGGATCTCGCACAAATTTTTTGTGTTTACACGTGTGCAACAAATTCTGATCTGTGTCAAATGTGAGCAAAAAAATATATTTTTTTGTGCAAGTGTAAATGCAGCCTACTGGTTGCATTTCGGTCTACATACCTCCTCAAGTTCATCAATGCGAATAGAGAAGTTCTTGCACCATTCATAGATGTCATCCATGAGACCAAGAGGCAAGTCCTGCAACAAAAATGATCCGCAGTTATCAGCATAACCAGAAAAGGACTTTTCATTTAGAAAGATCGTTTTTAATCAAAGCATACCTGATGAACTCCGCCGGGTCTGACGTATGCGGCGTGCATCCTGGCTCCAGACACTCTCTCGTAGAACTCAAACATCTGCAAGATATCAACCAATTCAATGGTAACTAGGTTCCACACAAATAACAAACAAAAGCACATACACTGTTATGTGTTACATGTAGCATTTTCAACACACATTTAATGTCCAACAAAATGCATATATTTAACTTCCATTTGGTTTTCTGTTCGATGAAGTGCAAAAGAAAGTTGTTACCTTCTCTCTCTCCTCAAACATCCAGAAGAAGGGGGTCATGGCTCCGATGTCAAGGGCGTGGGTGGTGATGCCCATAATGTGGTTCAGGATACGGGTCATCTCGCCATACAGCACTGCAGAGGCCATATACAATAACACATTTATGCAGCTGATACAGCTAGTTAGGTATTTTGGGGTATTTTTTAAAACAAATGTAACCTAATTTAAAATTGATGAGTGTAAATCAGATCGAAAGCATTTTAGTTTTGTTCCTCACCTCTAATCCACTGTGCACGTGGTGGAGCCTGAATGTTAAGAAGCTTTTCTACGGCTAGAGAATATGCCTGCTCGTTACACATCATGGACACATAGTCAAGCCTGTCGAAGTATGGAAGTGCCTACAGCAACACAAACACACAAGACAACATTACAGCAAATAACACTTCATCACAGACAACAGCACAAAACATATTGATTCTTATAACAGCACAGTTATGACAGCTTAATAAGCCTTGCATAAGACAGCCATAAGTTTGTGATGTAAAGCATAACACTTCTGAAATTTATGTTTAACCTAATGTATTTGGCAAAGACTTTTATCCACAGTGACATATATCACAATAAAGGTATACATTTTATCAATAGCTCAAATACTTTACTATCTGAGCTACAGAACCGAAATTAAATCAGAAGATATATTTGCACCACTAGGCAACAATTCTAAACAGCTAAATAACTAAAGAAACACCAGTCTAACAGCACACAAACATATGAAGCCCAGCAAAACACAAAATAGATGCAGTATGAAAAGGATATTTCAGCTTCTCAGCCATGTATGAATTAACAGAATACTAGCAGCAATGACACAAAACACTTGTTAACCAGTCCATGTATATATCGCTGTGTAGCACCCATTCAGACCAACTATTAACCCTATGCTATGTGCTATATTAAGTACATGAGTACTTAATTTTTAGGAGTATGTAAAAAATGCTGAAATTTATTGAATTCAAGTCAAGGCTTTACAAAAAATCATAATGTTAATGTTTACAATGTCTACATACCTTATAGTCACATTTAGTAGATTAGAGCAATTAAACATTTGAGATATGCTATATAGTATATATTGCCCTACGCAAGTATGCTGTATGCATGTGGATAAAGTTGGACATACTTATAATTTTCTATAAAGAACTGAGCAATAACATGGTTCCATTTTGCAACTACATAAAAAAAAATCAGGCAGTCGAGATTTGCTATGCAATATCGTGTGAATTAAGTTGCTATGTGTTAACCAGTAAGCATCTGATAATATAGTGTCAGCCATTAGTGGTTGTAGTCTTTAATTACCTGTAAATAAGTCTTGTACTCAATCAGTTTCTCAGTGCCGCGGTGCAGGAGTCCGATGTGAGGGTCACATTTCTTCACTGACTCTCCGCTGAGCTCCATCACCAGACGCAGCACTCCATGAGCCGCCGGGTGCTGAGGCCCGAAGTTGATGGTGAGGTTGGACACCTCCTTCTCTGCTGGTGGGTCCTTGTCTGAAAAAGATGAAGATATTTTTTTGATGTTGTGGTTGGTTGAACTGTTATTATGTTAGTCACTAGGCCAAAATGAAACCAACCGTTCCAAGGTGGAGGTGCCCATTTCTCAGTGATGACACTGGGATACATCACAGCTCCAGAGTACTGCTCTGCCCACTCCACATCTGGCTGCCATTGCTTCAGCCTGAAATACAGCTGTGTCATTGATTTGCACACATAATGCACACAGATTTCCGCTCAAATTTCAAGAACAAGACGTGTGAATTTGCAAGTTACAAGGTGTCAGCATTTACTGTACACAGTGGCATCACTATATATCTGCAAGCAACACTTAAAATGAATTATCTAATGCAATAAAATTCTTTTTTTTTTTTAATGACTTTAAAAAGCAACAAAACCTGTTTGAGTGAAATGTTTACTGGAAAATTATGTTTGTGCTTTATTACTTTGAAAGAAATGCAAATTGGTCTGATATTTTGTTATTTAGTGCAATGACATTTATACATTTGTATGTGTGGCTTCAGTAATTTCTGGCCCACTTTATCTGGAGGTGTTGAGATGTTTGCGTTGGTGGACATTTCAAAACAAATAATGCAAAGCAGATGTCCAAGTAGATCTTAATCCATGATATACAAGTGAAATTGTGAAACGGTTGTTTCTTTACTCCTCATGTTTCATCCAAACCAGCTTCATGCTCCTTTTAGCAGTTGATCAAAACATTGGTGGAGGGGGAAAATAATTAACAAATATTGTCGTGCAATAATTAGAATTTGAAAAGGGCAGTTTAGTAATACTATACATTTCAATGTTTGTTATAAAATCGCAGGGGGGAAAACAGTGGTCATCTAATCCCAATAACACTGCCTTTAGCAAGCCGCTAACAAACTAAATCCATTTTTTTAACAACACTGTATAAACGACTACAATGTGTGTACCTCTTCTGAAGCAGAACACAGGCTGGAGTGCTGACATTACTATTTAACAGCACTAATGGACGTCCGAGTCTGGAGAGCGACCTCAGCAGCACTGTCGCCGCCATCTTCCCCTCTGTCACCCGCTGCTTCTGCGGAGGATTCTTTACGGTGAATTGTTTTACCGCGGCTCTGGCGCCACCTGCCTGTAGGAGGTTTAACTGAAGTGCGCATTATAATTACGCACAAACAGCCACTAGGTGTCAATCGACTCTGTAGTTATAGTTTTATGGACAGTTGCAGCTGCCAATGTGGAGTAAATAGTTGTTTTAAAGTGAAATATTCATCCATGATCCAATTAGGGTTGCCAACCGTTCCGTATAATACGGAATCGTCCCGTATTATCATTCTTAAAACACAAAATGACCAATGAAGTGTCAAGCACCCAAAGCAGTCCATATTTATTCTATAAGTTCTCTTTAATTGAAAAATATGCATTTTCATATATACTGTAGTAGGCCTACTGTAGGCTATATTACACACACGCATATCAGAAGACAGAAAGAGCTTTATTGCCAAGTATGTTTGCACATACAAGGAATTTGTTTTAGTGTCACAAGCTTCCAGTACACAGACACAACAACAACAACACAAATAATAAAAATAAGATGTGAATAAAATACACATGTATAAATAAACCTATATATATATGAATATATACACTGCCGTTCAAAAGTTTGGGATCAGTAAGATTTTAATGTTTTTTAAAGAGGTTCTTATGATCATCAAGCCTGCATTTATTTGATCAAAAATACAGAAAAAAACTGTAATTTTGTGAAATAGCCTATTATTGCAATTTAACAAAACAGTTTTCTATTTTAATATACTTTCAAGTATAATTTATTCCTGTGAAGCAAAGCTGAATATTCAGCATCATTATTCCAGATTTTAGTGTCACATGATCCTTCACAAATCATTCTAATATGCTGATTTATAATCAATGTTGGAAACAGTTGTGTTGCTTAATATTTTTTGGGACCTGTGATATTTTTTCAGGATTCTTTGATAA
>NW_015628684.1:1255902-1269775 GCF_001515625.1 Sinocyclocheilus rhinocerous | reverse complement strand
ACACACACAAAGGATAAATATGTACAGGTGTGCTATAGATAAAATACTGTAGAATATGAATAGAATAAAAAATAAAGTTGTAGGGATGTACTAGGATGTAAAGTGATAAATAGTATATAAGGAGAGTACAATGGGAGAACATTTAACTGTTCATGAGGTAGTTTGCCTATAGCCTATATATACAGTATATACACTGCCGTTCAAAAGTTTGATGTGTTAAATGGATAAAAAGTGATATTGTTAGAAAAGATTTCTATTTTGAATAAATTCTGTTCTTTTTAACTTTTTATTTTGTTTATGGAACACAGGTTCCAAAAAATATTAAGCAGCACAACAGTTTCAACACTGATAATAAATCAGAATAAGAATGATTTATAAAAGGATCATGTGACACTGAGGACTGGAGTAATGATGCTGAAAATTCAGTGCTGCGTCACAGAAATAAATTATATTTTTAAAGTATAATAAGATAGGAAACCAATATTAGACATTGCAATAATATTTAACAATATTACTGTTTTTTTCTGTATTTTTGATCAAATAAATGCAACATTGATGACTCCATTTATAAAAAAAAAATTCAAATCTAAAAGATATACCTCTGTGTGTGTGTGTGTGTGTGTGTGTGTGTGTATATATAATAGGCCTGTGTGTGTATCCCTTATTCTGTCCCTTATATTTCTATGAAAAACCACGATTGTCCCTTATTTTCCTTTTCTGAAGTTGGCAACCCTAGATCCAATAGTCTTTTTGAAGAATCGTTAAGACCGAAGAATCGATTGACCGTCATGAGCGAATCGTTCTTCTGAGCCGGTTCCTTTCAGTGTATCAAACGAATCGTACTGACTGATTCATTCGCGAATCGACTCTTGCGCTCAATTCACCGACTCAATGATCCGGTCACAGCGTGCTGTGCAGGTGCAATAAATACTGTGGTAAACATGGTATTATAGCATGATACATCCTTATTCAGCAAGGATGCATTCAATTGATGAAAAGTGACAGTAAAGACATTTATCATGTAACAAAATATTGTTATTATGGCTGTTATTTAGAATTTTCTATTTATCAATGAATCCTGAAAAATGTATCAGTTTCCACCAAAACACAGCACAGCTGTTTTAACTTCGATAACAATAATAGTAGTAAATGTTTATTGGGCCAAAAATCAGGAAATGGAATGATTTTTGAAGGATCATGTGGCATTGAAGATTTCTAAATACTCTGCTTTAACATTACAACAATAACTTACATTTTAAATGTATTTAAAAAGAAAACATTTATTTTAAATTGTAATAATAATAATATTTATTGTGTAGTGTATGTGCAGTGGACAGGTCCTTAAGGAACTTTCTCTAAAAACTGTATTAATATTGGGTCTATATTACTACTGTACATTCATGAAAATTGTATGCGTTCCCGTAAACAATAATGTTGTCATATTTTTCTCCCTATTTTACTGTTGCTGTCACCAATTTCTAATTAAACTAGTGCTAGGAAACATTTTCCCTAACCCAAGAATGAACAATAAACTGTATAAATACTGTATATAAACCACGCATTCAATACTTCATTGATTCTTAGAAAAACAGTGCTTTTATTTCTGATATACTGTGAAAAAATAATTACGTAACATTTTTAAAAAATATTGGAAAAAATCAAAGGGAAATAATAAAAAATCAATAACTTTTGTTGTACATCTGTCAAACATTTTTCAGCTACCAAGAACAGTACAGTAAGGTCAACGTTTAATTTCTAAGACACAATTATACAGGATACACTCCTACCAGCAGAAGAAAATATTGGAGCAGGAACGTGAGAGAAGTAAATGAACGGATTACATAAAGATTATCATATACTCGCACTCGCGCTCAATCGCACACACAAAAACACACATACCGTCATCTGCACGCACTCCTCTGGCCTTAAGCCGGTTTATAAAGTGAGGGAATATAAAAGTCATGTTTTCCTAAGGCCACTCTTTATTTTGTTAACTCCTTCATAAATTCCTTCTTCTCGTCTTCATGGAGCTTCAAGTTCTTAGATGGGATGGGGAATGCAAATACTGTCCAGTGGGTCACATGTCCCACAAGATATTCCCCAGGCCATCAATATAAAGGATGAGAGATTGGCAGCTCAAGCAGGTCATCAAGATGTTTCTGGATCCTCCTCCTTGGTATCGTAGTGGCTCCAACCAAGCTACCATCATCCTCTTTGTACTATACCGAGTCAGAAAGTACCATCGCTATGGTGTTTGTCAACCTTCTTCGCGCAATTGAAAACATAACAATACTGCATTTAAAGAGTGCATCACATTGGATGATGTAAAATAATACTTGAAGTCGGAATTACACATGGGAAAGTATTTACAAGGCTCGTTCGAAATGCGGACGAAGACGAAGACTAGTCGCAGAGAGCGAGTACCTCGCTGTTCAGAAGGATTGTCTTCATCCTCATGTTTCTCCGTTGTCATCATTGCTTTGATAATGGCATCCTTCAAAACCCGTTGAAGACAGTTCATAGCCAAAGACCATCTCTGGTCCCCGTAAGGTAGTTTTTCGTAATTGGCGGAAAATACTTTAAGTCGTTTGGCACAAATATCAGGTGTGTGTGTCTGTGTGAATAAGTGAGTGAAAGACTTTCCGATCTCAAACTTACATGAAAGTCCTACTAGCGTTTCGCTCCTCTGGGGAGCGAGACGTTAAAAACCACTCCAGACCTTTGACCTTAAATTAGTTCCAATTTGATCTTTAAGACGAATGTGATAGCAGCCTGATCTCAGATCAGTAAGGGTGAGTTTGGATACCTAAGGCTGGATCAGACCTTCTCTGCTGTTCCCAACCCTCAAAAAAAAGAAGAAGAAAAACTCTAGGTCACTCGTGACCGAATAAATTCGCAAACAACGATAACAAACAAATCTGCATATTTTCTTGTTCGTTGAGGTGAATATCACCCAAATAAAGACTGATACTCTAACGTTGAACCTTTGGTCCAGAATCACTTACAGAAATATGACAAAAAAAGAAGATTTTCGGTAATATTCGAAACATAGCGAGAGAACGCTCTAGCCTAGTGTGCAAATGAGAGATTACATATCGATTATGAGGGTAATCTAAGCTAGAATACTGGAATGCAGTGCAAACAATGACCCCACTACAAAAGCACCATGGAAAAGAGTGGGGCATTCCTATATATGAATATGTATATAGATTTATATATATATATATATTCCATGGTTCTGAACTATTTGTAGGATAGTGAACTAAAATGGCTGTCGCTGACCATGTCTGAAAACAGTTAAATGGCTTCCTCAACTATTCTCCATCACAATGTTGAAATTTAAAGGGTGCTTTTTTTTGCCAAAAAGTGCTTTTTTAAATCGATTTGGACCTTTCTGCGCAAATACAGCTGCTCTGCTAATGGATTGGTCACTGCACTGGAAGGCTAGTAACCTGTTTAACGAGGTAGCTCAGCAAGCTGGATAGCCAGGTAGATGCAGATTTACACACAAAATAATAAAGAATCATCTAGACTCAAAATACGTTGCTTTGGTCATCAAGAGTATTGTACGAGTATCGTGTGCTCTTCATTTCCTTTGTCGAATGCAGATCTTCATTTGAGAATGAATGGAAAAATAAAGATATTTGGATATTTTGTGACATAGGTAACCGTGTACAGTGGGGTCTATAAGCCTTCTTTTGTAATATTCTAATGTTTAATAATTTTCTAATAAATTGGCTCATTTTTTCAGTTGTTTGTGAATTACCAGATAAATATTAAGATTAAAAAAAATCTTAAAAAATGTAATTCTTTATAAAAATGGGAAAGGAGTTATATGATTTTATTAATTTATGTGACTTATCCAGGTCTAGAAATCACACTTTTAAAATTAGGCTGCCTTATACATTATCCATGTTTTTAAGGCAGCAAGAACCCTGGTTCTTCAAAGAAAAAAGGTTGTTTTCCCAATTTGTAGTAGTTGTATCATACTTTAATATTTGTTTTGTCTTATTTTAAATCATTTTCAGTCATCTTGAGACTCCTTGGAAGTCCCCTGGTTGAAAACCATTGCTTTACTATATTTAACACATTATTACAATATTTAAATCTATCATACAGGATTCTGCAGTTTGTCCAAAACATCTCCAGATTTTTCAACAGATGGTCCATGTAATCCAGCATGATTTAAGGAAGTTTCAAAGAGCATCTTGGGCTTTAATGAAAGCAAGAAAATCCTTTGTAAAAAGTTCTTCTCATGATCAAAATTTACTTTTGATTAGTGACCTATAATTGTGTAGAACCTTAAATATTTTGCTTCATTTAGCTTTTCCTGGTTTACATTTTTTATAATCCTGAAATTTTCGGTTTACGTCAAAATTTCAATGAAAAAATAATAATTTTGGTGGTCTCAGACTTTTGGACCCCACTGTATATTGTGCAATTTGTCATTAAATGCCCTTTAAACTGAGTTAAGCTTAAGGAGAGTTTGAAGTTGAAGAAGCCATTGAAGAGAATTCATACATGTACTGTATCTCACATGACCATCTCTGTCAGAGACCACTGTTAAACAGACTACAAGCCTATAAGAGGCACCCTTCATTTCTCAGGAATTACCTTTGTGATCATGCTTATTAAAAGCATTCAGGATTTAGTGAACGGTATAAAGATCTTAGATCTTTTCTAGACTCCAGTCTTTCTTGATTGTGACTTTCGCTTTCAGCTCCTGGAGCTGAGAAATGAACGTCAAGACGCTCCTGCCCTGCCTCCCATTCTCATTTCTCGGCCTCCGTTTACTCTGAGCTGCTCTTTGTTTGTTCACCCTCAGTCTTTATCTCCGTTTCATTCATTATTTCCGTCCTGTGTATCTGTGTGAGTGTGTGTACTTATATGGCCGATATCAGCATAACATCAGCGTAATTATGTTACGTACACGTGACGCTTCTCTTTTACACGTGTGTCTGCATCCTCTGTGTGTGTCGGTGGGAATAATCGGAATGCTGGGAGGTGTAGGAGAACCGTGTGGAACTGCCGTATTTCCCAAGTCCAGTCTCTGGGGTTCCGGTTCCGCCTCCTGCGCCGACGCTCGGCCCGACTCCGTACAGCTCATACGCCGGCCCGCCTTCTAACGGGGCGAGGCTAGGCGGACCAAAACCCATCCGAAATGTTGGATAGTGCGGGTAGCCATAATTTTCGTATCCGAGCTGAGCGGTAGAGTCCAAGAGGCTGCATTCAGCAGTGAAGTCGCTAGTCTGTGGGCCAGAACTGGGCGGAGGCTGCTGGGACTGTCCGGCGCGGGTGAACGTGTTGAATTGGGCGTAGCTGTTGTGCGAGAGTCTAGAAGGAGGGCGAGGGTCGTAGCAACCTACTCGGGACCCCGGAGCCAAGCTGCTCGGTGTTCCCGGGCCTGCCGTAGCTCCGGGAGTTCCTGAGCTACTGCTCACAACGGCCGTGGCGCCCCCTGGCTGTCCGGAGGTGCGATAGTCTGAGTAGTGCATGGATCTGGAAGTGGGACGTCCCTCATCATGGGTGGAAGCTCGCACGTTGTAGTAGCCGTTTGTCGGGTCCTGCAAAAGACAACAGGCATGTTCAGTGTAGCTCATATGTGAACACTCGATTTTAAGTACCTTTTGTACATTTTTTATTCTCTTTCACAATAAGGCAAAACATGCATTGTGGTAATACTGTTGGTGTTTTATGATAAATGCTACATTCTAGAGGTGGAACTAAAGATGCATTCAATTAATCAAAAGTGACTGTAAAGACTTTTACATTGTTACAAATTGTTTCAAATAAATGCGGTTCTTTTGAACTTTCTATTCATCAAAGAATCCTAAAAAAAAATGTATCACGGTTTTCACACAAATATATTAAGCAGCACATCTGGTTTAAAAATGTATAATAATAATGAATGAATGTTACTTGAGCACCAAATCAGTATAATAGAATGATTTCTGAAGCATCATGTGACACTGAAGACAGGTATTGTAATAATGTAGACTAGTAATGGCTATTGAAAATTCAGCTTTTTAAAAAAAACACAGCAGTGTCACATTTTGGAAATATTTTTCCCATTCATTTTCTCCATAGGGATTTAAAAAAATTTTACAATAAAGAGTTTTAAGCTATGAAGCGATCCTTCATGAATAACATTGCAAGCTTAAATTTGAAACAAAAAGCATTTGAAAATTAGGGAAAAAATATATATGACTTTCTTGACTGTCATAAAATAATTTATTAACTTTATTATGGAATAAACTACTTATACAAAGCATTGCAAATAATATTCAGACAAACCCGATTTTACTGTACATTATTAACTGAACTAACTGTACACTACATTATAGACCTTTTATTATAAATATAACATACCATATATTTAAATTTTATAGCAAAATATTCATGCAGAAATATTAGGGAGACTTGATTATTATCTATTATACTCTGATTGGCGGGTTTAATATTATTGGTAGTCAAGTTCTTCACAGGGAATTCGACAAATTACCAAGTTTTATTTAAAAAGGAAGTTAAAAATCACACTTATGGATTCTACAGCAGCATATCCCAACCAAAAACAATCTTGGACCTAATGCTTGGTCTTTTAAGAAAGGTTAATAGGATAATTTTCCTGCAGAGAAATGAATAGGATTTTTACACATGGGACCCGACTGCTGAGGTCTATAGAAGCTGCATGCATTAGTAAAACAAAGTACAGGTCATATATCGCTTATATTAGTATGTGCAGAGGTATCGGTGTGTCTGTTCACCTTGAGCTCGTAGTCCTGGCGCGTGTCCAGCGTGTCACTGCGTAACTCCTGTTTGAGGTCAATGTCATCTTTAAAAGGCTGGGAGGAGGGAGAGAGGGTCACAGAAGGTAAAAACTAAACCATAAACGACAAGAGAGCAACCAAGAGGGGGAGAGAGATGCAACGTAAGAGGGGAGGAAAACCAACAGGAGAGAAGAGGAGGAGAAGAGAAGGAGGATATAAAGGAAGAGAGGGAGGTTGAGAGAGAAAAAGGATTAATTTTACAGCTTTGGAAATGTTATTTAAGAGGAAATACATTAGAGGAAGATGATTAGTAATTCATTTTTGTAAAAGAAGTGGCTTTGTTATGTGTTAGGCAAGTTTAGGAAATTTAGTACTGAAAGCATTGTGTAACACAAGTGTTAGTGAAATAATATTGAATAATTTTAGGGACAATTTGTTCACAGATCAAATCCTGTGGTCGATAATTGTGCATTTCAGTGTTATCAATTAATTAGTGTTAATGTTAATAATAAAAAAAAAAGCATTTCAGTGCTGTTGTATCATCTCGACTGCTGAGGTCTATAGAAGCTGCATGCATTAGTAAAACAAAGTACAGGTCATATATCGCTTATATTAGTATGTGCAGAGGTATCGGTGTGTCTGTTCACCTTGAGCTCGTAGTCCTGGCGCGTGTCCAGCGTGTCACTGCGTAACTCCTGTTTGAGGTCAATGTCATCTTTAAAAGGCTGGGAGGAGGGAGAGAGGGTCACAGAAGGTAAAAACTAAACCATAAACGACAAGAGAGCAACCAAGAGGGGGAGAGAGATGCAACGTAAGAGGGGAGGAAAACCAACAGGAGAGAAGAGGAGGAGAAGAGAAGGAGGATATAAAGGAAGAGAGGGAGGTTGAGAGAGAAAAAGGATTAATTTTACAGCTTTGGAAATGTTATTTAAGAGGAAATACATTAGAGGAAGATGATTAGTAATTCATTTTTGTAAAAGATAGAAGTGGCTTTGTTATGGTGTTAGGCAAGTTTAGGAAATTTAGTACTGAAAGCATTGTGTAACACAAGTGTTAGTGAAATAATATTGAATAATTTTAGGGACAATTTGTTCACAGATCAAATCCTGTGGTCGATAATTGTGCATTTCAGTGTTATCAATTAATTAGTGTTAATGTTAATAATAAAAAAAAAAGCATTTCAGTGCTGTTGTATCATCTTCAGAAGATTCACAAGACAAGGCAATCACCACTGGCAAAAGACACAACATTACATCAAGATTCATTTTCACTTAATATTAGCACAGTAATATTAATAATTACAAATATTAATTTAATTAACCATATAAATGATCAAAATGTACAAAATGTACAAAATAGTCCAGAATACATTATACATTATAATACTGTGAACAAAACTCAGCTAAACCAAACTGTTCATGAGTTTTAACTCGGCTAATCTCAACAAAATGTTTAATGCAATACTGAATAATTAGAAAAAATGTTTGTTTTCAGGATCAGTAATATTTAATGTTAAATAATTCAAGTATTATGTTTGGTGTTAAAAGCTTCAAGTCTCAAAGTCCCTCTACTATCCTTCAGTTATTGCTGTGTGTGTTGTCAAAATTACTCACAGAGTACATGGCCTTAACCATGCGTGTTGCCGTGGAGACGCTCCCCGAGTCTTCCTCCAGACTGTGGGTCTCTTTGTTTATGGTCTCTACCTTGATATCTGGCTTGCCGAGCGTGACCCCTCGACGACCTGGAGAGCAAACATCTGATTCATCACCGCCCTGAGCATGCTTTTTGAAGTGTTTGTGGCTATTATTGATGTTCGTAAATATTGCTAAATATGCCCTTGGGTTTTGTGAGCATTTAGAGTTATACTTCAAGTATACGTAAAAGTATACTTTTATATACTAGAAAGTGGGCCAATTTAGTCCCAAGGAGTATTGAAATAGTACACTTACAAGTATACTACTAGTACACTGATATTTGTATACTTACTACATAAAGGGACATAGAAGTATACTACTTTTTGGTAAGGGCACTTTTACTTCTACACTCTCAAAGACAAACTTTGCATGTCGCCGTTTGAAGGACTCACTACTTCAGATTACTGTTGGGTTAAATTAGGTGATGTTTACACAGCTCACTAGACAGGCTGAGAAATTATTTTAATAAGAAATGTATAAAAAAATACTTTTAATAATATAGTTAAATAATTTACATTACTGTTTTTTGAAGTTTTAATCCCAGAAGGATGCGTTAAATTAAAAGACATTACAATCAACAATGACTATAAAATTTCAAATTATTCAGTGCTGTTTTTTAAACTTTCTATCTATCAAAGAATATACTTATGTGTGGTTAACATTAATAATAATAAGAAATGTTTCTAGAGCTCCAAATCTTATTAGTATGATTTCTGAAGGATCATGTGGAGCTGAAGACTGGAGTAATGATTCTGAAAATGTAAGTAAATGACATTTTAGCAAATACATAAAAATAGGAAGTTGTTTTAAATTGTAATAACATTTCACAATGTTCCTGTATTTGTAATGAGCACTCTTTCAAAAACATTTAAAACATTTTGCTAACCTCAAACTTTTGAACTGTACAATATAATTAATCATTTTAAATACCTAATCATTGTGAAAAGAAATTAAGAACAAAAAAACTCAGTGTTATTTGTATCAGTGATCTTTGATAACTTACTTCCTTTGCGTTGCCGATACAAAAACAGCACTAATGCTAGTAAACACAGGATAAGCAGAATCGAACAGCCGACGGTGCCTCCTGCAATGATCCCGACCGGCACTATTTCTATGCCAATGAAAAAGACAAAGAGAAAGAGAAGCACCACGATGCATTTTTTATTTTTAGACAGAAAAGGATAGATATGAAGGCAAAAGGAAAGAGGGAATGTTATCGTGATATGATGCAGACCAGACTCAATGTGTGCCATGAACATGTGCATTAACCATTGCACTGTGGCTTTAACGTAGCAGTATAAATGTACTCACAAACTGTATATTAAATAGAGAGAGTACTCCTAACCTGAGTTGATGTGACCCGAAGCAGATTTAGGTGATTCCATTCAAGCTATTTATTATTGAAGACTGTGCTCTTTTACTTTCAGTAGAGCACTCTACTGTACTCTAAAGATGACGCAGTATACAGTGAATTTTTGAAGACATGAACTGTACAAAGTTTCATGACTAATGGACTAAACTGTACCTTATATAAAAAACACTTTCTTTGTTTGATGCCAGATTGACCACACATATGATTTCAAGATCGCAACTTCAATATAACTGAAAATCACATGATTGTCCTTATTTAGAAGTATTATATATGTGCACATGCAGGCACATATCCTCACCGGTCTCTTCCAGGGTGATGATCATGGTCCCAGGTCCGAATGAATTCCACGCGGTGCAGTTGTATGTGGACTGGAAGTCTGACTCCATGACGTTGTTGATGGTGAGGGTGGACAGCACTGCACTGCCCTGTGTGGTCAGTTTGCTCTGTTCTACTGTGTATCGTTCTGATAGGGTCCCCTTCTCTTTTTCCCACACATTTTCCTTCCATGCCCACACCTGGGACAAACACACAACAAACAAACACATGGTGTGAGAGATCACTCACATGGACTTCACATAAATCTCCAGTATGTGTCAGCGATGGGATGAATTTTGGGAAATCTGCAGGAAGAAAGGCGCAGGTTCAAGACGACACCGATAATTATTCTCTCTCTTTATATAAATAAATAAATAATTATATATGCTTAAATCCTCAAAGTCCCAAAGGATCTGTTTATTTGCAGAAAATATACAACAATCTTTATTTGGATCCACAAAATGCTTCAGTCACTTGTCTTCCTGGGCTCCACATGAAAATATAAAAATACATAAAAAATATAAAACAATTTATAATATAACAATAATAATAAAAACATACTGTAGTGTTTTTTTTTTCATATTTCAATTTCATTTTCATCTTCAGACACTGCACAATGGAGTAATGGCTGCCGAAAATTCATCTTTGCCATCACAGAACTAAATAAATTACATTTTAAAATATTCAAATAGAAACCAATTATTTCAATAACTTTACAGCTTCTACTGTATTTTTGATCAAATAAATGCAGACTTCTTTTAAAAACATGAAAAAAATTATTTCAAACTTTTGACTGTTATAATTTTGTACATATAAAAGAATGAAATTTCCAAAGGAAAATAATTTAAATTCTATCAAGTAATGGCTGAGAAATAAATAGTATAAAATTAAACTAAAAAAATCTGCCGTTGCAGGTCCTGCAAGAAGCAAATGGACCAAAAATAATACCGTATATCAGTACATTTCATACAGGAGTGAAAAAAGAAATCCTTTATAAATATTTAGGATTTAAAAAGCATAAGTGCATAAAATGCACCTGAACTGTATCTGCTTCACATTGCCCGCATGAACACATATTTCACACCGGCAATGGAATAAATGGCCTTTCCGTGCTGAAACACGGGGTTGGATAATGGTGAGAAAGCACCAGTTCTCCTTTCAAAACCACTAAAACTGTTGTATTATTCATGCAGAGCTGTGAGAATATTTAAAAATGCATACCTCCACATGTTCATGGTAAGCTTCCATTTACCTCACAAACCAAGACATTTGAAAAGGCTGCGCGGCATTAAAAGAACGACTTCTCTGTTCCCATATTTCATATTTCATAAATCTCATCCTGGAGATGCATCAGGACTGAGCTGCGCGTCATTTTAAATTAGAATCACTTGTAGTTCAGAGAAGGGATGTGTCATATATGCAGCTACAGCAGAACCATCTACAGCAGAGAGTGTTACTTTGGGCTCAGGCCTAGTTTGAGTTAGTCTTAAACTAAAAACTCAAGAAACTGGTTTAAGGTGAGTTCATCTGCTTTCTCAGGCTAAAATTACATTTTGAAACCAGCTTTCCCATGGGTATCCAGATGGTGAATAATAAGAAAAGGGTAAAGTATCAGTTATTAGAATTGATTAGAAATCTTTATGTACATTTCTGTGGAAAGTAGCATGAATGTAAATGCAAGTAATTGTAATGTAACTTACGATCTTGTCAGGAGGAGGGGTGCTGGCAATGTAACACTTGACTTCCCCTCTCTCCCCTCGAACTGCATACTGGACCGGTTCGCTTGAGATGATGGGTGGACCTGCACAAAAAACAGTCCAAAACAAAAAGCATAAACAACAGAAACTATATTATCAGTAAAACTGCTTAAAACATATACTATTATGTAGTTGATATTGGTGGATACTGGTTTTGCTTTAGGCAGTGTTATTTTAATATCACTGAGATGCTTTTATAGTTTTTAATATTTTGAATTAGCTTTTATATTTTCTGTTTTAATTTCATTATTAGTTTGGTTTATTTATTATTTATTTTTTTATGTCTATATAGTGTTTATTTATTTTTTTAGATTTAATTATTTTAATACATTGTTAAGCTAAATGTTGCCTTGACCGTTTTTTTTATATTTTATTTTATTTTAGTTGACTACAGTTTTAGTTGATCTGTAGTTGTAGTTTTTTGTTGACCTGGCTTTATGACCCAGAACTGAATTTGAATGTACAAAAAAACCAACAACAACAACTATACACTGAAATGTATTGATATCATACTTTCTATTCTCATAAAGGGATGTCACACAGCCTCTCTAAGCTGCCATCTGCCTTATTTGGTTATAGCTTCTACCAAATGACAGATGAATTTCCACCAAAATACTGTTTGAGGATGCATGAACTTTGACATCACCAAGAAATGTGTTGTCTCTTCCCTTTTAAATCTTGGTAAGATTATTTATTATGTTATTTTAACTAAATACAATTATACTATTAGTTGCATTTCATTATTTGCATTTAACATGCTTTTTCCCCTATAGAGATTGTGGCCCAACAGTTGGGTCAATGACAGTGATGGTAAAATCATCTGCTCAAATCGAACCCTTGCCAAAAGTAACAAAATATAGGTCCGGGTCGCTAAAGACCCGAATATGTAATAATGATTGGCGAAACATCCATGCATTTAAGGGTTAACTAGTAACTAAATCAAAGCTTGATTAATCACTAAACGCAGAACTCACAATGAGCTAAATATTGATAAAAAACCTTGAAAGCTGCATGGTTTTAAAAAAGTGTTTTATCATTTCTTAGTACAACAGGATAAAAGAGCTGTACTGACCGTTGACGGTGAGTGTGACCTCTGTCTCGCCGACTCCGATCCTAGGCACGATGGCCTTACACACATACTGACCAGCATCTGCCTGACTAACGGACTTCAGATAGAGCTGGTTATTATTACTCAAAACCTGTGCATTAGACAGGGAGAGAGACAGAGGGAGGGAAAAAAGATGCTGTAAAACCTGTTCACTGTAGACATTATCTAAAAAGAAACAAATGGAACGAAGGATTTGCAGCTTCAACATCAAAACACAGTTGGAAGATAAATATGGAAGACAAGCAGAGCCAGGAAAAGAAGGACACATATGGAGAACACTCACTGAAGAGAGATAAAGTCAGAGGGAAAATGTCATAGTCAGACAAAAAAGTAAACTGTAGAGAAAAAATGGATAGCCTATATCTTAGTAAGAGAGAAGAACGAAAGAACTGAACACGTAATAGGAAGTAGCTTTTACTCAACAGATCCACAGGCATATGCTCACCATGCTTGAACCCTTTTTTGTCCAGGTTAGTGTGAGGGGAGGATTTCCCGCCCACTTGCAATTTAAAGTGACGTCCGAGTCTACATCCACCGTTACTGGTTTAGGCTCGACAACCAGGATAGGGCCAACTGCATGAAACAGAGATTAAAATAGGTCAGGTTTTTGCATTTAATATGATTATTTATATGACAACTATGATTAGTAGCTCCCTACACTGACAAATTCAACAAGAGATGTAGGTAGATAGATAGATAGATAGATAGATAGATAGGCAAAGGGATAAATAAAGGGATAGACAGACAGACAAACAGACAGATAGATAGATAGATAGATAGATAGATAGGCAAAGGGATAGATAGATAGATAGACAGACAGACAAACAGACAGATAGATAGATAGATAGATAGATAGATAG
>NW_015628684.1:1244671-1253526 GCF_001515625.1 Sinocyclocheilus rhinocerous | reverse complement strand
TAGATAGATAGACAGACAGACAGATAGATAGATAGACAGACAGATAGATATAGATAGACAGACAGACAGAGAGATAGACAGACAGTCAGAGAGAGAGATAGACAGACAGACAGACAGACAGACAGATAGATATAGATAGACAGACAGACAGAGAGATAGACAGACAGTCAGAGAGAGAGATAGACAGACAGACAGATAGATAGACAGACAGACAGACAGCGAGACAGACAGACAGACAGACAGACAGACAGACAGACGGATAGAAAGACAGACAGACAGACAGACAGACGATAGATAGATAGATAGATAGATAGATAGAATGGCAAAGGGATAGATAGATAGATAGATAGATAGATAGATAGATAGAATGGCAAAGGGATAGATAGATAGATAGATAGATAGATAGATAGATAGATAGATATTGCACTATACAGACACAGTGGACAGCTTTAATTACTAGTAAATAATTACTAGGTAATCTGCTTCACATATTAATTTTCACCTTAGGGTGTTCTAGACTAGGTTGCATTTCTGAAGTTAAGACTCACAGTGGACATCGACGAGTATGCTGACGTTTGTGCTGCCCACAGCATTGAACACTTGGCAGGACACAGGCTCAGTGAAGAAAGAGTGATCAGCCTTGGTGACAAAAACACTCTCTCTCGCCCCCTGTATGACCACACCTCCCTTTGCCCACCTAGCAAAGCCAAAAAGAGCCAATCAGTGACGCATAAGCAGATATGAAGAGAGACCCATGAAGCATGTACAAAAAGGAATTCAAGGGTACAACTGCCGTAACAGAAAATAATTAAAGATATACGGGGCTTAATACTACTTAAAGGACGTCTTTATCTCCCTGATAAAACAAGTCATTAATTTTTCATCTCACAGAATGTAAAAGGAACCACTTTAAGCTTCACATTTAGTAAGAGACATACTTATATCCCATAATAGGTGGGTTGGCAGTAGCTTGGCAGGTGAAGGTCACTCTCTCTCCTTCCAATACGGAGCGAGGCTCAATGGATAACGTCACCAACGGTGGGTCTGCAGAGAGCATTCAGAATACATAATAAACCGATAGTCATTCATTAGACCAAAGGCAAGTTGAAGGACTGAAGGTTGAAGGTAAGGAGCTGGAGTGGATGTGGAAGTCAACACAAGGGAAACTACTAATAAAGAGCAAGAACGTAGATGAATGTCAAGGTTCCTCCTAATGGTTCATGCTATCATCTTAAAGGGGTTTTAACCTCTTAGAAGGTTTTCATGTGCTACTTTGTAAAGCTGCTTTAGTACAGTTTGTAACCTATTGTGGGTTGAGAAGACGGCCAATGAATACAGCACTGACTGGCCAGATGTGGGAGGTCCTTCTCTCTTACATTTATCTTCCTACACTGTAAAATATGTTTGGTCTGTGCTTCATGTGGTTTTATTCAAGCCAAAAGGATTATTTAATATGACTGAATCTACCTGACTAAATTAGGTTACACCAACAAAAGTCATTTTTAAGGGTTAGATCAAACAGAAATAGATATTTAAGAGAAACAATTGCACCAGGAATGGGCTGGGACTAAAAAAAGAGCCCTGTATATATAAATTTGTAATGTTTTTGAAAGAAATCTATTGTGCACCTCCTAGTGATGCATTTATTTGATCAAAAATACAGTAAAAACAATACTATTGTGAAATATTATAACAATTTAGAATAACTGTTTTCTATTTTAATGTCTTTTAAAATGCAATGTAATAGCTGAATTTTTAGCAGCCATTTCTCCAGTCTTCAGTAATCATTCTAATATGCTGATTTGGTGCTCAAGAAACATTTATTATTATCATCAAATTTAAAAACAGTTACAGTAGTGCTTAACATTTTTTATGTAAACTGTAAACCTTTTTTCAAGATTCTTTGTATTTTCTTTTTAAAATAATAATACATTTTAATTTTTTTTTAAGTTTTAAATGATAGTGTATGCAGGGTACAAACCATTTTGTATATACAAACAATTATATATATATATAATATATATCTCTTTCCTTGTAAATGTTACTGAAACTGGAAAGGATTTTAGACTTACGGTGTACGTTGAGGGTGATAGTGGCCCGTTTGCCCATCGGCACGGCCAGGTTAGTAGCGACACAGGTGAAGTTCTTCCCCGTGTCTGTATCTACTGGTGAAATGGGCAGGTAACTGCGAGTGGTCACGCGTTTCCTGTCTGGAAGCACCTCCTGCATAGCAAAAAGACACAGAGCATATCAATACCTCTGTGCTTGAGTATATAAGCTATTACATACCTACAAACTCATGCATGTTTTGCTTTAGATTTACATTTATTCTCATGAGTGTGTGTGCGCCTCACCGTGGTGCTGAAGGCCCCCTCTATCGGCAGGCCGTCTTTCTGCCACTCTATGACAGAGGCAGGTTTGGCTCCGCGGGACACGCAGCTCATATTGTATGGGACCCCTGCTGTGAGGAGGATCTCCGGGGCCCCCTCAATCACCGGCTCATCGGGAGGAACTACACACACAAACACATATGGAATTCAATTATTAATAGCAACATCTCATAAATCTATTCATTTCATAACACATTAACCCATTCATTCCATCATATCCAACATCTAAAACAACAAGCTTTTAGCATGCATTGACCATTCAGACCCTTTTCTAAGCAAACCCACACATTCATACACACAGCACTCACTGAGGACGGTGAGTTTGGCCCGTCGCGAGCGCAGCGCTGCCTCCGTGGCCTGGCACTCATAGAGAGAGTCGTCTGAGAGTTCAGCAGCTGAGATCTCCAAATTATACTGCCCAACATCCACCAGCCGCAACACTCGATACCGCGGCCAGGCTGCAAGAGACATGCACACACAGACCACAACTCGCCACTTTTAGTGATGATTTGAAGACAGATAGTCTTCATTTCAACACAAATATACACTAAATCATGAAAAGTGAGTTGTCTGATTGGTTTTTAGCGTGTTGCTATGTGGTTTCTATATCCTTGCTAAAAAGTTCTGAGTAGTTGTTCAAAAAGAATTTCTGAAAGGACAATAAACTAAATAATAAACAAAACTAGTTTTTAATTTTTAACTTGAGAGTCATGGTTTTAGAATATCATGTCGCATGCAAGACGTGGTGTGACCCAGTGGTCAAAGATGTTCATCTAGCACATGATTACACAGGAAAACAATTGAAAAGCATCGCAGTGAAATAAAAAAAAGGTCGGTGTGGATTGCCCCTTAAAGTGTTGCTATATGGTTTCTAATGTGATGCTATGCACATACTAGTTTTTTTGTGAAAAAAGCCTACCCTTAAATCTCATATTCTTGTCTCAAGAAATCTACACACTTTTTTTCATCCATTTTGCTCAGACAAGAAATAGCACACTTCTCATCAACAAACCACTTAATTTGTGGTATCAATCTGCTTCAAAAATGGTGTGAGTGGCTGAGGGTCTGCTGTCATTAAACGCAGCAAGAGCGGCCTCTAGAGGTGAATGGACCCTTTTCACATTTCCGGGTTTCTCAGCAGCGGAAGTCGTCATAGTTGGGTTAACTTGAATAGCAGTGAATGGGAGAGCACCACAAATATATTTTTTGCATTCTCAGTTGCTCAAATAGCAAAAGAAATACTCAACGATAATGTTTTCATGACTCAATAAAAGGAAAAAAATTGAGAGAGATTGATAACGGCTGTCAGAAGAGAGAACGGTGTCAAAGTCCCTCCCATAGACGCTGCATTAGAAACACCCTCGCATTAGCGTTAACTGTTTTTTTTTGTAATTTGATGCAAAGGTGATATAATACAAAGAATAGTGTTATAAATGTACATACATTTTTAAAAAAATGTATCCATCACTGACGCCTCATGCTGTTTGTTTTGACACACGAAGCTGCTCGCAGCACAGAGCAGCACACTTTAAGGGCTTTTCACACTGAACGCGAAAATCGGTGCGAATGTTCGGCGCGATGACGTGTTTGAATCGAAACAATAGATCCCTAATGGGGCTTTTCACACTAGGCGCGATAATTCGCGATTTTTTTTTCGTCCTGTGTGTCGATTTTTTTCCCTGTTGCTCCGCGATGAAACGGGCCGTCCAATCAGATTTGAGCTTAGATCACGTGCCCGGAGCAGCTGCTGTTGCACAAAAGGGTGAGAATGGTGGCGCTGTTTCGAAAACCAATGTAAGCAAACCCCGAAGAAGAGTATCCCGGTAGAGAGAAGAAAGTGGATGCTGAGTTCTTGTTATCGTTGGTATTTGAGAACAGATTTATTCTCACTGTTCTTTATACAGAATAACATTTCTATTAATTCTCCACTGAATTATGTGATCTGGAGAGCACAGTCCATTTTATTCCACGTGCGCGAGAGCGCATTCACTCAAGATCTGTCAATCATCTCTTGCCCTTCCGTATCCACCTTTTCCTTGCTGTAAAAATGGGCGTGGCCATTTGTAAATTTTATGGGTCTAGCTTCCGGTCTCATCCGCGTCCAGCTATTTTTAGTTGTACAGAACCGCTCGTTTTGCTGCTTGATATTGAAAATTTTGTATGTCTTACCATATTATTTTAATGTATTATCTTAATTATGAACACACTGGTTTGTAGTGCAAACAGTTTTACCATTTACTGCACATTGTTATTCTTCTCGTTATTTCCATATAGCGGCTAATGAACTGGAAGTCTCACCCATAGGCTTACTTCCACGTTGAAGAAAAAAGTGGATATAAAAAAAAAATAGAGAAACAGTTGTCTACACGTAAAATATGAAAGCAAATAGACATATGAATATGAAAATATATTTTCTGTATGTTTTTATGCAGCTCACAGTATTTTTATAACAATAAAGGATGTTTATGACAAGCAGGTAGCGTTCAGTCTATTATAAAACATACAAAGAGTGCATGTCTACGTATTATAGAATCAAAATCCATTTTAGATCACAATCGGAAGTTATTACAAGCACTCGATGATGGTTTAAAGTGGGGTTTAAGCAAAAACATTAATAGTTACATACATTTTGAAATGTAGCTTGATGCTATTTGTACCTCTAATTATATTTTCAGATGTATTCTTGTAAGCATTATGGATAGTTTGTGTTTCTAATGAAGAACCAAAAGTTATTTATCTTAATTTAATGCTGTATATTGAGCAGCGAACAATGCAAAAGCCATATACGAGATACATAGGCTACATGAGGAAAAAATGAATTGTTGGTTTGCGCCACCTAGCGTGCAGGTGTGAATTAGCAGAAGGCGATCAATCAAGTCGGCTATTCGCCTCACTTTTTCGCATCGCGCTTTGTGTGAAACGGCCTTTAGATGCAGATTTAAAACAGTACGTATACAGTTTGTTTTCATGTCATTATAAAGCAATTAATTTGTTGATTAGATGCTGCATTAGTATAGAAAGCAGTATGTTTGCCACCAGGGCTGAGAGGACGCTGACATTAGTAGCACCTCAAACGGTTAAAAGAGTGTGACAAAAACACACACAAGTCCGGTGTTCTGACGATTTGTGCTACCCGCTCAGATTGTGCTACCTCCCTTTAAAAAGATTACCACAGCGTCTTATTCATGTGGTTTGAGGCTTTTTTAATGTTCATACCTACCCCTACCCTAAACTTACCCTTAAAACAATGCAAATATATTTTTGGTAGCACAATCTGATAGGTAGCATGTTTCGTCGGTACACCGGCTCAAATGTTTATTTGTTATGATTGTTACCATCTATTTGAATTAGTTTATATCCAGCAGGTCACTTTTATGCATTTGTTATCTAGCGAAGTAGCATATTTACAAATTCATATGTTCATGTAGCCGACAGAAACATATGATGAGAAAATCATCAAGCATTCTAAAATAGATGAAAATGTGTGAGAGTGTACATACAGTATACATACTAGGGGTGCAACGGTACACGTATTCATACCAAAAATTTTTGGTACGGGTCTTTCGGTTCGGTACAAATGTGTACCGAACAAATCGTTCCATTTTTTCAGGGAATTCAGACAATAAATGCCGCTTTGGCACTCTTTGATGTGGCGCGACAGATCGTCGTATACTAACGCTTCAGTTCAAACAGCAGCGCGAAGCGCGAGTGAGCACGATCATCCCTTCCTCTTTACTACTAGTTTTAAAGTACAATATACATGAATGAACATCTCACCCCTGACCTAATCCGTCAATTAGTGTTTCAACCACGGAAAGACGTCATTAAAACAGCTTGTAAACAAAATGTCCGTAGCATTTCATTTACCTCAGGCAAGTCATCAGTGTCTACACTACAGCTAGTTATTTGCTAGAGAAATGAAGTCGAAATATTAGACTACTTTGCGAAATATTAGACTATACTTCATTATATTTACTTTACCTGTTAGTGATGTCTTAATTAATTAATGTATGTGTTTAAATAAATATTTTATGTAACAAGTTATGACTCTGAAAATTATTATATTTCAACAACAAATGAAGAGTTTATTTGCAAAAGCCAATAAACGCCACTTTTAAAAAAAATGCATCGTCGGTTCACGTTTTACTGCAGAAGCCGACAAGCGCCCTTGTTGTTTTTGAACAGAAGCCGATAAGTCCATTTTAGAGAATCAGCGCGCTGTATTCAGGTCAGGTGACAAGGCTACTTTCACTTTGAAAAGACGTGCTAGCTGAGAGGAGTTTCGTCAAAGCTGACTAAAAGTGATCGAGGATGGATCACGTGCGCGAGAGCGCATTCACTCAAGATCTGTCAATCATCTCTTGCCCTTCCGTATCCACCTTTTCCTTGCTGTAAAAATGGGCGTGGCCATTTGTAAATTTTATGGGTCTAGCTTCCGGTCTCATCCGCGTCCAGCTATTTTTAGTTGTACAGAACCGCTCGTTTTGCTGCTTGATATTGAAAATTTTGTATGTCTTACCATATTATTTTAATGTATTATCTTAATTATGAACACACTGGTTTGTAGTGCAAACAGTTTTACCATTTACTGCACATTGTTATTCTTCTCGTTATTTCCATATAGCGGCTAATGAACTGGAAGTCTCACCCATAGGCTTACTTCCACGTTGAAGAAAAAAGTGGATATAAAAAAAAAATAGAGAAACATTTGTCTACACGTAAAATATGAAAGCAAATAGACATATGAATATGAAAATATATTTTCTGTATGTTTTTATGCAGCTCACAGTATTTTTATAACAATAAAGGATGTTTATGACAAGCAGGTAGCGTTCAGTCTATTATAAAACATACAAAGAGTGCATGTCTACGTATTATAGAATCAAAATCCATTTTAGATCACAATCGGAAGTTATTACAAGCACTCGATGATGGTTTAAAGTGGGGTTTAAGCAAAAACATTAATAGTTACATACATTTTGAAATGTAGCTTGATGCTATTTGTACCTCTAATTATATTTTCAGATGTATTCTTGTAAGCATTATGGATAGTTTGTGTTTCTAATGAAGAACCAAAAGTTATTTATCTTAATTTAATGCTGTATATTGAGCAGCGAACAATGCAAAAGCCATATACGAGATACATAGGCTACATGAGGAAAAAATGAATTGTTGGTTTGCGCCACCTAGCGTGCAGGTGTGAATTAGCAGAAGGCGATCAATCAAGTCGGCTATTCGCCTCACTTTTTCGCATCGCGCTTTGTGTGAAACGGCCTTTAGATGCAGATTTAAAACAGTACGTATACAGTTTGTTTTCATGTCATTATAAAGCAATTAATTTGTTGATTAGATGCTGCATTAGTATAGAAAGCAGTATGTTTGCCACCAGGGCTGAGAGGACGCTGACATTAGTAGCACCTCAAACGGTTAAAAGAGTGTGACAAAAACACACACAAGTCCGGTGTTCTGACGATTTGTGCTACCCGCTCAGATTGTGCTACCTCCCTTTAAAAAGATTACCACAGCGTCTTATTCATGTGGTTTGAGGCTTTTTTAATGTTCATACCTACCCCTACCCTAAACTTACCCTTAAAACAATGCAAATATATTTTTGGTAGCACAATCTGATAGGTAGCATGTTTCGTCGGTACACCGGCTCAAATGTTTATTTGTTATGATTGTTACCATCTATTTGAATTAGTTTATATCCAGCAGGTCACTTTTATGCATTTGTTATCTAGCGAAGTAGCATATTTACAAATTCATATGTTCATGTAGCCGACAGAAACATATGATGAGAAAATCATCAAGCATTCTAAAATAGATGAAAATGTGTGAGAGTGTACATACAGTATACATACTAGGGGTGCAACGGTACACGTATTCATACCAAAAATTTTTGGTACGGGTCTTTCGGTTCGGTACAAATGTGTACCGAACAAATCGTTCCATTTTTTCAGGGAATTCAGACAATAAATGCCGCTTTGGCACTCTTTGATGTGGCGCGACAGATCGTCGTATACTAACGCTTCAGTTCAAACAGCAGCGCGAAGCGCGAGTGAGCACGATCATCCCTTCCTCTTTACTACTAGTTTTAAAGTACAATATACATGAATGAACATCTCACCCCTGACCTAATCCGTCAATTAGTGTTTCAACCACGGAAAGACGTCATTAAAACAGCTTGTAAACAAAATGTCCGTAGCATTTCATTTACCTCAGGCAAGTCATCAGTGTCTACACTACAGCTAGTTATTTGCTAGAGAAATGAAGTCGAAATATTAGACTACTTTGCGAAATATTAGACTATACTTCATTCTACTCTACCGGGAGCGTAGCTCGAGACAGCTCGTCGGCCGTACGGTTGAGCAGGGCCGGAATGTGAATGGCACGAAGTGACCTCGGAACCTTCCGACTCCAAAGGAGAAGGTGGCGGGCGAGTTGCGACATGCGACGGGAGCGTAG
>NW_015628684.1:1244229-1244448 GCF_001515625.1 Sinocyclocheilus rhinocerous | reverse complement strand
GGCAATTGATAGGCCAGTGCAGATGGGGGCCTGTCCACACCCCCAACTCTGCGTGCCCATTGTACGGGCCCCCCCAGCCGGTGGTGGAGGCATCCGTGTAAACCACAGCATGCCTGGAGACCTGTTCTACGGGCACTCCTGCCCGAAGGAACGTAAGCTCTGACCACGGGGTGAAGGTTTGGCGACAGGCCGGTGTAACTTGGACCCGGTGAGTGCCGC
>NW_015628684.1:1243758-1244150 GCF_001515625.1 Sinocyclocheilus rhinocerous | reverse complement strand
GAGCACCAGGTCCCTGTGCTCGCACAACTGATCTCGAGACTGTGCTAGTATGAGCCAATCGTCGAGATAGTTGAGGATGCGAACATCCTGCTCTCTGAGGGGAACAAGAGCCCCTTCCGCGAGTTTCGTGAAGACAAGGGGAGACAGGGACAGCCCGAAGGGCAGGACCTTGTACTGGTAGGCCCGTCCTTCAAACGCAAACCGCAGAAATGGTCTGTGGCACGGAAGGATCGACACATGAAAGTACGCGTCCTTCAGGTCGATCGCTGCAAACCAATCTCGGGGACGGACGCACCCGAAGATGCGTTTCTGCGTCAACATCTTGAACGGTAACCGGTGAAGGGCCCGGTTCAAGACACGCAGGTCCAAGATTGGTCGTAACCCACCGCCTT
>NW_015628684.1:1237968-1243702 GCF_001515625.1 Sinocyclocheilus rhinocerous | reverse complement strand
TGACCATCACCCGGTGCCAGGTAACGACCGCACCCAGAAACGCACGGGTGAAACGGCATCTTTAAAAAGACGATCCATCGTCTTTATAAAGACGCACCCACTTATTGTACTATTTTAGAGAATTGCTCTTTCAGGGAAATGCTCTTTTAGTGCTGAGGCGCACAGGGGAAATGGCCACTTGCAGCACAACAGGGGGTAGTGCAGCCTGAAGTGCGCAACCCACTCGATACAGGAACGACCACTGCTGAAGCGCCGTCCGCCAACACCAGAAGCTTCCAAGCACGCGTTGAACTCATAGCTCACTGAAGACACTTGGTTGGAGCAGAACGATGTTGTCGCTCGGCTCCGAAGCGAAAAGCTGGTATGCATTGCACTGGCTGCCTTTTTATGCTCACACTGTGATCAGCGGCAGCTGGATGCAATAATTGCATGCCAATGTGCATTGGCTCGTTTAGTTACACTCGAAGTAGATTGGTCTCTCGAAGCGAGATCCCAATTCGTCGGTCACGACGTGACTCGTAGTGACCGACTGAAAGGGAACCTTATAGTAATGTAAAAGGGCTCCCTATAGTTTAGAGCAGAAGCTGAGGCAGATTTTTATCCCTAATAAAATTGTAATTATAATTGAATTTATTTAAAGATATCTATCTATCTATTTATCTATCTATGTATATAAATATATATATATGTATATGTGTGTGTGTGTGTGTGTGTGTGTGTAATTTCAATACATTTTTCATGGGTCAGTAGTGTTTTTTATTTTTGTAATAAAGTTCAACACTATTTTAGTTTTCATTCAGTATCAATTTTAAAAACTATTGGTTGTATATAGTGTTGCTATGTGATTGCTCAGGTATTCTGAGTGGTTTTTAGTGTGTTGTTACATGGTTAAAGAGAATACAAAAATTAGAAAAAACAAACCAGGAAACATGGAAAATAGTGAGAGATGAGAGAGGAAACTGAAAGAGTGTACAAAGAAAAACTGAAAAGTACAGAAAGAAAGAAAGAAAGAAAGAAAGAAAGAAAGAAAGAGGTTAAGCAGTTGCTAAAGCGTCCTGGGACAAAAGTTAGATAGAAAAACATGGAAAACTGTGGAAAACATGAAAGACCAAATATGAAGAGTAAAAAAGGGAAAAGCACAAATACAGAAAGAAAAAAAAGAGCACTGTGTATCACTGACCCCGGAGGTCTTCTCCGATGCCTAAGGCCAGTCCATCCTTGGTCCACTGCACAATGCCCGAATAGTTGAAGACCACGCAGGACAGGACCACCCTCTGGCCCAAAACCACTGACTGGTCTGCAGGCTCCTGAGAGAACCGCGCCGTCCGCACTGAAACACAACAGACAGTTTTCAATTACTATCAATAATGTCATGTACAAGCATAACAATAACAGTACAATTACTGAAAGAACTGAGCCTCTAATTCAGTTTACATGTGTTTGATGCAGCGAAGGTTAAAATGCAACAATATCATACACAAAATTTGAACTTGATTTTTAATGAGTCTTTAGCAGCATTAACATTCTTCTAAACTTCTCCTTTTGTGTTCCATGGAAGTCAGTCAGTCTATGGGACTTGACATGAGGGTGAGTCAATGATGACAATTTATTTACAGAATTTTAAACTAAAACTGAGAGTAATACAAGTTAATACAGTATGTGACAGACTAAACATAAGCAAGAATCGTAAGAGTCAGTGACTGAAACTGCAGCATTACGCCTACATCCACTGAGCAGCTTCTCTTACAATAACTCTTCTAAGTCAATGTGGTTCCCTGGAAGAAGAAACGTGTCCCTTGATACCAAATTCCAGACACATTTCTTCACCCGCAAAACATGGTATCAACCAGAGTCGCTCTCTTTCTCTGACACACAGGAGGATATTTGATACTCCAGACAAGCCCGAGTCTCCAGCTTGAAGAACTGACTTACAATGAAAGCTTTCATTCAGAGCCTGAGTTGTGGATCTTTAATTGGACTGAAATCAAGAATGTGGTCAATTAAGTAAGGGCAACTCATATTTTCCCTGCATTCTTCTTTTCTTTGCTCAATGCTTCTCTCTCTTTCTTTCCTCCCTTTTTCCAAGTCCATCAGGAAGCAGTTTGCAACCTTCCTTGTTCTCTTTTTCTTTCTTCCGTTAAAAAATGAAAGTCTTGTCATCATTTTTATCCACCCTCACATTGTCGTATGACTGTCTTTCTTCTGTAAAACACAAAAAGAGAGCTTGTGAAGTGTGCCAGTTTCTCTTTTCCATGCACTACAGTATAAGGAATGGGGACTTGAAGGGATAGTTCACCCAAAAATGTGTGTGTGCATGTAAATAATGTTAGAATTTTCATTTTTGAACTGAACTATCCCTTTAAGTTTAAAAGATTGAAAATGCCACATCATAGTAATCAGAAAAGTACCATAAAAGTAGTCCATACAACTTGTGTTCTATATTCGAAAAACTTCAAAGCTATATGTATGAGAAACTGCTCAAAGTTCAATGCTGTTACTGATCAGTCTTCCTTTCCAGTGAGTTGAGAATGTCTCTGACCACCAGATCATCAAGTGAGTTGAACTTCAGAACCAGATGAGTCTGATCCATGAACAAATCGTTCTGAAGGTTTTCGTAAACCGGATCAACTGATTCAGGACTCAGTTATATATGAATCACTAGGGCGGATGTCATGATTTTCAGTGAATATTAGAGCAACTTAAATTGTAGTTTGTTTCTATTGTAACTGGCTTCAAACTAGTGTTGTTATTGTTAATTAAAACAAATTATTAAAAACAGTTTTCATTCATTAAAATAAAGATGAAATAAAATATAAATATTGTATGAAAAACCTTTACTTTTTTAATTTAGAAAATTTAAAAAATGTAAAAAAATTTGATGTGTTGCCTTAACAGTTTTCATTCATTAAAATAAAGATGAAATAAAATATAAATATTGTATGAAAACCTTTACTTTTTTAATTTAGAAAATTTTAAAAATGTAAAAAAATTTGATATGTTGCCTTGCCAACTAAGTTTAAGGTACTATAATAGATATAATTAATACAAAAATAACACTAAATGTCTTTCCCCACCTGTATGAATTTCTTTTGTGTGTAAAACTAAAAACAAGAAAAGAAAATTGAGAAAAAAAAATGTGTTTTCATTACTTGAAATATAGTTAAAATAAAACAAAATAATATTATATAAAGATAATATAAAAAAGGAAAATTAATTGACTTGGCAACTATTTAAATAAATAAAAACAAAATAACACTTTTTTTACACACCAAAAACTAATCAAAATGGCATAAAAATGACAGAAGCACATAACACAAATACATAAATTAAAAGGGAAAAGCTAAAATATATCAACAAAAGCCTATTCAAAATATTATTAAATACTGTAATGGTATGCAAATAATGCTAAAACAACAGTTTCAAACATCATGTCACATGGAGCACTTTTGTTATAATTTATAGTTCTTTAGTGTCCATTATGAAGCCCCATTTAGTAATATTGTATGGAAAAGATCAACCAGCACATTCTTCAGTATTTCTCTTTTTGTGTTCCACTAAAGGCATGAGGGTGAGGAAATGATGACAGAGAATTAACTTTCCCTTTAACTTCACATTCCTATGGGAATCCCTGGTAACGCCATCATCTAGTTTGGGGCGATATTAACAAGAACAAACGTTACTTTTGATCCGTTTTGTCATTTTTGCACTATTCCTTGCCGTTTTCTATCCTTCTTGTTTAAATAAATTTTTCTCTCCCCAGCTCTGCCTTCTATTTCTGTGGTCTTCCTCTTTGGTTGGAGGGGATTTGGAGACACGCTGTCACAATCCATTTATCACATTAAATATCAGCCCTCTAGCCCTCTCTTGTTCTCTCGCTCCCTCTCTCTCGTCTCTCATCCCTCCAGCATTCCTCTGTAGGTCCTCATCTCTCTCAGTTTCTTAACAACCGGCATATGCCCACTCATCCCCCCATGACCCCATCCTTCTCTCTTTCTCTCTTTTTCTCTCCATGTCTGTTTCCTCTCCTTCTCGTGCAACATCCGTGATCACTTTGGGTAAATTTAATGAAGGCAAACAAGAGGAAACAATGCTCTAATGACCATGAAAAACATTATATATACTGTAGGATAATGCAGTTAATATGTTACTCTGGCATCCCAAACTCCTTTGTGTCATGCGCTTTGAACTTCATAAAATAAAACATTCACCAAGTAAGGAAAATTTCAGTTTATTTACTCCTTTATTTAAAGGAGTTTATTTAACCTCTGACTTTCTGTTGCTATCATTAACAAAATCACTTTAAGTAATTGAAATGAAGCTTAACCAAAAATATAAAGATTATATAAAAAACCTACATTTATAAAAATAAAATAAAATATTATGAGAAATATTGCCTTGGCAACTAACTGAAAAATTAAAGCTGAAGTATTAAAATGACTAACTAACAATAAGAAAAAAAAAACCTACACAGAAATTAAAAAGTACATAACAAAATTACTAAAATGTAAACTTTTAAACTAACTAAAAATATATAAAAAATTAAAGCTAATTAAAATAATAAATAAAAGAAACAGTCATGAAAGTGTCTCTCTTTAAGTACACTTAAGTGGCCTTTTATTTCATTATATAATATATATATATATATATATATATACTACAAATACTAAAAAAAAGAGATTATATTTTGAAAAATGTTTTAAATGTTTTTGTAATTTCAATAAAAGCCAATGGGGTCCAAAACAACACTGGTCCCCATTGACGTTCATTATAAGAACTAATAAAACAGACATTTTTCAAAATATCTTCTGTTTTCCACAAAAAAAGAAAGTTATACAGGTTTGGAACAACATGAAAGAAAGTAAATTACGAATTGTCATTTTTGGGTGAACTCAAATGAGGGAAAGTTAAACGTGATCAGATTTTTATCATAAGATGATAAAACAGGCAGAGAAAGTGGGACTCGAAACTAGAGCCCGACCGATAAGGGTTTTTTGGGGCCGATATCGATATTTGGGAGTAAAAAAAGGCAGATATCAATATATCGGCCGATATTCTTTGTGTATATTATAGTACAGTACCAGTCAAAAGTTTGGACACTTTCCCATTCGTGTGTCCAAACATTTGACTGGTACTATATATAGAATACACTATATACATAAACAAATTTTTTGCAATGATCACTCAAATGTGGTGATCAAACACTTATAATGACGTGACAAAGATATGTAATGATGGAGGCAGGGCATTTAACAATTTAACAAACTATTCAAAATGAGTCTGACATCAGTGCACTGAACAGTAAAGTTGAAGTTTATTCAACTTTAATTCAATTCAGTTCCATTCAACTTTATTCCGTTGAAGTTAATTTCACTTCGGAACATTCATTCACGGATTTGCGCCACTGTCTTCACACACAGACGAAACTTACTAGAGAAGTGTGAAGTGTGACATAATATACCTCTGTAAATAAATACAATATAAATTCTCGCGCACTTTAATGCCCTTTGAATGTAACGTGTACGTTCCCTTGGAACTGGAATCATGGCGGAATATCATGTGAAGTCCACTTCGCAGGGCACTTACAATCGAATAAGACAACGCTTGAATGCTGCTGCCTGAACAAGAGACCTCCTTACGGAAGTGAAAGTGTTGACTGGTGTCACTATCTCGCGAACGCGCCGGCGGATCTCCACCAAATACGGGGGATCCCTTCAGCTCGAGCAGCCCTCTCGAA
>NW_015628684.1:1233137-1237926 GCF_001515625.1 Sinocyclocheilus rhinocerous | reverse complement strand
TATATGCTCTGTAAAAAAATTGTTCATATCTGCGGCGTATCGGCGGCATATTCGCCGATACCGATATATCGGTGACAGGCTCATATCGGCCGATAATATCGGCTAAACGATATATCGGTCGGGCTCTACTCGAAACATCTTGAAGGTCCAGAATATCATAGAGACTTATGGGTGGGTTCTTGTGACTTGAGCCAGTAAGCAACCACATAAACACACACTCAAAACATCTTAGCAACTGCATAATCACTTTGTGGCAACATTCTAGCATTGTTTTGCAATGCATGCTCTACAGAAGATAGCATCAAGTTATCATAGTTTTTGTTAGTATACAGCGGGCCAGTATTTAACCTTCACTAAAATCCATATCTATCCATTAACAGTATTACATCACAGGGAGGTCATGCAACCCAATGTGACAATGCAGTCTACAGCTGCCCATCTTGTAAAGCAGCAGTGTATTTATGACTCCTTTCTATAGAAGATTACTCAGCTGCATTCGTCCTGCATCTCCAGGGTTTTGTGCATATAGAAATGTGTGTGTATACTGCTAAAATGAGAGAGCTGGTGGATTAATAACTCTCTGAAGGCTTTGATGTGTTTAGAGGAAATACAAACCTGTGTACAGTATTCGAAAATGAGTATGTCAAATGAGTAGTATTCAGGTGAACAATATGCGGATCCAATGTCCACTGAGACTCTTAGGTATGCAGCCAAAGGACACTTTGCTATCCCATGAGGCTACTGGAGCCCAGGAGCTGACAGATTCAAAAAGTTTTTTTAAAAAAGTAGAAAACTGATTCAAGCAGCTTTTTTCAAGTGCTATAGGTACCAACAAAGATGTTCCTAATGGTTAAATTGTACTTGTTTACTCTTTAAAGTGGTTACCTCACACACTGGAATGAATTATGTCAGTATATTTGTACAGTTTGTACAGTCAATTTAATTATGGGAATTGTGTGTGTATGCTATATAATTCATTATAGTGTGCCTACAGTACTGTATTTGCTCTGCATTGAGCAGTGTAAAGGTGATCAGTATAGTGCAGGATAAGATACTTCACCCAAAATTTTTTCTTCTTCTGTAGAACACAAGAGAAGATTTTTTTTTTTTCCTTGAGAAGACAACTTTTTCGCCGCATAATGAAAGTCAGTGGGGTCCAAAACAACATAGGACCACAAAGACTTTCATTGTATAGATAAAAAAAAAACACACGCAGAGAGACATTTTTCAAAACATCTTTTGTGATCTGCAGAAAAAGAAAATCATACATGTTTGAAACGACATGAGGGTGAGATAGAATGAATGATTTTCATTCTTGAGCGAACTGTATATTTAACAGCTTGTCACACTATATGTGGTAAGTTGTCAAAAACATGCCAATATTTAACAGTCAATCATCCGTTTTCACTTGTAAACAGTGCTTGATCTGTGCATATTTCTCTCCTGATTCAGACGTGACAACTTTGGATGGATTTGTTTATTACAAACATGGTTTTTCATTGCACAAGACATTAATTGATGTACTGGAGTCGTGTGGATTACTTGTGGATTATTGTGATGTTTTTATCAGCTGTTTGGACTCTCATTCTGACGGCACCCATTCACTGCAGAGGATCCATTGGTGAGCAAGTGATGTAATGCTAAATTTCTCCAAATCTGTTCCAATGAAGAAACAAACTCATCTACATCTTGGATGGCCTGAGGGTGTATACATTTTCAGCAAACCTTAATTTTTGGGTAAACCTATCCTTTAAACAGGATTTCAATCAGTAGTTCACATAGTTCAAGCTTTCAAATCTACCTTCATTATATATTGCTAACTTTTGCTTGAATGCATGTCAGTGTTGTTTTATTGTGTTCACTTGTTTACCCAACGGCTATAGCAACATATCATTGTCATTTTAAATTGGATGAGAGATTTCACTACATTATACATTTTGACTCAAAACCTAATATTTACTGAGATATAACGCTTCTGACAGCTTCCTACAGTATTTGACAACTAGCCCCGGTCTCCCCTATAAGTGCTTATTGCATGAGCTTGTTATTTATGAATCAACCAAGGAAACAAAAAAGGATGATAGAAGAGAAAGAGGAAAGGGGGAAGAGCGAAAGACACAGGGGGGAAGAGGACAGAAACACAAATGCAGCGTTGGAGAGAGACATGGCTGGAGAGGGAGTAAAAGGCAACTAATGAGAGAGGACCTGAGAGAGAGCGAGAGAGGGCTTGTATAGTTTTCATTATGTGGGTTATGCTGCCGTGACAAATTTAGAGTGTCCTGATTTTCTTGTGTCACTGATCCCTGGGTACCAGCAGTAGTCCGTGCCACACTGCCAACGTCCTGACCGCACAAAGACGTGGTCTCACACACACACACACTCCGACCACACTTACACACCACACTCGTGTCAGGAACACAACACTTGACCAACCTGAGAGAACAGCCTCTCATCGAGGGATCGCCGGATCACAAACCCAGCACACCAGCAAATTCACTTCTGTCAACAAACATAAATCCTGAAGATTATCAGTTTGCACTCCAGGACTGACTGGATCCGATGGAACGTCTTCGGATGTGTGCGCGTTACAGTACGAAAATATTCCAATGCGCAACAAAGACTGAGATGATGTCATTTTAAATATAAACCCCTTCATGAATAGAGATAAAAATGGATAAGCTCCACCCCTTTCCCATTAACCAGAGAGAACTCTGTGGATTATATATTGAAAAGAGAGATCTTTAATGCATTCTAAAAATACCACTTTTGACTTGTTTTCCACTATAAATTTCTAAACGTTTTAAACTTGTCTTGTTAAACAATAGCCCAATGACATTTTGCTTATATCTCGATTTAAGAATGTTTAGATAGGCCTATTTGTATTGGAAAAGAAGAGAAAAAAATATATATATTTTTGCAGTTGTTAAATAAATTATGATATTGTACTCTTTTTGAACATTAACTACACTGTACACTGTTTTAATATTACACAAAAATAAAGGTATCTGGAAACAGCATTGATGGTGTCCCATCACATCTTACTGGTTTATTTTTTCCATTCTTTTAGTACCAGTTAAACAATTACTCAATGTTTTTCGAGATGGCAAGTGAGAATGGAAGACAAAAAAAGACTGTCCCCATTACGTCTCACGCTTGAGGTATTCGGCCAATCACAACTCACTGGATAGCTGGCCAATCAGAGCACACCTCGCTTTTCAGACCGATGAGCTTTGTAAAAATCGACGCGTTTCAGAAAGGCGGGGCATAGAGGAGAAACAATAATGTACAGTATGTGGAAAATAATGTGTTTTTTGAACCTGAAACCGCATAAACACATTTCATTACACCAAATACACAAAATAAAAAGCAGCATCATATGACCCCTTTAACATTTAAACAGTTGAATAAATGTGCTTTTTAACATTTAAACAGTCAAACAAATGTCATGCGGGAACAACTGCAATGAAAAATGGTCAAGCAAAACCTAAACCACCCAGACAACATGTTTTTACCGTTACTAGCTAACCGTGTACGAGCGCTTTGCTTTGTTATGTACAGATCTGTGTGTCCCTTTCCTTTGTCAACATTTCCTCATGTCGTCTCTTATTTGTCTGCAGCCTCATGCGACGCTTTTCCTCCATCATCTTCCCGCTTTGCTCCTCTCGATTCGCCCTTGCCATTCCTGACAGCGAGAAGAAACACCTCTTTCCCAGTGTCGCTCTCTTATTCTCATCTCCCTCTTCACACCTCTCTCTCTCTCTCTCCTTGTCCCAGTGTCGCTCTCTCATTCTCATCTCCCTCTTCACACCTCTCTCTCTCTCCTCGTCCTTTTCTCCCCCTCCATCCCTCATTCCTCTCCTTCTCGCTCTTTGTCCCTCTATCTGTGCAGCCCAGCGTTGCTATAGAAACCGATCTATTTGAAATAGGAGGGAAGGAAAATTATTTCTCGCTTCTTCCCCCATTTCGCTCCATTCTCGGCCACCGGGTCTCATCTCCTGCAGCATTTATACAGTTGATTTTAACATTATTTATTTGTGCGAATCGCTGCTGGAGCTATTGTTGCCATGACTACTGTGGAAACGTTGACATAATATTACATACAGTGACCATGGCAACCTCAAGGGTCATCAGCAGAGAGCTATGCTAATGCTTGGACGGACTGTCCACTTCCAATGGGCCGAGGCTTGAAGTATTACCTAATACCTTACAGACGTCCTTTTAATGCACTAAATATTTGGCTTTCCAAACAAATATCAAGAGGCTAGGAATGCCAGATGTGTTTTGTGTGTGTGTGTGTGTGCACGCATTTGAGGAAACACGCACAATCTGACATTAAACTTGCTCTCAGAATACAGAGAGAATTTACTGGTTTCATCATATGCCTTTTATTTTATGACTTTGACGTACTTTGATGCAAATGAATGGAAATCACTAGTCATATAAAAAGCAAGCATTCCACTCAACTGTGGGAATCTCCTTCAATGCCGATCTAAAGATGAGTAACGCTGATGAATAACTAGCCAGGAGTCATTTATGTCTGATTGATTTTTACACGCTCTTAATGTATTCATCACTAGATTCAAGTCAACTTAAAATGCAATGTTTAGGGATGCTCCGATCCGCCTTTTTCGCCTCCGATACCTAGGGTTCGGTATTGGCCGATACCGATACCAGTGAAGTTTTTTCCCCCCATTTAAATAAATGTAGAATTTATATATCTCTGTGTGTGGAACTGATAATCATTCTTTCACAATCTACTAGATACAGACTACTTCATTATAAAGAAAAA
>NW_015628684.1:1225320-1231416 GCF_001515625.1 Sinocyclocheilus rhinocerous | reverse complement strand
GTGTCGCGATATACCGGTATTGACGATAACCGTGATATTCAAATCATGAAATATCGACACCGTGTTAATTTAGGGTGTGACGATACACCAGTATTGGTGATAACCGATACAGTCTATGAGCACGAAGCGCTTACAATGTGCGCATCCGGTGTAAAGAATGATGGAGTCACAGCCTGACGCCGTGTTGCTTCAAACGCATCATTCTGCACACCGGGTGCGCACATTGTAAGCGCTTCGTATTAAAAACTGCAAAGCACAAAGGGAAGAGAAATTGATGCGTAAAAGGCTGAACGAATGACTGACAGCCACAGCGGAGAAAAGAGTTTGTGTGAACTTTAATGTAAGGACTTAAATATTCATATGTAGCTCACATTAAGCTATCGTATGGCTTCAGAAGTAACACAGAATAATTTGCACAATCGGGGAAAAAAAATTTAAAAAATAATCTGACCGATACCCGATCCGAGAAAATGGCACTATCGGCGCCGATACCCGATATGAATATCGGATCGGCGCATCCCTAGCAACGTTCACAACATATTTTACTTCAGACAGAAAATTTAACCCATTTATGAGTGATTTTTCATTTTTAACTAAGAAATTAGGGCCGGACTTCATTTTATCATTTCGTAAAAAAAATAAAACATTTGTACATGAAACAAACCAAATCAACTGGACTTTTTTTTTTCAAGCAAACATTTTCTGCAAAATATGCACACACACACACACGCACAAGTATTTAGGTATTTTGACAGACTATTATTTCATGCAAAGTGTGTCATGAGAGTGTTTTGGGGCAATTTGCTTGTCACTAGCCACGTTACCATTACCCTTCAAATTGCGCAAATTAAAATCGCAAAATATGGAAATACGTCAATTTTGCAAAAACTCCCATATAATCGCAAAAAAAGTTTTTATGCTCACATGAAGTGGTTTTTCAGCCAATTCAAAAAATAAATATATAACAAAACTGCAACGGAAGTTTTTTTTTCGCATTTACAAGTGACCTGGCGTACGTAAAAGTCACATGATCAGTCTTTAGTAAAACACTATACTTTAGTGTTTTAGTCACATAACATTGGTAATGGAAATGGCGTCAATTTGCAATAGGTTTTTTACCGAAAAAAAGGAATGGGATTTTTACTTCCGGAACCCAACTGTTGCACTCCATTGACTGAGTAGTGAAAAGTGGGCGTCACATACCAGAATGGAAACAAGTGGTTGGAGGAGTAGTTGTTTCAGAGGTGAAGCAAGTTACTAGAGTTTGATATAAGTTAATGAAATTAAATATTTTTTTGCTAACAGCTAACAGCCCATATTTTGGGCTCATCAGACTACAGAAACTCATAGAGGTTTGGAGGGTGAATAAATGACAGAATTTCTATTTTGGGTGAACTATCCCTTTTAACTTTTTTTGGATTAACTTGCAGTAATGAATGATCCTCAGTAAGCCCAAGAACATGCGTTAGGAAAGTCAAAGGGGCCATTTTGAGTTCCCATTGACTTTAGTGTAGAAAAAAAACATTTACAATGCATCTTTGTATTGAGTCAGCACCGGAACAGCTAGCGTTTTAACAGCTCTACATTTTGGTCCACAACCTCACCGGGTGACCGGTAATAATGCTTTTGATGCAGAATGCCTCGCTGTCTCCCCAACTGTGAATGGCCTTTATTCGGCCAGCCGATTGGCCAAATTCGTCAAGCAACTCTCCCTGATTTGAAAACTTCAGAGAACGAGAAATGACATCACCATCATCATCAGCCACATTCCATTGCAGTGGGGGAGGGGAAGCGGTGGGAGGGGTGTCTGAAAAACTCCCCACACACACACACAACAGAGGAGAATCTCATCAGTGTCTACAGTACATAGTGGCCTCTTCATCATGCGCTCTCTTTTAATTCATGTGCTTCTCCATCTCTCCCTCTCTCTTTTTTTCCCTCCCTCTCCCATTCCATGACCCCTCCCCCTCTCCTCTGACTACAGGAATGTAAGAAACACATCTGGAACTTATTAGAATGAGGGAAGGGGGAAAACGAACTGGGGGATGGAAAGAGGGAGAAGGGAAAAATGAGAAGACTGAGGGAGTGAGGAACGACAAAAGAATGAAAAGCAGAGTGAGGGCCAGAACAAGGGGCCACTCGACGAAACCATTTCTGGAAAGAAAGAGATGTGCAATGCAGGAGCGAGGAACAATTTTAAAGACATAGTTCAGCAGAAATTTCAATTGTGTCACTATTTACTTGCCATCATGTCGCTGCAAACCTTTCTTTCTACTGCAGAACTCAAAAGGTGAAATTATGAAGAAAGTTAGGGTTGGTTTTTGTCCAGACAGTTGCAAAGAATGGGAACTTGAGCTTTCAACTTCACAAAAACACTTTAAAAGTGTCAAAAGTAGTATATGACTCAACGTGTTATGTATAAGTGCTGTTATAATGGAGCTAATAGTCTCCAAGTGTTAAGTACTACTGGGTTATTAGTCAGACTTCAAAAATCTAAACTGCATCATTTACATGACATTTTAAAAAGACAAATTATTAATTTCTGACTGAAATACAACTGAGTCAAATGTGAATTCATGAACAAATCATTCAGTTGAGTTCAGTGAACCAGATCAACTGAATCATTGAAAAGAACTGACTAGATAAAGAATACTATTCACAATTCAAACATCACTGCTTACATTTTTAAGGTATTCTATGATGCTTTTGCACCTTTTTTGAGGCTTGAAAGCTCTAGTCACTATTGTTGTATAGAAAAAAATGCCAGTTCATTCCTCAAATTCTCCTTTTGTGTTCTACAGAAAAAAATGAAGAAAGTTCAGAAAAAAAAATTCAGAATGATGTGAAAGAACAAGAAAGAATTTTCATTTTGGTTGAACTATTTCTTTAAACAGCACAAAATAACAGCTAATGCTGACAAAACACAATGTGAATGAATGGAAGACTGTTCATGTGAAGGGAAACATGGCATGTTCAAAATCGTTTCAATGAGAAGGGATGTGGGAGCCCCTAAAAGAGGCGAGGGGGGTTCAAAGATCCTCGTCTAAGCCAGCCTTTGAACTTTTCCCCCCTCATATTCATTGGAAGCAAGAAAAAGAAAGAGATCGGAGAAGAGAGGGTGCGAGCAGCCTCTTCTATGAGAGCAGTCAGGTATGAGTAATAATGCCTTTCTCTCCCTCTGGCCTAAAGCACTCCCCCCTCTAGCTCACCCTTCACCCATCCACCCACCAACAACAACAAAAAGAAAACTCCAATCTTTGTCAATTCAGTTCCTCAACTTCAGACACGACGACACCCACAAACACACTACTTGCTTCCATTAGAAAAAAAGAAAATCTACATATTTTCATAATCGACTAGTCAGTGGGTTGTCTGAACAATGAATTGTCTAATTGGTCTTAAAGTTGCAATGAACTGTAAGTAGCAAAAGGTATTTTATTCCATATTGTGACACATTTGAGTAAAATGGATTATTGAAAAAGAAAAAATGTAGGGTGGGGACCTGGTTTTGTCATCGGTTGTTGATTGGATGGAGGCAGATCTGAATACGAACTTGCAACTAATTGTAAGCAAGAGGCAGAGTTTAAGTTGACTAAATGACTGGAGAAGTCCAAAATACGTCACCAGAGAAGTCAGTAATTTTCACTGAAAAAATGAGTCATGACAGTCTGATTAAGAAATATAAGGTCAAAACAAATAAAAAAACAAAACATACACTACGCAACCAAAACATGAACTGAAACTAAAAATGAAAAGCGAGTGCAAACTAAATGGAATGTTGGGGTCATGATTCACTTTTTATTTTAAAAACCATAAAAGAAAAATGCCAGAATGCTTTCCATTACTACATACAGTAGTATGCACTAGAAACTAAAGATTACAAACCAATTGCTAAATCATATCTCATCTCATTCAAAAATAAAACTTCTGTCATCACCCTCATGTTGTTATAAACCTGTATGGGTTTTCTTTCTGTGGAACACACAAGTAGATCGTTTGAAGAACGTTGGTAATCAAACCGTTTCAGTTAACAGTGACTTCTATTGTATGGTCAAAAAAAGAAATTTCTTAAAATATATTTTTATGCGCCACAGAAAAAAGAAAGTAATTCAGATTTGGAAGGATTCACCCAAAAATTTTATTTCTAGTAATATTAACTCACTCTCAGGAGAAACAGGCTGAAAATTGTATGCGGATACCCTCTGCAGAAGGTCTGAAATCTCATTCTCAATTGTGCTCAGATCCAAAAATGGTGAATCAATGCGTCACATAAATGACACAACAAGACAATGTTTGAAGATGCGGAATGGACTGAGACCAAAATTTCACTCCTTACCAATTTCAGTTCCTTACACAAAGCTATCATGTGGTTTGAAAATGGCACAAAAGTCATACAGTTTGTCTATGGTGTCTTTGTTGCATTGTATGAAAACCATTTAAAAAGTGTTCCATGAAAAAAAAAAAGTTTTCAATGTGTTTGGAATAAGACGTAACACAGTAAATGAGACGCTTAGTGAGCTATCATTACAAATAGAGCAGGTGGGCTCAATACAGCTCATGGAGATCTACCTTCAGTTCTAACCCTGCTCATACACACCTGCCTGTAATTTCCATGTGAACCTGAAGACCATAATTAGCTGGTTCAGGTGAGTTTGATTAGAGATGAACGAAATCAACTCCGCAGGAACAGATATCCATGAACAGAAGTTGAATATCCACTTGCTGCACATTCATTCCACAGTAATTAGTGGGGAAAAGTTGCTGATGCTGAAAAGTGATTTATTAACATTATTAATAACTGCATATGATTTTAGATTCAACAGAGTTCTTAGTTTGTAAAGAGTTAACAATTTCAGGACATGCCTGTGTACCAGTGTGATTCATGGGACGACTGCAGGTTTTATTAGAAGCATTGCTTCTGAATGACTCCTGTCTGCCAAGATGGAGTGGGCCTGATGCATAGGCTCACGTTACAACAGTTTTAATAAAATAACACCTAACATGTTTAGGAATGCCTGACAAACCCATAATGAACAAGATAGAAAAACATACTGCTAGCTAGGGTAACAAAAACGGAAACGTTAGTGTATCTGATCTGCAACCTGGTCCAGTTTCGAATGCATATGGAAATTAAGTGCACACAGAAGGATACAAGCACATGACAACAAAGAACATCCCTTACAGTATATGCGCATGTAGTCATTTCTTGGGCAGGTTACTATGCTTCACAATGTGTTTAATGTTGACCTATATTACTACACTGCGTACAGCACCATCAAACAGTTATTAGAAAGACAATGGCTGCATTGTTGTGAGGTCATCACAATTGCCTCTGCTAACCTTATGAAAGTCATTACAGTAATGCACCTCTTTAAAAAGCTATCTGATGGGCTAACTTACATGCCAAGTCATGTTGCTCTATGAGCCGAGGCGACTGACCCGAGTATATTAGCGTTCCTACAGCACCGATACCTTAATACTTTCTATCTTAAGACATAATAGCAATAAATCATTACAAATGACATCAGTGCGTGTGCATTACTGTACAGTTGTTCCAACAAATCCAATGTATGCAAAACTTAAATTAATATTCAATCACTTAAAATCAGTAAAATTGTCAGTCTGTCACATTCTGCCTTTTGTTTTCCACAGACAAAATGAAGTCATACAAATTCAGAACAACACCGAGGTTGAGAAAATGATGACTAAATGAATTTTCCCTTTGCTACCTGTAATGCATATTGTGCATTTCACACTGTACTTTCATTCATTCTAGTGAGTCATTCTGTATTCTGCTTCATTTTTTATAACAGCTCTAAACATTGTGTGATGCTGAACAAAGCCGTGTCTGAATCCCTGAAAGACCAATCTCCCCAGATCTTGTCGCATGCTGACGTTCAAAGCAGCCATCAAGAGTCACCTGAACCTGTTTTCAAAAGGTATTTCTCGATGAATATGCATGTTTCTGCTTTGACTGTGGACCTTATGAGAATGGCTTACATCATCTGTTCTACCTTACCGGGACAAAAACACGCCCCTCACCTATGATGGAGTGGTCTGTACCTGCGCTCCCTCTCTCTCCGACTCACTCACTCA
>NW_015628684.1:1224309-1225219 GCF_001515625.1 Sinocyclocheilus rhinocerous | reverse complement strand
CTCACTCACACACACACACACACACACACACACACACACACACACACACATGCACAGTGTGTGATAGTAGACAATAGGGAGGGTGTCCGCATAGGCGCGATCACGGGAAAAGATGCTGTAATCTAACAGGTATAGCTCGGTGCTGTCGCCTAGCAACTCGCTGGATACATTAATACAGGCGCACCTGGATTTGCAACAATGCAAGACATTAATTAGCCGTTCTGTGTGCAGTTAAAATAGTCGGTTATTTGTGATCCAACGCACTTGACTGTGAGTGTCAGACGGGCGCAGGTGCGGAAATTACCTGCGTGAAAAGCAAACGAAGTGGTGCGTTTCTTGATGCGGGAGTCTGTCAAAGACCCCCTGCGTGCGTATGCATGAACGTGTGCATGGGCGCGTGTCCTTTCCCCCCTCAAACCTCTCGTCTAATTTGTATTCTCATGACGAGAGCATGTTTGACGGGAGGGAACGCCGCTGGCGGAGTTTATAGTCATCCCCGTCATAACGGAATCGAACGACAGCACCGATAATTTTGCGCGTGAAACGCAAAGGTCACGTTGCACCTTTATGACCGGACAGACATGAACGCTGTAAAATTCTCCGCACATCTGCCCCCTTTTCTCTCTCATTTGCGCTCACACATACGCAAGTTTGAGCTCGCGGTTCATCAAACGGAGTTTCTTACCTCTGTGAAAACTCAACGCCAAACTCAGAAGCAGCAGCAGTCCCTGCATGGTTCAAATCTCCGCATGGGGAGCGTCAAAATCCCTCCAACTGTGGATTATAATCCTTCCATTCACGTGTCGGCTGTGTATTGACCCTTTTCGCCCCCCTTCGCTACTTTTAGAGCATTTCTAGTCGTTTTTCTTCAGCCGTTCCCTCTTTTGCCCTCCTCTCTTGCGACGCTCCG
>NW_015628684.1:1179657-1224299 GCF_001515625.1 Sinocyclocheilus rhinocerous | reverse complement strand
CGTTCTCTTGAACTGAATCTTTTCAATGAATCGGTTCACAAACTTACTGAACAGTGGTCTACAAATCGGACTGAAGCTGTCCGAGCGGTTCTTCAGTCAAAACTTTGCATGCAAAGTTCGGGTTAATTAATTCATTTTTTCGCCGAAGTCTTGGACCATTATGAGGAGCAGCCTCCAGGTGTGTAATCTGAATACCTTCACGGACGTTTCATTGATCCACCATGCTGGTACTGTATTCTGACCCATATGTTCTTTGACCTACTGTATGTCCGATCCGGGTTAACAACTCACCGAATCAATGAACCAACAATTGTTATGCTCGATAAGTTGTGAGACGAGAACCGATGAGTGTGCATTGCATTTGAGAGAGAGCATCTGGAGAAAAGTACAGGTTTGATTGATGGGGCCTACAAACATGTATCTTTATTGGAATATTTAGATCTTTTTTTCAATATATGTAATTAACAGTCTTGGCAAGGTTAGTTTGGAAATGTAGGCTACAGTAGCTTACAGATTTGTTTGAAGTTACCCTATCTAAAATGTAATAAGTAGTGTAACTATTTCAATTACTTTATAAAAGTAATGTAACTGATAACATTTGAATACTTTTCTAAATTTCTAATGTTTTCAACTGTTAATCATTTTCAAAGATGTAACCTACAGTAGTATTCAACACTGATTACTGTCACTTTCGAAATTCTTCATCACTTGAATTTAAATTATAATAGCCTAATTTAATTTTAAAGCACAGCCACCACAAAATCAGACTTACTTTGGGATCATTCTGAGGTTAAATACAGATATTTTAAATTAAATTAAATTGAATTAGCCTACATGATTTAGTTACATATAGTTACTAACCAACACTGGTAATTAAACCAACAAGTATTAAACAACAACAACATACATAAATACATACGTATGTACATACAATCATACATGCATGAAATAAAAACGTCTCCGGTTACTGTCGTAACCTCGGTTCCCTGAGAGACGGGAACGAGACATGGCATTAACGCCTTGGGGACTCCCTTCCTTCCTAACCTACCTGAAATCTTACTGCACAACACCAGTGAAGTTGCAACTCTCACTGGCCAATGCCAGCCAAGACGGCGAATAGGGGCGGGGCCCCCGCCACTATATAATGAGCCGTATTGGCGGCATAAGCTCAGAATCTTCCGACTGAACCAACAGTACAGCAGACCTGAGTAGTGAACACGGCGGCCTACGCCATGTCTGAGGTTACTCAAAATCCATGTCCGATGGCAGGTCTCATCCCCCTACACGACCTAGTCGAAACCACCAGCACAGTCAAACGGTTAGTGGTTGCAGGTAGAACCATGGGTCGTACTCACCAACAGGACCAGTGATGCTAATGACCACACGTCCAAATTGTAGAATCTGACGAAGGTATTCTGCGAAGACCATCCAGCCGCCATACAAATATCTTTGATAGAAACGCCCTTAGTCCACGCCCACGAGAAGACAACCGCCCTCGTTGAATGGGCTCTGACACCAATAGGACATTCCATTCCCCGGCTGGTGATTCGGGGCGGCATCCAATGAAGTCTCCGCCTCTGGAGTGAAAGCAGAAAGAGCCACCACTTGCGCTCTGAACGGTGTCGAGAGTGATTTAGGCACGTAAAGGGCTCTCGAGTGTAGAGACATGTTGTCCGTGCGAATCAACACGTGATGCCCCCGGACTTGCGTGAGGAAACTCCGAAGAGCCAAAAAGACCGCTCTCAGCTCGAGGCGATTTATGTGCCACGTTCTCTCCGACTCTGTCCAGTAGCCCGAGGCCGGTACGCCGTCGCAGTGAGGGGAGAGCGTGACAGAGAGAAGAACAGAGGGCAATGCATGTTCTCCTCTGTCGCGAACAAGTCTACCTCCGCTTTCCCGAACCGTTCCCAGATCAGCCTCACTGTCCCGGGGTTCGGTCTCCATTCTCTGTGAGGAATCCCATCCCTCGATAGCATATCCGCGCCGCTGTTCAGGCAGCCCGGAACATGCGCTGCTCGAATGGAGAGCAGATGGTGATCGGCCCACAGCAAAAGGCGTGCTGCCTGTCTGTAAAGGGCTCTTGAGTGTACTCCGCCCTGGCGGTTTATGTACGATACCAGCGACATGTTGTCCGTGCGAATCAACACGTGATGCCCCCGGACTTGCGTGAGGAAACTCCGAAGAGCCAAAAAGACCGCTCTCAGCTCGAGGCGATTTATGTGCCACGTTCTCTCCGACTCTGTCCAGTAGCCCGAGGCCGGTACGCCGTCGCAGTGAGCTCCCCAGCCCATCGTCGACACGTCCGTCGTGACCACTTTCCGCCGCGTGACCAGACCCATCTTGGCACCGCGTTGGTACAAGTCGGGGTTTCGCCATGGTTTCAGCGCATTCAAGCATCTGCGAGTGACCACTACAGGGGCACGGCCGTTTTCCACGCCCTTCTCGGTACTTGTGTCTTCAGCCATATCTGGAGGGGGCACATATAGAGTAGACCGAGGTGACAGACCGTCGCGGCCACCACAGAGACCTAACCTCTCCAGGTGAAGTAACAGAGCGCATTTGTGGCTGTTGAGCACATTCTCCGAATGGGCCAAGACCAGCCAATCGTCCAAATAATTCAATATGCGTATTCCGCTCACTCTCAGAGGGGAAGGTGCTGCATCCACACATTTCGTAAATGTACGTGGTGCCAGCGCTAGCCCGAATGGCATCACCGTGAACTGATACGCTATGCCTTCTAACACAAATCTCAGAAAGCGCCTGTGACGAGGGGCGATCTGGATATGAAAATATGCGTCTTTCAGGTCCACAGAAGCAAACCAATCTCCGGGTCGAATCTGCGCGAGTATCCGCTTTAGCGTTGTTTTGAAAGCGCATTTGTATAATGCATGGTTGATGGGTCTCAGGTCTAAGATTTGACAGAGACCACCATCTTTCTTTGGAACGACAAAGTACCGGCTGTAAAACCCGCTCTCTCTCTTGCTCGGCGGGACCCCTTCTATCGCGTGTTTCGCGAGGAGATTGAGAATTTCTTGCCTCAGCACCGGCAGTGCACGTTGTGTGCCGGAACTGTCGACATGACCACGCCATTGAACCGGGGTGGTCTGCGCCAAAACTGAAGCGTGTAGCTGTTCTCTATTACGTTCTGCAACCAATCCAAAATGCCCGGAATGGACCGCCATGCGCTCGCAAAAAGACACAGAGGGCGGAGCGCCTCGTCCTCTGAATTCTGAATAACGCCGCTCTATGCCGGGGTCGTATTCAGAAAGCTCACGGGACGAGTGGGAGCGCTGTATGTTAGCGAGGATCGTGCCTCGCCGATCAACGGGGAGTGCGAGCCTTCTGCTGAATGTTTGAGTGACACGGACCTGCGTATGTGCGAGAGCGAGCCGCGGCTGCTGGGGTCCGACACCGGCCACAGGGGCATGAGCCTCGCCAGATACATGGGGAAGCTGCAAGCCCGACTCTATTGATGGTTCCACGGCCGAGTGTGAATCCGCTATCACTGGAGGAGGAGAAAAAAGCTCTTTTTGTGAGGGTGTCACAGACTTTTTTTGACTTTATTGCATTTTGAACATACACAACACAGACATTCCCGTAGTTGCCTGCAACAGCCAAGGTGACTTCACGAGAACATCTCAGACGCTTCGCGGCGGGCTCGCCGCTCGGTGCTCTCCTCCTCTGCACCCTCCCGTCAGGAACAAAGCTTCTGTTCCGGCGGGGGAGCTCCCCCAGGACGGCCGCCTTTCTTGAAGCCGTGACGCCCCTTCGGTGTCCTCTGCCACGGAGTTTTGGCGCGAACAGACGGCTCTGGGTCTGGCGCCGATGAAGCTGAAGCAGAGGGGGGCCGCTTCGACGGCCGGTTGGAAGCAGATGAGGATCTACTACGTGCAGGGGGTTGCGCTGCAGCCCGGCATGGCAGGAAGTGACTCGCCTTGGAGCGCTTCTGTGCCTCTGAGAAGCGCTCCGCGATAGCCTCCACCGCGTCTCCAAAGAGGCCGGATGAAGATACAGGAGCGTTGAGCAGCGCCCTCCTGTCCGTGTCCTTAAGCTCAGTGAATGTCAGCCACAGATGCCGGTGGAGCACCACCATGTCGCCCATGCTCTGTCCGATCGCCTGGGCCGTCTTCTTTGTGGCTTTAAGTGCAAAATCCATCGCCACGCGTAGATCCTTGAACGCCTCGGGATCCGCCCCACCCTCGTCCAGGGATTTCAGGAGCTGTGCCTGAAAAACTTGGAGCACTGCCATCGTGTGCAGCGCTGAGATCGCTTCTCCCGAGGTGGCGTACGCTTTGTCCGCAAGGTGTGCGGTCAGACGGCAGGGCCTTGATGGCAGCGTAGCACCCATCTTCAGGGAAGCAGAGGAGGGGCAGAGGTGCGCAGCGATGGATTCCTCGATGGGCGGAATGCGCGTATATCCTCGGGCTTCCGCCCCGTCGACTTTAGTGAAGATCTCCGACCCACCAGTGTGAGTGCGAGCCGATTGGGGCGCAGCCCGCACCTTAGCGACCTCGTCGTGCAAGTCGGGGAGGAATGGGGCTCGCTCCCGAGTGAAGGAACCACGAATCCAGCTTGCTCTCAGCTGGTTCGTCGGGGGATTCCCACTCTAGACCGAGATCGCTCATGGCCTTGGTGAGAATCCGGACGAGCTCATCCTGGAACGCGGCGTGTCCCTCCACTTCAGGGCCCAGTCCTTTTCGGACGCTGTTAGGGACATCGCCTCATCAAGATCGTCGTCATCCCCCGCCGCACCGAACGAGATCATCTCCGAAGCGCCCCGTTAGGGACAGCGCCTCGTCAAGATCGTCGTCATCCCCCACCGCACCGAACGAGATAATCTCCGAAGCGCCAGAGGTGGGTTGAAGACTCTCTTCTGCCAGGCACACCGGAGAGCGGGGGGGTGAACTGCGCCTTTCTGCGCGGTCGCCCACGTGCGGCTGTCGTCCCACAGCGGCTCGCTGGTGGCGGTGGGACGTTGCCGAGAGAAATCACAGAAGGCGATGTTCCTCTGAGCCCTAAGCACCCGCACTGAGAATTCCTCGCAATATTCCTCTTCCCCAAATATAGCTAGTCATATGTAGGCGAGAAATTGACAGTAGCGGATTCTTACCTAAAATTTACATTAATGCATAAACAACTAACCAAGAGTAATAAATAAGTTGCCAATGCACTGAACCAAAGCGTTTGTATTGTTAAAATGGAAAATAATTTTTTGGACATATTCAGATTTTTTCATGAGAAAAAAATGTTTTGACATAAACAAAAAAGATGTTAAATCCGATTCGCTGAACTGAGTCGAACTGCCATCAATATTTCCTTTTACCCAGCCCAGTTCAGTTGCCCTCCCTCTCTAGAACTCCACAGCGACAAAAAGAATAGACCCCGCGGGAGCGAGGAAAATAAACCTTCTGCTTCATGCGCATCGTACAGATTGGACTCACATTTTTCTCCTTACAGCCTTGTTGTAAGGAGAAGGACTTTGAGGGGCAAAATGTTGACAGCATATTTGCTGATGGTCAGATGTACTGTAATTGGCCAGTGAAGATGGAAAATAGAGAAACGCGGTTATGAATTGAAACCTATCTAGGAATGCAATTGCAGTTTGGCAATACAAGGGTATTTAGATCACTCGACTGTCAAATATGAAACCCTGGGGTTACTGTCATGATCTCTTTCAGACTAACGTTTACTGAGCGTATATTCATATGTTTGTGTGCTCTTCCACCTGCTGGACAGAATTTGAACCACAGGACAGAATTCGGACTAGTGACAAAATTACAGGGGATATCAGTTTTGATTGAATGATAATGTTATCGTTATAAGCTTCTGGTAGAGGCAGTTTGCTACCCTGTATCAAATGGTAATGCAAAATACAATTTTGGCGCATAAAAATATTCCTGATTTGTATTGCATTGTCCCCTCTTATTCATGGATAAATTTGTAATATATGGTGGCTTGAAGTACTTTATGCAAATTAAATAATGCTATTTAAATAATGTTTACTATTTAAATAATTTAATTTAAATGTCCAAGTCGGGGAGGAATGGGGCCCGCTCCCGAGTGCAGGAACCACGAATCCAGCTTGCTCTTAGCTGGTTCGTCGGGGGATTCCCACTCTAGACCGAGATCGCTCACGGTCCTGGTAAGAATCCAGACGAGCTCATCCTGGAATGCAGCGTGTCCCTCCATTTCAGAGCGCTCCTCTGGAGTGCGGACCCAGTCCTTCTCGGACACCATTAGGGACAGCGCCTCGTCAAGATCGTCGTCGTCCCCTGCCGCACCGAACGAGATAATCTCAGAAGCGCCAGAGGCGGGTTGAAGACTCTCTTCTGCCAAGCACACCGGAGAGCGGGGGGGTGAACTGCGCCTTTCTGCGCGGTCGCCCACGTGCGGCTGTCGTCCCACAGCGGCTTGCTGGTGGCGGTGGGACGTTGCCGAGAGAAATCACAGAGGGCGATGTTCCTCCGAGCCCTAAGCACCCGCACTGAAAATTCCTCGCAATATTCCTCTTCCCCAAATATAGCTAGTCATATGTAGGCGAGTAATTGACAGTAGCGGATTCTTACCTAAAATTTACATGAATGCATAAACAACTAACCAAGAGTAATAAATAAGTTGCCAATGCACTGAACCAAAGCGTTTGTATTGTTAAAAGGGAAAATAATTCTTTGGACATATTCAGATTTTTTTATGAGAAAATTTTTTTTTGACATAAACAAAAAAGATGTTAAATCCTCTGTTCTATTTTACAGAAAGCGCTTGTTTTCCTAAAATATTCGCTGTTTTTTAACCGGTTCTTTGAAACGAACGCTCGAAAGAACCGATTCGCTGAACTGAGTCGAACTGCCATCAATATTTCCTTTTACCCAGCCCAGTTCAGTTGCCCTCCCTCTCTAGAACTCCACAGCGACAAAAAGAATAGACCCCGCGGGAGCGAGGAAAATAAACCTTCTGCTTCATGCGCATCGTACAGATTGGACTCACATTTTTCTCCTTACAGCCTTGTTGTAAGGAGAAGGACTTTGCGGGGCAAAATGTTGACATAGCATATTTGCTGATGGTCAGATGTACTGTAATTGGCCAGTGAAGATGGAAAATAGAGAAACGCGGTTATGAATTGAAACCTATCTAGGAATGCAATTGCAGTTTGGCAATACAAGGGTATTTAGATCACGCGACTGTCAAATATGAAACCCTGGGGTTACTGTCATGATCTCTTTCAGACGAACGTTTACTGAGCGTATATTCATATGTTTGTGTGCTCTTCCACCTGCTGGACAGAATTTGAACCACAGGACAGAATTCGGACTAGTGACAAAATTACAGGGGATATCAGTTTTGATTGAATGATAATGTTATCGTTATAAGCTTCTGGTAGAGGCAGTTTGCTACCCTGTATCAAATGGTAATGCAAAATACAATTTTGGCGCATAAAAATATTCCTGATTTGTATTGCATTGTCCCCTCTTATTCATGGATAAATTTGTAATATATGGTGGCTTGAAGTACTTTATGCAAATTAAATAATGCTATTTAAATAATGTTTACTATTTAAATAATTTAATTTAAATGTCAGATTTATCTCTGTCTCAGCATCACTGTGTTCAGCCAAAATGAAATGTTTTACGGGATTAAAATAAAATGATGTGCATATGTGAGCGGGTTGAGTTAAGAAATACTAGGTGTTAGAATAAGATATAACATTAATGTGTTTATAAAATTAAACAGCAATTTCATTTTAAATCATTTTAAATCATTGTCACTTAAGCGAATCTTTTTTTTCTTTTTTTTTTGATACATGTAAATTTACAGTGATTGGATACTGAATTTTTATTCATTTAATCAGTCCATATAAAATGCTCTTAATTTTTCAGGGTCTACATTTCTTATACTATTCTGTATGCTTTTAGTCAACGCACACAGGTAAGAAGCAGCCTTAAACTATTACACTCATATCTTTCATGTGTACTAAATGCACAAAAAAAACAAGTAACATGCCCCATCCGAGAGCTGCACTGCATCTCTGCCGGGACTCGAACCCGGAGCCTCTGGATTAGAAGTCCAGCGCGCTATTCCATTGCGCCACAAAGACCGGGCCGATAAAAATCGATCAGACCCGCTTTAGAGACACTGCACAGCGTATGGCTTCAGCAGCATCCAGCAGCATCAGGACCACACTGCCGCCATTTTGGTTCTCTGCGGACTGCCAGTAGGGGGAGCTCTACGCGCAACTAAACAGACGCTTTGAGCCAACATGGTGGCACTCCCAGTGTTGCAACTTAGCAATTTTGTTGCTAAATTTAGCAACTTTTCACACTACCCAAGCAACGTTTTCTTCCAAAAGCACATAGGAACAAATTTAGCTATTTTTAGAATTTATTAGGCAATTTTGAGCAACTTTTGATAAGTGACTCAAACGATAAAAAGGCACACAATTTCCATCTAAATTACACAAAATGAGGAAACCAAAGATGCCTAGCAGTACACACATCACGTGAATTAAGTTAGCTGCTATTTGCAATTGTTCCATTTAATAATAATAGTTGAATACTTTAATAATTGAATAATTGTTCATTTATTATAGCTTGTACGATTGTAGAAAGAAAAATATTGAGAAAAATGGAAAAGGTACTAGTAATTTTTTCAGGACATTATGTATTATCCATTATCCGTTCTAACCCTGTAACCCGAAAACACATGAAAAGTTGGAGAGATCAACATATTGAGTGAACACAAGATACCAAATGAAACATGTTCAAACGTTTCACTGTAAGAAATAAAAATCAATAGAAAAATTGAAAGGTACTTGTAATTTTCTGCCATGACATTATCTGTTAAGCTTATGGACACCTGTGAAAAATTAATACGGAAAATTCCTTCATATTAACATAGTAGGCCTAGATTGTGTCCTATTTTTACAGACTTTTCTTATAGTGTAGCATACTAACTAACTACTAATACACTGCTTAAAACTATAATTGTTCAGAATGTGTAGTTTTATTAGTTTATTAGCTAATAAAAAAGAATTGTAATGGTTTAAAAAAAAGTGTTCAATAATTCAATGTTGTATTAAAAAATACAGTTATTTATATTTTAATATAATAATGTATTTATATTATTTTACGAACAAATCTAAATTAAAATATAAAATATATTTTTTGCTGAGATTTGATGTAGTGACCACTGAAGACCACTGTGAAGCCACCGGAAGTGTTCGAGCCGCCATCTTACTATTCCCTACCGGCAGAGAGCACCATTGAGTCACCGCTAAAACACTGACCTAAATGTAAATTTTTTATTTTTTTATTATTTTTTATTATTGAACAGTATCAATTTACACACTCAAATGGGGAACAATAAAAGAAAATAAAGCTGCTAGAATGGTCTAGCCAATCACCTGACTTGAATCCAGTAGAAAATAAGAACTAAAGATCAGAGTTTATAGAAGAGGCCCACAGAACCTTCGAGTTTTGAAGACTGTGGAAGAATGGGCCAAAATCACACCTAGCAATGCATGTGACTAGTTTCTCCAACAGGAGGCGTCTTGAAGCTGTCATGACCACCAACAAAGGCTTTTGTACGAAGTATTAAATAAATTTCAGTAGTTCAATACTTTTTCCATTTTATTGCACATTACTTAATTTCTATTTGTTTTGTTTTCTTTGTATGTATGGATTACATTGGTTGTTACCAACATCTGGTAAAAATTTCATGTCAACTGCACCTTTAGAAATATATTTACTGAGAAAAATGGTGACGTGTTCAATACTTATTTTACCCGCTGTAAATTGGTCTCTTCGTTAGAAATTAGCCTACTGATTGCCTCCATTGATGGACAAAAAAATTGAATAATATTAAAAATATCTGTATGACAGTATATTCTGCAGTTCTTCCCTGCTGTACCGAATATCTATACTTTTCAAAGTATCATATCGAAGTTAGACATTCAAGTATTGTGACAAAATAAATTTTGTAGGGTGCCACAAATTTGTAAAAATTTCCAAAGGGTGCCGCGACTAAAAGAAGGTTGGGAAACACTGACTTAGTGTATAACTTATCACTGTAATACCGATTTTGTTATTTTTGAATTTAGGTTATTTGTTACTGAACACTGTCAATGTGAAGCAACAAATATAGGTATTTAATCATATAGGCCTAATTATGCTGCCTTGTCTTCCTAGGACACACGCATTTAGAGCGATCATATGAACGGTTTAGTCAGCATGGTCTGTGGCAGACTTTTCTTCGTGTCAGGGCAACAATTCAATGGACAAAAAATAAATAGTAAGTTATTTAAATTGTAGAGACAATATCGTCTTTTTTGCTCTATTTCACTAAAGAAAATGGTTCAAAACAAAGCCATGTTGAGCATGTGTTTCCTTACTGAATGGATTTGCGTTTCTGAACAAATCGGGAGATTCAATAATTCACTGATCCATTCATAAAAACTGTTTCTTACTTCGTTCCTGAATGAATCAGACGTTTTGAAAGTATCGATTGAATAAATGACTCAGTGACTCACTTATTAGGACAGTGGTTTGCCGCCACCTACTGGTAATTTTAGTTTCACATTTAAAAGCAGCTATCATTCTATTTTTTTCTAGCATTTTTATTTCAGCCGTTTTTATATTTAAAACATTAATCTCATAATATTATTTATGCAATTTGTAAGTGCAGTGTAATGTAAAAGTGCTAGAAATAAATAAAAAAATGTAGGCTATAGAACCCTACATGTTTAATTAGGCTTATACTTGGCTTTTTTTTTAAAGCCACTTACTCAGTGTAAACATATACATATATATATATATATATACAAATAGGGCGGAGACCCCCACCTTTTTTGGGAATCACAAAGTACCGGGAGTAAAACCCTTGCTGGCTTTCCTCTCGCGGCACCGTTCTTATCACTCCTTTGTTCAAGAGAGAAGATATTTCTTCCTCTAAAACCTGCACCGATTCGCCCTGTGCTGTTGACATAACCACTCCTTTGAAACTCGGTGGTTTTACAGCAAATTGGAGTCTGTAACATTTCTCTATTGTGGATAGAATCCACGGAGATACTGCGCATGCGCGCCAGCTCTCTGCTCGCACAGCGAGTGTGCTCCGCTCCCCTTCGCTCACTGGTGGTGCGGTGCGGATAATTTTTATTGTTGTTTTTATATTCTTCCCCGCCCTTGGCCCTTGGCCTGGATGCGTGGGAGTTTCTTTTATTTTTACACCTTCTTTGCTCGTGTAAACATTCTCCTCTGCCCTCGACATTAACCCCGTGGGTGGAGGGAGGGGAATAGTTGCAGGGAGTACTCCGTGAACTTGTGGCACTGACCCTTGTACAACTGTGAGTGAACCTGCTGAACTGGCCCTTAAAACAACTGAACTTGGAACGTTTACCGTTAACAACTTTCTCCGTTTCCCCGGGGGCAGGAGAAAAGTGTTGAACTCTGAGGGGGGAGGAGCAGAAAACCCCAGGTGCTGCTTCCTGTCCCCCTGTGTTAAACAGTCCTGACCCTAGGTCACTCATCTCTTTTTGCCCCCTTGTGGGTTAGAAGGACGATGCTTTGCTGCAGCCACAGCATAAGACTGTTTCCCCTTAGCCTGAGCCGGCCTTGGCTGTGCTGACACATTAGCCGGATGCTGGGGTGGTGGGGGGCGATTACCACGATAGTTCGTGTATCCCCCTCTTGACTGTGACATGGAACTCACGCGAGCAGGCTGATAAGGTCTGACTGGCGGTTTCCTTGGCAGGCAGGTTTCAAACGCCTCTCCCTCCTTCTTTCTCAAGTCACACTGTTGGCGCATGGCTGTGACAGTCGAGCCAAACAGTGCCTTGGGATCTACGGGGGCGTCCAGAAATTCCACTTTTTCCTTTTCTGAAAGGCCTGAGAGACTGAGCCACAACGCTCTTTCTCCCACCACAGCTAGCCCCATACTCCTGCCACAGCTCTGAACTGCCCCACGTGATGTGCGGAGGTTCAGATCGGCTATCACACAGATCTCCTCCCAAAGGGCTGGGTTCGGAGAGCCTGCGTCCAGCTGATGGCCCATCTCCTCCAACAGCTCCCCCTGGTATGCTGTCAGAAGAGATGTCACATTAAGGGCCCTGACAGCCAGAGCAGAGGATTTATATCTTTTGGAAAACCGAGGCTGAAAACCGCTCCGTTTTCCGAGGCAGCGTGGCGCCCGCAGATGAAAACGCTGCCCTGTGTCCTGGATGCGAGTGGTTGGCTACTGAAAGCTCCACCTGTGGGGGGTCAGCTAACCCCAGCTCCCCCATATTCTGAATGTCCAGTCGTGCAAAACCCTTAACAGGCACACGGTGGGAAAATGGTTTGTCCCAATGTCTTTTCATCTCCACCATGCATGCCGGGACAGCCGGGATGAACTGTCTAACTGGTGCAAGGCGTGATGGCAATCTCTTACCATCGTAGAGATCCCTCTCTGCCCCTTGACCCACCTGCTGAGAGGGCCAGTCAATGGAAAGCTTGGCCGCAGCCCTACGGCAAACTTCCAATAAGTCTAACTCCACAGCAGAGGAAGAGGGTGGCTCCCCACTCTGGCTGCTTGGTGGACGAGATGTATTAGGAGGGAGGATAGCATCCTCCTCCTCCTCTTCATCATCCTCCAGAAGATGGGGGGATAATTCCTCATCATCATCGTCTCCTGTCACACCCGCAAGGGCATCACCGAAGAGGTGGGGGGGGCAGGTCAGGAGCCTGCACATCCATGATATCACCCCAGGTACTAGGCTCTTGTGGCTGCTTAGCTGTCTCCTCTCACAGGTTTTTTCAGGAAAACTAGCACAAATAGAGCAGCCCTCTGGGGTAGATATCGCAGCTTGTCCAGTCGTGCAAAACCCTTAACAGGCACACGGTGGGAAAATGGTTTGTCCCAGTGTCTTTTCATCTCCGCCATGCATGCCGGGACAGCCGGGATGAACTGTCTAACTGGTGCGAGGCGTGATGGCAATCTCTTACCATCGTAGAGATCCCTCTCTGCCCCTTGACCCACCTGCTGAGAGGGCCAGTCAATGGAAAGCTTGGCCGCAGCCCTACGGCAAACTTCCAATAAGTCTAACTCCACAGCAGAGGAAGAGGGTGGCTCCCCACTCTGGCTGCTTGGTGGACGAGATGTATTAGGAGGGAGGATAGCATCCTCCTCCTCCTCTTCATCATCCTCCAGAAGATGGGGGGATAATTCCTCCTCATCATCGTCATCCTCTCCTGTCACCCCCGCAAGGGCATCACCGAAGAGGGGGGGCAGGTCAGGAGCCTGCACATCCATGATATCACCCCAGGTACTAGGCTCTGGCAGCTGCTTAGCTGTCTCCTCTCTGGGCTGAGTCTGAGAGGAGAAGCATGGGTCCTGGTTTCCTGCTATCGCAACCCTGAGTCTCCTCTCACGGGTTTTTTCTGGAAAACTAGCACAATTAGAGCAGCCCTCTGGGGTAGATATCGCAGCTTGGGCGTGCTTAACACCTAAGCATGCTATGCAGAAAGGATGTGAAGCCTTAGCCGAGATCCATAGACCGCACGAGCACATGCGAGGGGGAGCATCTTTCCCCCCCGAGCTCTCTGCCTTTCTAGCCGTGGCCATAACTCTTTTCACTCTCTTCGTTAGGTAAACTCTCACCGTGACGTGTAGGTTGACCCTCCGGAGCAGTGGTATGCAGAGTTATTTTATTTGAATAAACTCCTCTTTTCCTGTATCCAACACGAACTGAATCGTATTCGATCGGAAAACAGGCTGTTTATTCCCGAGAGTGGAAAAACTCGCCTTGATGCGGACGTTTTTCCCCTCGGAACGAGAGAGATACCCAGCTAACAGCAATAATAGATTTACCGCGTTTGCGACGTCACCGATCGGCTTCGTCCGTAAACAGTTGAACGGTAAATCCAATAATGCGTCAGTCGAGTACAGTTTCCACAATCTTCACCGGGAAGAAAGCGAGAATGACGCAGCAGCGGGCTGCGGTGGGTTATATACCAGGGAGGCGGGACTCCCTGATCGCTGCAGCAATTGGTCTGTCAGTCTGACAGACGTGGTGTAATTGGTGCTTCCGCAGTCGATCACGCCTGAGGCGTTCCCATAGTGAGATACCAAACGGATGTTAGAAAGAGAACTGATCCAACACAAAATATAATCAAGTTCTTTATGTAGGTAACGTAACAGTTACGTAATTATTCAGGAATTATTAAACATGAACGTATTAGTACCAGAAATTGAATTGAATATACAATGAATAACTAAAACAATAGCCTCTGATACTTTTTGCTCTATGTTGTACTGAAATGAAAAGCTTAACTTACCATGCATCATCTTGGAAATAAAGCTTCATGTCTTTAAATCCGTACTGTATGTAGTCAGTTATTTCTCTGAATAAATTATGATGTGTATATTTTTAATGTCCTGATTGAGCAACATCTATTTCAGACTCTCCAAGACCGCACAAATATGTTTACTAGCATTACCGTTTCCATGTAAAATGTTATGTATTTGCTAAATAATAATTAATTTAACCACCGTTTAAATCATTACCTGCTTCAAAACGAATGCTGTTAACGAAATCATTGTTGAAAATTAGCAGCTGTTGAAATCATTGTTGAAAATTAGCAGAGGTGGCGGCTGAGGCTGCAGAACCTCCCGAGGCGGCGGTGCTCGCTTCAGCTCCTGGCATGGTGGTGGCGCCCAACAATACACTTTCAGTCTGTCGTGTCACGGTCGAAGGAACCGTAGATGAATACTGTACCTGTCCTGTTAAGGAGGATGTTAATGAACTCTACCCCTTTCCTGATGTTACTACTGTAGAACCTCCAGAGGTGGCGGCATCTGCTGCAGAACCTCCAGAGGTGTCAGTGGTATTCACTTGTGAACTCTCGTCCTGTTCTGTTCCGGCCAATGTTAAGGAGGATGTGAATGAACTCTACCCCTGTCCTGATGTTACTACTGTAGAACCTCCAGAGGTGGCGGCATCTGCTGCAGAACCTCCAGAGGTGTCAGTGGTATTCACTTGTGAACTCTCGGCCCGCCCTGTCACGGCTATGGAGGCCGTCTGTGAACTCTCTGCCTGTCCTGTCACGGCTATGGAGGCCGTCTGTGAACTCTCTGCCTGTCCTGTCACGGCTATGGAGACCGTCTATGAACACCCTATCTGTCCTGTCATGGCTATGGAGGCCGTCTATGAACTCCCTGCCTGTCCTGTCACGGCAATGGAGGCCGTCGGTGAACTCACTTCCTGTCCTGTCACGGCTATGGAGGCCGTTAGTGAATCCCCTGCCTGCCTTGTTAGGGCTATGGAGGCCAATTATAGACTTTTGTCCTGTTCCGATCCAGCCGAGGAGGCTGGTTGTGAACACTCTGTCTTGCCAGTCCCAGTCAATGAATCTAAATATGAACTCTCTACCCGTGTTGTCTCCACAAACATCTCTGTTGAATCATCCGTCTTGCCTATCCCGGTCAGTGAGTCAAATTATAAGCTGTCACCTTGCTCAGTCTCTCCAATTGTGTCAACTGTTGAACCGTCTGTCTGTCTAGTCAGTCCAGTTCACATCAATGCTCATGATTCTGAATTGTGTGTCAATGTGTCTGATGATGATGTTCCTGTCTGTCCAGTTTCCGCCAATGACCCCGAGTGTGAACTGTTAGTCCGTCCAGTTTCAGATTTTGCTAATGAAATGTCTATCAGTTCAGTTTCAGTCCGTGAGCTTAATGTTGAATCATTTGTCTGTTTAGTCTTGCCTAGTGTGTCTGGTTTCAAAGTGTCTGTTCTGCCGGATTCAATCTGTGAGTCGAATTACGAACCTCTGTCACGTCCAGGGAACCCGCCTCTGAACACTCAATCCTAACTGACATGAGATCAGATGCACCCCACCTTTACCCCGGTGGCCCTGTCACAGCCCAAAGATCCACCTTTGACCTCTTAACTCTGCCTATCATGAGCCCAGAAACCACAAAAACACTCAGTGAGTCTGCTTATGAACTGTCTGCCTGTCCAGTCTCTGTCAATGAGCCAGATTTTGAACTGTTTACCCATTCAGTGGTCACCAGGGAGACTATGGATGAACTATTTGAGTTCACTGCCTCGGCCCTTGGGGCCGTGAATACTCTGTATGTGTTGTCTGTCTCTACTTTTCCTAGGTCTCCGTCTCTGCCATGGTCTCCTGATCCGTCTGCTCCACCCTGGTGGGCTTCTGCTCTGTCTGCTCCTCCGTGGTGGTATTCTGCTCTGTCTGCTCTGGCCTGGTGGTCTTCTGCTCCTCCGTGGTGGTCTTCTGCTCCGGCCTGGTGGTCTTCTGCTCCTCCGTGGTGGTCTTCTGCTCCATCTGCTCTGGCCTGGTGGTCTTCTGTCCTGCTCTAGTGGTCTTCTGCTCCGCCGTGGGGATCTTCGGACCCGTCTGCTCTGCTGTGGTGGTCCTCAGCTCCACCTGCTCTGCCGGCTTCGCCCTGGTTTCCTGCTTCGCCGGCATCACCCTGGTTCTCTGCTCCGCCTGGGTGCCCAGCCCTGACGGCTCTGCTTCAGTCCCCGGTCTCTCCACTTCCACGTGGACCTGCCCCGCTCTGTCCCTCCCCCTGCTCCGCCTCCGCTCCACCGCCCTCCTGGATTATATAGAGATAGGAGCATCTGGAAGCCGCTCCTTGGTGGGAGAATCAGTCTCAAACAACCATTCACTGCCGAGTATTGTTTAGCGTATATCACCGTTTAGCTGATAGCTACCTTACGGAGCCTGCTTTAGTTTTCCTAGCCTTATCTTAGTCTTGCCAGTTTTCTCGTGTTCTGATCATTGCATGTCTTGTCTTCTACATACCAGTTTGCCATTGTCTGACCCATGCCTGTTTCTGACCACGCCTTTGTAAATAAAGCCTTGCACTTGGATCCGCACGTCTCACGTCACGTTCGCCCCGTAACAGCAGCAGCCTAACTGTAATAACGGAAATTATCATACAGTACCTATACAGCACACAGGAATTACTGCAATCACACGTGCTCGCACACGCACACTACGGTCACGCAGTTTGTACAAAAAGGTGTTGTCAGCGCCGCCCTGACGATTTTATCAGTTAGCCTATATAGTGTAGCAACACATGACATTTCTCACTAGCGAGGTAATAACAGCGCTGTTTAGAGACGCTGCTGCAGAACACTGTTGAGGGACGCACAGAGTAGCAATTCACACAACCTCTCTCTCTCTCTTTCTTTCTCTTTCTCTGTGTGTCTCTGTCTCTCTCACTCTCTTTCTAATAACTTCATTAATAACTGCATTAGAATGCTATCAACGGCTCAAGCCCCCATTACCAGCTTTAAAATTATATTTTGGAACTAGCAAAAGAGTCGTTAGATGAGATGCGGAAGAAATAATCCTACTCACAATAGCGATTTAAGTACAAAAACCGGACGAATCCCTTTAAATATATCATCTGATCGATGTCTTGAGGTGTGGTAACTGTAGTATAAGCGGAATAATTGACTCCGGGCCGTTGAATTATTAGAAAAATAATGCACACCCGAGGTGTCGTGGCCTACACGTCGTGGCCGCATCCACCACCTCGGGTGTGCATTATTTTTCTAATTCAACGGCCCGTCGTCAATTATTCCTTACATATATATATATTGAGGTCGTGTCCGTCTGATGTTCATCTGATGTTCGCTACTGTAATGAACGTAACTTTTAAGCAGGGGAAATTCCCGACATTAAAGCTGCAGTCCGTAACTTTTTTGGTTAAAAATGATCCGAAATCAATATTTGAGCAAGTACATAACCAGCCAGTGTTCAAAACTTTCGCCTTATTTTAGCCCAATTCTACGGTCCCAGCGTACGGTGCCCATAAGGTGACAGTCGTTTCACTTTTTGATTTGTCGTGGCCACGAGATATTAATTTGAGGGAACATCATATTAACTCATGCGAACCTGATATTATGTCGTGGCCATGAGATATTAATTTGAGGGAACGTCATATTAATTCATGCGAACCTGATATTATGTCGTGGCCATGAGATATTAATTTGAGGGAACGTCATATCAGCTGTGTCTCATTTAGAAGGCTGCGCCCGCCGGAGGTCGCATTCGAAGGCTGCATACGTCATCGAGGCTGTCTCATTTCAGAAAAGCAAGTAGGACACTCCGAGACCTTCGAATGCGACCTTCTTTCACAGGAATTCGGAGGATGCATGAGGTGTATCCTTCGTTGCTACAGATAACCCACAATTCTTTGCATCGCCGTAAACAACCATTGTTCATTTGAAAAATGCCGGTGCCGGAAGATGTACACACAAGCGCAGATGTGGTGTTTACAACTTACCTTAAATCGCCTCGGTAAAAACGGATAAACTTTGTTTTTAATATCCTCCTCCTTTTTTTTCTCTAACAGATGTCTGCTGTATGTACGCTGCAGCTCCTCAAACATTGAACAAAATAAAACAAGTAAAAGCATTTTTTTTTTCAAATTACTTTCCAAATTTAGAAATAATTTTCCTTTGTTTAAGTAGTGTGAGAGCACAACGATGCTCTAAATGAATAGACGAATTTTCAGACTAATGTCTGAAGCCCTTATACCATCACGCCAATTTCATTGGCCAAATAGCGCTTAGCACCAGCCCTCACGTACATCACGTACGCTATATCAGTGTGCTGTGCGCTATTTCATCAGATTTCCACATGACGAAGGAAGCGCTATCGGAGGTACGGAATGGCCAGCATCGCAGCATCTTGTTCCTTATTCAGGGAACCAAGGTTACATACGTAACCGAGACGTTCCCTTTCATAGGTTCACTTCAATGCTGCGATGACGTCATTGCTATGGGAATGCTATACCATAACGTCTTACGTACCTCGGATAGCTGGAAGACCAGGGAAAGCGTCTGCTCAAGCGGATAAGACCCGGGAGCCAGGAGCCATCCTCACATCCAGACTGTAGAATTTAATGAAGGTGCTAGCTCTCTGACCAACCTGCCGCAGCACAGACATCATCCAACGAAGACAGCCTGAGAAGAAGCTACTGCTCTTGTAGAATGAGCACGCACCCCCAGAGGCGAAGTCAAGCCATGCGCCTCGTAGGCCAGAGAGATAGCCTCTACTATCCAATGAGACATTCTCTGTTTGGTGACAGCAGACCCTCTGCTCTTACCACCAAAACACATGAACAACTGGTCTGATTCACGCCACTGGGCTGTGTGGTCGACATAGACCTTCAATGCCCTCACCGGGCAGAGACTCGGGCTATCTGACTCTACATCAGCAGGGGAGAAAGCCTCCAAGACCACTAGATGAAAGCGAAACGGAGTCGAAGCGACCTTAGGAACATAATCTGGCCTGGGTCATAGTAAGACTTTAACCAGACCAGGGGCAAAATCCATACACGAAGGGCTGATGGAAAGAGCCTGCAGATCCCCTATACTCTCTCTTCAGGGAGGATAACACCACCAGAAGAACTGTCTTAAGTGTTAACAGTTTCTCTGACACAGACTCCAACGGCTCAAATGGATGGCTTGCCAGGCCTTCCAAAACGATAGATAAGTCCCAAGAAGGGACTCGTGCAGGGCGGGAAGTCCTAAGCCGTCTCAAACATTGCATGAAACGGGAGACTAGAGGATGACGACCAACTGAAACACCTCCCATGGGTACATGCTCAGCAGATATGGCTGCCACATAAACCTTAAAAGTGGCAGGAGTCACCCCTTCAGAAAAACGACTCTGAAGAAACTCCAGCACTGATGCAATATGGCAATGGACTGGGTTCAGATTGCGATGCCTACACCACGAAGCGAACAATCTCCACTTAAGGGCATACAAGCATCTCGGGGAAGGAGCCCTAGAATTAATAATGGTGTCGGTAATCTCAGCCGAGAGACCAGAACAAGTTAGTGCACTCCGCTCAGGGGCCATACCCACAACCTCCATAAATCTGGCCGAGGGTGCCAAATCATGCCCCGAGCTTGCGTCAGCAGATTGTGTCTGAGGAGAACCTCCCAGGGAGGGCTGACTAGCAGACTGACCAGGTCTGAAAACCACGTCTGAGTGGGCCACAACGGGGCCACCAACAGCAAATGCTCCACTCTGTCCGATCGTACTCTGAACAGAACCACTGGCAGCAGCCGGATCGGAGGAAAAGCATAGAGACTGGTCCTGGGCCACTCGTGGGCCAGAGCGTCCAGACCCAGGGAAAACCAGAGCGGGCAACGCGTAGTCCGCAAAAACAGTAGTTACTATTGGACCTACCACTGTTTTTTACCGTAAAACCATAATATAATTGTAAAATGTATTTTCTTTCTTTTTTAGTCTTTCCTTTGCTGACAACAAACAAATATTTGGTAACACTTTCTAGGGACCAATTCTCACTATTAACTAGTTGCTTATTAGAATGCACCTATTAATAAGCAGCAAATTAGGAGTTTGAGGCAAAAGTCGTAGTTAATGGTTTGTTAATAGCGAGAATTGGACCTTAAAATATACTGTGACCACATTTTTTTTTTTTTTTTTCGTAGAATAATTAAATGATCCAACTCTAAACAGGATGGCCAGTTATGCAAACAATTTAATTACAGGAAAATACTATGTTTACTTAAACTTCACATGAAACAGAAAGTATGAAAATAAATACAATTTTTACTTTTAAGGTATATATTTCATTTTTATATACAATTTATACAAATATATATAATTGTATTTTTTTTTACGTCTGAATATTTGTCATGTGACATTCTATATCCATTATTTTCTCTATATCCATTTGTTAGTCAAAAATGTGAACATAATATACATATTTAGAGTCAAGAACATTTTTCTTTTTGGTATACAGTAAACCACACTTTAATACATGTAACAATTCACAGTGTATAGAAAACCTAATTTCTTTAAAGTTTTTTTTTCACAATTGTAGCAGTACATTTAGTTTGTAAACTATGTGCAAGAACACCCACGAGTCCATAAATGCGGCTGTATAAACAAGCATAGAAAAGTTCAGTAATGGTGTGCAAGAGATCAAAAGGTCACAATTTCCACGTCCCATGAACCTTTTTGCAGTGTTCCTCCATCAAGCTGCATGAAGCTGCTTATGACGTCCGTCGGCCTCCGGATACACCGAGTGGGTACAGTGCGAGCTTCACATACCAGATCATTAGAGTCAACCAACCTGCCCCAGGAAAGTCTGTTGATTGCTTTTCTTATCTTCACAATACATTCAATGAAAACAAGCCACTGTTGTGCCAAGAAGAGCAATTTACTGGCAACTGTAATATGTGAGGTCGAAGTCCATTAAAAAAATGTAGGTGGAGCCCGAGTTCATTATTCATCAACAGATGAAACACACAACAGGAGTTTAATCCTCCTCCTTGCATAGTCATTTCCCTGTCAGTGTAAGTTTTAAGTTCACCCTGAGACATTCCTGATGTACTGGAGATTTTCAGTCATCAGAAATTTTTATACCTGCTTGTGCCTCACATTTGTTGTGATTGGTACAAGTGGTGTCTCAGGTTCAAGACTTATCTTGCTTTCTACTATTTCTTCAATAGGGACATACAGTCTGCCATCTGTAGGACTCTGATGGTGAAAGAGATTGAATCGAGAATATTAATTACAGATTTTTTTTTAATGGGGGAATGTGTGAATCTGAAAGTTTTCTGATTGTGAAACTAATAAATGATAATTGGCTGCACAATTTACCCGTGGATCCTCTGGTATTCTAATGTTGTTGATGAGCATGTCCTTAAAGATAAGCGTTGGCTCTGGGATTTTTGGGAATATGATGTCTTTATGTCTGAAGGAAGACAAGCAAATTCGGATTTCAGTTCATTCCAGGCCCAATTAATTTTCAGTTATAAATTTAAAGTACTTAAGATTTGCCCATTTTTTACTTTTAACTAAAAACAGATCAGGTTCAATAGTATCTGTGATTCACAGGACATACAAATAAGATATAAAGAAATCTTAAAAATATACAATAACCTATACATAATATATAAAACATGATGATGCAATAATATTGTTTCACATTTGTTCTTTTCAAATAGAAGAGCAGAACAATGAAAATCTAAATCATTCATCACCTTCTGAGCAGCACAAGAGACACTATCAGGCAACAGGAAACTATGAGTGGGATAATAATGACAGCCAACAATGCAGGCAAATTCGGATCTCTGTTCTCACCTACGAAACAGCACAAGGAAAACATTCAAGTTCAACTGTCAAAGACCAGAGGAAAGCACATGTCTTTGCAGGATGTGAAGCAAGTAACTGTAAATAAACTACCATTCAAAAGTTTAGGCTCAGCAAGATTTTTTTTTTTTGGAAAGAATTTATATTTCGTCGGCGCAGATGGCCTCGTGAGCAGCGCGCCGACATGTAGCGCCTTTGCGCTTCGGGCGTCCCGAGTTCGAGTCCCGGCTCGTGGACCTTTCCCGATCCCACCCCCTCTCTCTCACCCACTTCGCTTCCTGTCGACCTACTGTCCTATCTAAATAAAAGGCATAAAACGCCAAAAATAAATCAAAAAATTTTTTTTATATATTTTAATTTATATTTCGAATAAATGCTCTTTTGAACTTCCAATTCATTAAAGAATCTTTTAAAAAATCACGGTTTCCACAAAAAGACATCAACACTGATAAGAAATGTTTCTTGAGCGGCAAATCAGCATATTAGAATGATTTCTGAAAGATCATGTGACACTGAAGACTGGAGTAATGATGCTGAAAATTACATATCAAAATATAAAACAGTTACTTTAAATTTTACATTTACATTTTTCTTAATATTTACAATATAATTGTTTTACTGTTATTTTTATCAAATAAATGTAGACTTTGTGAGAATAAAATCTTGCTGACCCCAAACTTAATGTAAATGAAGTGGATTATCATTATAAAAATCTAAGTAAAGTCTAAAGGTAAAGTTTAATATTTTAGGGTGTTTCCTCAGGTTGTGGCAGTTCAGGAGCTGTTTTATTTATTAAAACTGGCTTTTTTCTTTGTTATATACAGTACAGTTTACACTAAAATTGTCCTGCATGCCTTTTTATTTTTACTGTTTTACCCTTGTTGCAGGCTTCCAATTACTATGAGGATTATTCATAAAGTTTAACAATCTAAACAAAGAGTGATTATCATAGTTGAATATGATGCTGATTGCTAAGCCCAGATGTACCGTATTCCACCTCGTCACTCAGGTCACTCTTCCCTGCACCACATTGTTCTGAGAAGATGATCTGGACTCTGGCTCTGTACATGCAGTTTGAGTCATAGTCCACTTTATACTTGCTATCTTTTATGTCCTTTCCTGGTGCAATCTGTAAACACAACAGAAAAATATAGGATCAGAAAATCATAGAATATGAGTCTTGTTTAACACGACATTATGCGCTACACTCCATGGCGCAATAATAGCTCTGCCAAGGAAATGCTTTAAAAGTGTGTTGATACATATTGCATTATTTAAATTTCCTTTTTCATTCCTTCTTTACTCTTAAACATCGAAAGAGGGCAGTTATATGTGCATTTAAAGCTTTAGTGAGACTGCTAATGCTTAATAGTGAATAAAGATAACCTGATCTTATACTATTACATATAAAAACACACTTGATTTACCTTATCGCACATGCTGTATGTGTAGTTGTATTTGTAGCACTGAGGTCCAAACTCATCTAAATCTGATACGTTTGTTTGAAAATGGAGATTCTGCCCGTCTCTCTGGATCGTAAGTTGAGGTTTGTTTAGTTTCACTGCAAAGGAAGCCCCAAAAAAGAGACTATTAATTAGTGAAACAAACAGAGAGGAGATTGACATTAGAAAATGTGAAAAATGTAGCTCATTTTCTCTCAGCTCTTGCAGATATAGTGTTTGCTATGTTAACGTAATCAACTATATTTTTTCTTAAATAATTTGCTATTGTGAAAATGACAACACAACATGCTGTATTTGAGAAAACTGGCTGTTTAACTGCCTTTCTGGGCATATTTTTAAAAAAGTGCATGTTTACCGTATTGTGCTGGCCGTTCATCCATGAAAGTGTTGTTTACAGGTTTACCCTTATAAGTGCCATTGAACAGGTAGAACATGCTTGTCGTTATGTCCTTGAGAAGTGTATCGTGTATGACGCATTCTCCAATCTTCATATCATTGCACTTTATGACCGTATCTTTCTGAGGTGACCTGAAACACACAGGTTAACAACCAATGCATGAATGAAAGGAAATATACAAAACAATGGTAAGAAAAAGAGTTACATACCAGTAATAAAAACCAAGGTCTTGGACTACGTCAACAGGACTCCAAGTGCACTTCAACCTGTTATGGGAATACTCATAGCTCCTGTTTTTCACCAGCGTCACTGAAATAAATGTGGAGATTTCAAATCAGTCCCCAAGACTGGAATTTTACAATTATATGAATTCATGAATATTAAATTAATCTGTGGATTATGTAAGAAGTGAATCTTAATGCTTGAGTTCCTTGACTATGAAAATCAGTGGTTTATTATTTAAGACTTGATGGGCTATGAAAACTCACTGGAACATTCAGAACACATTCATGAACACCCACATTTACATGTCAATGTATGTATGACATTGATTCAGTGATTCAGTTACGGTGAGGCAACAAGAGAAAAGCAGGAAAGATGCTATTATTCCCAAAAAAATATAAAAGCAAGCTGCTACTCTGCATATTAGTGGTCGAACAATGTTTTATATACGGTATATATATATATATATATATATATATAACACAAATTTTACATATCTTTAACAGTGAATATTAGTACTATGATTAGTATATTAGTACTATGATTGGGTTTGTATTAGACATTTAAAGACAACAACAACAACAAAAAAGATACTAATGCAGAGGGATGTTCAGTGTAAGTTTCTTCCCTTACAATGTTTTATATATGGTATATATATATATATATATATATATATATATATATATATAACACAAATTTTACATATCTTTAACAGTGAATATTAGTACTATGATTAGTATATTAGTACTATGATTGGGTTTGTATTAGACATTTAAAGACAACAACAACAACAAAAAAGATACTAATGCAGAGGGAAAAGGGGAAACAGAGATTCAGTGTGAATGTGCCAAATTGTTTGTTTAGCACATTTCAGAGACGAATGTTTTGTGATGCTCTCACAATGTAATGCAGACTTTTAAAAAAGGCTATTATTGCAGGATGGATAAGCTGAAAACTATATTGCAAACCTGCAGCTCTTAAAAACGAATTGAGTTAAATAATATAAAGCGTTCATCTTGTGACTTTCTTCTTAAGTAAAATGCATCAAAGGATTGTTTGTTCTGTATCCAATAACACCATAACACGTAATAAAATAAACATACCTCCATGACTTAAGATCAATATGGAATGATTAAAAATGTACAAAGTACCAAAAAGCATTTAACATGAGATAGTTGGTTATCATGCAGGGTACCTGTAGGTGGAGGGATGCTAATGTCCAAAGATGGACTATGGTCTTTGTTTTCACAGTTTTCAGGGTTCACTGTAACACTGATGCACAGTCCATTCTCATTGGAGATATTCAATTTGCAGGTCGTGTTTTGGACTCTCCTGATTTGGCTATTTTTGTCTCTTTGCATGTCTGGTTTGGCTTTTACAGGACAGTCCTGTTGGCGACAGAGGGTTTTCATGTAAAATACAGTCTGTTTGTACTTGTGTTCATTTTGTGTTACTGTGTGTATGTGTGTGTGTGCGCGCGCGCGCATTACTCCATACGGAGTAAGAATGAGTCACTTGTTTCTAACGAATACCTCCCATTATTCCGTTCCAGAATATTTTCCCCAAAGTTACAGCTTTTCAAGATGATAAAACAATCAAAAATAATGTAAAAAAAACAAAAAAAACATTCTCTTTACTAGGCACAAAGACGTAAAATATTTTAATATATTTTAGGCATTTTTTTGTGCATAAATTGAATTACAGTGCAAAGCAAGCGGTTGTTGAACAAGCAGTGCCTGCAGGTCAACAGACCAGCTCCAAAAGGAAACTACACAAGAGCCTAAGTAAAGTATCATGTTGTTAGACAAACCACACAAATGAATTTGCATTTTTAATCTCTTTTGCATTTTTAATGTCTTTCACTATATAAAGACATTTCTCCACACACACACACACACACACACACGCACACGCGCACACACGCAAACACACGCACACGCACGCACACACACACACACGCACACGCGCACACACGCACACACACGCGCACACGCACGCACACACACACACACGCACACACGCACACGCGCACACACGCAAACACACGCACACACACGCGCACACGCACGCACACACACACACGCACACACACACGCACACACACACACTGGTTTCCATGTTTTATGGGGACTCTCAACAGGGGTATTGGTTTTTATAATGTACAAACTGCATTTTCTATCCCCTTACCCAAATCCTACCCCTAAACCTTTCTGCATTTTTAGATTCTGTAAGATTTAAAAGTTCCTTATGGGGACCAAAAAAAGTCCCCACAATGTCAAAATGTACTTTCCTTGTGGGGACATTTGGTTCCCATAACGTAGGGAATACAGTATATATAGGTTTAATCTATATATATAGTAGTTTCAAATGAGTTTCAAACTTAAATATTGTAACTAATATTTTGTTCCATATTATTTTAAAATTTCGAACACACAAACACAAACACAATCACAAATAAAGTTGCTAAGAATCCAAACAACAGCGTTCCAGAAGTTGCTTTGTTTCCTCTTTCCTCTCACTTTGCCAAACCTTCTTATTGTGCCTAATGTATGATGAGGGTCTTAGACTTAAGAGCTGGTCTAATCTAATGATATGACTTAAATCAATGTCATATTAAATAACTGGTCTTATTAACAGTTTTTTTTTTATTAAATACAGCCTGTGTCAAACTTCATGATGTCAGTACAACTGGCCATGCTGTTTGCTAACCCGACTGGTTCTTCTAGGCGGAAGTGACTTTTCAGAAGTACTATGTTTAACTCTGAAATTCCCCAAAATACCACAGGTACCAATCAAATCAACCAAAAGATCATCCAAATCAGATTATCTGTTTGTAATTAATGTATAACGTACGGAAGTATTTGAACACAATTAGTTTCATCAAATGTGTGTCGTAAGAACCTAAAACACATGTCAGATAAAAGCTTAATTGATTGCAAGGGCTCAATTTGTAACCTCAATTTGCATTTTTTGTAATTGCTCCAACATGTACACATTTCCATTACAGTTCATTTACTTTGTGTGAACATCATCCCAAGAGTTCATGAAAACAGGGCTTTGAAAGGAAGTACACAGTGTAAGTTGCTCCCTGAGTGTTTTATCTGGCGTACTACCAGCTTTCAGCAGCAGCCACTACAGAATTTAAACAATGACAGGCGCAGTGTTCTTAAAAGTAAATTAAATGTGTTATATTAGTACTTAGTTGTATTGTTAGACTAAGTAGATTAAGAAAATCTTTATGTCTACTTCATCTCCTGTACTATAACACTCAATGGGGAACACAAGAAGAAAGGGCTGTTTAAATGGAAAAGGGCAAAGAGAGATAAGTACACACATAAATGAAACTAAACACATGTGATGAGAAAACAACAAATCCAAGGTAGACTTTGACTTTGGCTTATGTGGGTAAGAGCTGCGGCAATAAAGTATCAGTAAACGAAAATGTACAACTGACCTAGTTTTGTTTCGTTGACTTCAGATGGACGAAAACACACTATAAACTCCAGTTCAGTGTTTGTTCAGGGCTTCTCAGACCTGGTTAACTGCATGATTACAGAGAAAAACGATGCTCCCTGTACTACAAAAAGTGTGCCAGGGTCACTTATACTATGGTCTGGTTTGACTCATATTTTCATAAAACTGAGTTAAAAATATGGGACAACAAAACCATTTAATTTTTTTTATTGTTACTGTTATTCACCATTATATGACAGCATACATAGAGTAAAATATTTTAAACAGCATTTATTTTATTCTAAGTATGCATTTGGTTTTATTAACATAACATTAATTTAGAGTCCACATGGAATATTAGTACTTTTTAAATGCTTATCTGTAAAACTACAGGGCTATTTGAATCGAGAAGGCAAAAATGTCACTAAAGACCAGGTCACAGCTGCTTGCATAAATCCTAACTGAACATGATAACCTAGTCCTTGGAGACTTGTCTCCTCTTGTCCTCTTGGGTTCTGTCCCAAGCTATTTTGAAGTTAGGAAAATGCATCTGCATTAGAAAGTTTTGAACCCTTGAAATATTTGCTGGGAAAATCAATCAATAAATAAAAAAAGATTAAAAAACGTGAACTTTCACCTTCAGTATCCGGAGTGACACATCAGATGAGCAGCAATAACAACAACCGAACATTTCCAGTAAGTGTAGATCATTTCTGCAAATTAGCTTGGAGGAATTTTGGCCCAATCCTCCTTAAACATTGCTTAAACTCAGCTACATCGGTGGTCTTGTTTTGCTGGGATTGCTCTCCTCAGTACGTTTTTGGGATTGAAGTTTGGGAATTTGACTTTGGAAGTTCAAATTCATTTCTGATTTAACTATTTAAAATAGTAGACTTACTGTACAGCATATCCTCCAGACGATCAAACATATTAATCTTTGAGGGATTGTTTTTTGGATAGTCCAGCTATACAGTAGACTGTTGGATCTTAAACCCACAAAATGTAGCGAGAAACAGACTTTGATTGAGAAGACCCAGGTTTATGTTCTGTCAACAGAGCAGGAACTCCCTCAAACTTAGCCCTTAAATTGATCATAAAACTGATCCCAAAGGTTCACATATTTATTTTATTATATCATATTTAAAAAAAATTACAAATCTCAAAGTCCTCGATAGGATCCGATCACAGCATCGATAAAAACACATGTAGAAATATAAAACATTTTTATGAGTTCACAGACCTTCTACTGTAGTTGAATGCACTACAATTCAAATGCGGTTCATTCAAATGTTGAGGTGACTCACCTGAGAATGGCGCACGTCCACCGTGTAGTTGACTTTGCAATCAGGGTCAAGATCCTTTGGCTTTTCCCATGTCAAATTAAGAGTGAAAGGTGTTTCCCATTTGAAAATCAGGTTCCTTGGTGGAGGGAGCTCTGTGGGGTACAAGAGGAGTGGAACACTGTTATGAAGAAATATAAAACAAAAACAACGTTCAAGAAGAAAGTAACAGTAGCAGCGGTAGTAACATTCTGTTGTTTGTTTGTAGTAGTAAGAAACTAGCCTACTACAGGGAGCAAGTTGAGACAAGAAGCAGGTTTAATCGCAACACACTGGTGGGTCTTCAGGAGAAAGTCTCTGACATCACAGCTTTCGGGAATTATACAGGATATCCCGCACGCGCTGTCGTAGGAAAACTTCAGGGAAGCACGTTCCTAAAAAAACAGGCAACATAAAAACAGTAAACCCACCTGATATGCCTTCAACCCCGACGAACGTGAGTGAGACAGAGAAGCATATCATTAGGGAGATATCCCAAACTCGAAACATCCTCTTGAAGGTTTTATCGGATATTCCGTGTAAAATCCAAAGTGAAGTCCCTTAATCCTTTGTTGATATTCTCAAAACGCGATATTTTTTCCTTTTCTTTTTAAGTGGTCGTAGTCGTGCTCGACATAATACATCAACAGTTAAATGGACAATCGAGGCGTCTGTCAGCCTCGCGCTCAAAGCAAAAGTGCGACTGGAGCCTGTTGGACTCTCTGTCAGACTGCAGTGGGTGGAGTGTGTGAACTCACATTCACATGCTCTCTGTGGGTTAAAGGGGACTAGTTATGGCATTGCCTCATTTCTACAGATTTGTAAATCTGCTGAATGTCGAGTGCCCAAATTTCGAGTTAAATTACGGATTTCGTCCCAATTAGTAGAAAATGACAGAAGAATCACTGTAAGAAAACAGTCTAACACAGTGGTCACCAACCTTTTTAGGCCCAAGATCCCTGACCTCGGGAGGGGGGTTCCCCTGTAAAAATCGCATTCCGGGGGTAAAATACACGTTTTTCGGCGGGGATCTTCCAGTAAAATTCACATTCCAGGGGCTAAATATCACGTTATTTGGGTCGCTTCAACCCGCGGACATGAACAACAACCCGCGGCAACAGTGTTAAAGTAGCCTTTCCTGCGGACTTGGCAACACTGCTTATGAACCGACGGCGCTATAGCGTTTCCTTGGTTACCGCTGTAAACAAAGCAGAGCTGCGCTTTATACGGAGAAGAAAATGCCATTGCCATCGAAACTTTTCTCAAGACAGTTCCCTTCAGTGATACATTAATATAACCCCAGAAATGTAATGCATTTTTGTACTTATTTTACTGTTATTTTCGCGATCGACGGGTTGGCGACCACTGGTCTAACAGAAAAAATACTGGAAGCTCATTACCGGGACATTAATTAATCCATTCATTTTACGAACACACCCCTCAAACGCAAAAAAAGTGTAAAATACAAATAGGTAAAACACCTGTAAAATAAATAAATACGGCAAATTCCTAAAGATAAATTAATAAAGATATACAAACAATTTATAGGCTATATAGGCCTACATACAATACACAAAAATACACAATAGACAAATAGGCCTATCATTCTACGAAACATGTATAAACATTGCTTTAACATAACCAGCTGACACAGAAAGAGATTTGTTTCTATAGGCATTTTACCTCGATGAACCCGTAAAATGTTTAAGGCCTATTATATACCTTATAGTCACAGTAGCCTATATTTACTTTATATGTATAATATATATATTTATATGTATTTTTTTCTTTTTCTTAATTTATTGGCACTTTAATAGATTCCTGTTAGAATGAAAATACTGAAAAAGGCATTCATTTCAAACATTTAATACGATATCCAATATAGTAGCTATAGCCAATACTATTTATTTATTCTATATATTTCTAAAACCGGAAACTTTGCATCAACGAGGTTTAAACCACAACATAAAAGTAATTCAACACTTTAACTTTAATAACAATTATCAACAAGTCATTGACAACCATAATTTCCAGCATGACAATAATTAATTACTGTCATCAACATCTGTTGTTTTCTTAGACATAAACAACATTTGTAGGCCTAAAAATGTTCTAGTACAAATCAGTACAGATAATACAACAAATGTAACTCCTGCCTCCAACAGTCGTTAGAAATATTCACTTTATCTTATGAACCACAGAGGGGAAAACAACATTCATACATTATATGCTGACAAAACGTGAAGGAAATTCTGAAACTAATCATCGGAAACGGCAGCTTGTCTCACACTATCCTAATAGCAAATTCAGAGTCCATTGCCATTGTTGACTTTATTACTAGACCAGACAATGCAGACATTTTAACGATGACAACTGCTTGCAAATACTGCAGAATAAACATCACCAAAGATATTTTCGTTAGAAATATTCACTTTATCTTATGAACCACAGAGGGGAAAACAACATTACTACATTATATGCTGACAAAACGTGAAGGAAATTCTGAAACTAATCATCGGAAACGGCAGCTTGTCTCGCACTATCCTAATAGCAAATTCAGAGTCCATTGCCATTGTTGACTTTATTACTAGACCAGACAATGCAGACATTTTAATGATGACAACTGCTTGCAAATACTGCTTTGGTAAAAAATGTATAGCCTGAATATGCACTGTAAGTCGCTTTGGATAAAAGCGTCTGCTAAATGCATCAATTATTATTATTATTTTTTCGGAAGATACTGTCTATAGAGAAAATGAATAGCAAAAATACTTTCAGAATCAACGCCTCTGAAAATATGGGCGTTCACTGTTGCGCTCTGTTGTGATCATTGTAATGCTATTTTTACAACTGTGAATTTTATCATTCCGTACAATGATTCAGTTTTAGGCTTTATGATCACCTGCCATTTTCAGAAAATAAAATTGTCAATGTAAAAGTCATTTCATATGGAAATGTAGGCATGTAGTATAAACTGTCCATTTGATCTTTGGTGTATTGGGTGATCCAATTACACTGCATGTTTTTTTTCCAGTGGCATCCCTGCAATTTAAAATAGACAGTTTGGCTGACATGCTAAATGGATTGTATAACAGAGAAAATGTACAGTCAAAATGTAATAGCATCGGTAACCCATTTTACTTTTAAAGAATACAAGAAAAAAAAAATACTGGACTTGAATTTATACGTCAATAATTGATTGGATCATGAAAAGTGGTCATATAGAGGTGACTGGATATATGGTCTACGAAAGTCTATTTCCACCAAATAAAGAAAAATCTTTGGTAAATCATAAAAATGACATGAAAAGATGATATTTATGCAAAAAGAAAAGTCAAATTACAACATACCAAGACATAATTATGAGATAAAAAGTTAAAATTATGAGATAAAATCATAATTATGACAAAAACGTGAAATTTATGACATTTATCACATAAATTAGGACTGTCATAATTTAGATTTTTTATTTCATAATTACAACTGTCATAATTTCAACTTTTTATGTCAGTTTCGTCATAACTGAATTCAGTCCATTTTTTACTTTTATCTCATAATAATGACTTTTTATGTCCGAATTTCAAAGTTCATGTCATAATTGACTTTATATCAATTTTGACTTATATCAATTTTGACTATCTCATCATAATGAGATATTATAATTTTGACTTTTTATGTCATAATTATGATATACGAAACCATGACATTTTTTCTTATGTGGTGGAAATGGGTTTCCATAATGGTAAGAGAGTAAGAGTTGAAAAACAAGGCGGCTTGGTGATGTGAGCCTAAAAGGAACATCAATGCAAACATGAGAAGACCAGGAATGTGCATTAAGAAAGTAAATAGGGTCGATTTTGACTTCATGTTGCCATTAAAATGAACTGTAAAAGCAATATTTACACAAACTCGCTGTACACAACAAGTAAAAACATGATGCTTGCTGAAGGCCTAGAATCTTGATTTGTACATTCAGGTGCGAGGAGAGCTGATTGTCCATCAGGTTCTAGCTCAGGTCAGTGGAGGTTCCACTGATAGCACGGAACACATGAAGAGAGTTCTGCAGCAGGGAACGCATCATATCCTCCTGGAAGATCTGAGGGGCGGCAGATGAAAACAGGATGAGGATTTCGAAACGAAGTGGGAGATTTGGAGTCATGTTATTAGATGCTAACATGATCTCACTCACTCAAGTACAATTACGGGATATATTCATAGGATATGTTTCAAGTGCATGCACAAATATTTAAAACAGTATTAGACAAATACTTTTTTGCAACAAAAGCGGTTACCTAGAACTCAATCTATAGGACATGGCAGCATAATGAAGAAAAACAGAGACACATTAGAAGCAGGACAGCATTATATTCACAATAACACCTCAAACAAAGAGAAGAAAAATAGCACTTTTCAACTGATTAGTTTAAACACCTAAGTACTCGTTTTAACCAGTGACCTACACATTTTGAAACAAATTACCACATTCTCACTTCCAGTAGCAGTTCAGCTTTTAATAATCATGATGACACATTAAGCTGTAGTTACACAGGCAAACACTCGCTTGCCGTAATTCTGTTGGAGGAAACAACTGTGTTTAGACTTTATAGAGGAACTAATCTATTACCAAATGTCTTAATAGAAATATATCCTGTCCTGACAGAAGATGACTGCTGTGCTGAAAGTACAGCTGTTTCCAAGAGCTCTGACATGCATTTAAAATAATCTGATGATGAGATGTGTGAGAAAAAGTACATTCACATACAGGAGACGAGAACTGCCTGTGCATAAAAATTCATATGTATAACTGCCTAAGGATTATATTGTATTGTATGATCTGAATAGAAATGATACTGTGCCTTTAAACTGTTTTTACTCTACAACTGTCAAACTAAAAGCATTTAAATAGTTTTAAGCTAATTCTAGCCTACGTACTTCTTGTTAACTTCACCTAAAAGTTAAGGTCACTCATCAAGAAGACTAAATCAGATTAACTTAACACACTTCTATGGAAAAAGACAAATGCAACTGCTGTTTCTTTTTAACTAAGCTAGTGTTCAGCTAACCTAGTTTTTACAGTGTTCACTTTATCACTATAAACAATGTCTTAAACCATACAGTAAATTTGAATTGTAAAAAATCGTCTGAAAATGTAATACATTCATCGATGCCCAAGAACCATGATTACGATGTTTTTTTGTGTTTAAGACATTATATGACTGTTCTTTAAACTGTAAAAGGAGACTTAAAAAATGTGATGGCAAATAATTAATTAGAACTTGTGAAACCGGTCCTTAGTCAGGTTTTGGAAAGCACAGATCTGGGGCTTTGTGCTTCTAAAGAAAACCAGCAAAGTGCATTGATGTTGGAGTTACATTTTATTAAATAAGTTACATTTTAAATCAATTCTATAAAATGATATATTGCAAGGTCCCAAATGAAGGTCATTTTAAAATATCACTGTGGCAGATGAGTAAATCATTAAATAGTCATAATAACAAAGGTCTTTGCTGAAGATGTCAGTTGTTCACAGTAAATTAATTAACACATTCATTTTGAAACCGTGGAAATCTGCATTTCCATTTTTACCAGTCTAGAAGACGAGTGTCAAATCGCAAGGGTAAAATACAGAAAAACAGTTATTTGTTTAAAGTATTTTAAATCTGTCACTCTCAAACTCTTCAGTCAAGTGTGTCATCTCAGGACACAATCTCTCCGGGACAACTGAGTGTGCAAGACAAACCAGAACAAACCTGTTCCCCTTTCACTGTGCCAGCCTAACAAACCTGTCTGCCAATCACTGCCTTCAAGCTCAAAACCATGAAGGGTTTAAATAATATTTTCTAAACCAGTGGACATGCACAGAAAATGTGGTTTTTGGTTTGTTTACTGAGGGAAATGGCCAGTTAGCCCACTTCCTGGAGTCTGCGTGGACAAGAGGTTTTAGTCTTTTGTCAAATAACTTCTTAACTTAGTGTGGCAATACATTTCTGGGGTTTACTGATGACACCGAAACAAAAAATGAGGAACAAAATCATGATGGGTCAACATTTTCATGAGAAGTGGCATAGAGGTCATCAGATATGCAACAATGGCGTGCACATCAGTCTGAAAATCAAATGAAAAGCGGCTAATATTACATAGATGTTGCCACTGCCAGTTAGATGGCACCAATCAATGAAGGCTTTTAAATCGGAAAGTTGATCTAAAGTTTCAACAAACACGAAAAACAGATAATCCACCAAATTATCTAGAAAGCAGTTGAATGGAGTCTGTATGTTAAGCAGTTTGGGCTGAACAGGGTTATTTTAGTTAGTTTAGCTTTATTTAGTTATTTCAGGGTTATTGTAGTAGTATTAGGTAGGTACTTTTTTATTGCTATTTTGAATCATTTTTTATTTCATTTTAGTTAAAGTTTTAATATTTTTGTTTTTAGTGTTTTTGGCTTTTTTTTTTTAACTACATACTCTTCGTTCATTTTTATTTTGGTTTTAGTTCATTTAGAACATCAAGAATAACGAGAACTAATACTATCCAAATGTTGCTGAAAAATATATTTCAGTTCGAGTTAAGTAACAAATATTATTTTATGCTTTTAGATTTAGTTCACTATAATAACCCTGGGGCTGAATTAATTGCAGAAATTTGTTGTATAGAAGTAGAAAGAAGAACAAGAACTAAGAACTATAAATGACCAATCAAACATACCTGCTCGTGGATGATATCCGAAAGTTCTATCACCATGCTTTTGAAGTTAGCCTTTAGTCCCTCGTGATACTCATACTGATCCTCCTTAATGAGTCTCTCGTTAATGTCCAGAGCCATGCTGCATGCATTGACAAATTGCCTGCAACACATATAACCAAACAATTGAGCATTACAGAAACAATGTAATAATAAAAACAATAAAAAAGCAGCAACATATATATTGTTACAGTGTGTGTTCATATAATTAGTTTTAACATGCTAACATGTTATGTGTAGCTAGTAGTTAAATGCAAAAGATTTGTTTGATTTAGGTTGACAATTTTATAAGGTGGAAAATGCACATGTATTTATTTAAAAAACAAAAAAAGTAAAACTGTCATATAAATGTCATTGCGAGTGCTATAAACGCAAATACCATTTACAAGAATAAGATGCCTTGGTATGATAACCAATACATTCCTGCAGCATGGCAAGTTGATACATGCTGTTGAATAAACAGGGACTGCAGTTGGTTGCTTCCTGAACATGGCTCCCTTCAGCTATTTTTAGTAGAATTACTATTCTCTTGAATTCTCAAGAGGAAAGCTTAAAGACTTTACCAGATGAGCCAATAGTGTTTTATAATAGGCAAAAGTAGAAAATCTCACAGAAAACAAACCAAAATAATATTAAGCTCACTGGTAAGAGAATTACAGATATTACTTGTATTGATTGTTCACATATGTATCCTACTTCAGAAACCATGTGTCTATGTGTGTGGCAAGGTTCCTTATAACTGTTGTTTTACCAAACCATGCCTTTTCTGGTTATGTAGCCACATAGGTATCTGTTCCCTTTCTAAGTTCAACAAACTGCGGAAGTAGTACCAGCATACCTGAACACCACATACCTGAATATTTCCTTGAGCTCCTTAACTTTTTTACTGGATTGACCAGATTTGGATTCATCCAGAAAAGCTCGGGCATAGGCCATCGGTCCTGCGTTCACCTAGAAGCCCAAAAACAGTATAAGATGCACTGAGTGATTGCCTGCAAATCACTATCAATGAAAGGACTGCTCAGCGACTGTGTTTACAATGCACAAGAATATTTTGATACACTCAAAATGTGGTCATATTAAAACAAAAATGCAACAAAAAATGTTTTTTTTTGTCCCATTACAGGTTAACAGGAATTTAGTTTTGCATGAGGGAAAATTTGGCTTGCATGTAATTGCCTTTATTGACGTTGTGTCAATCAACATGTGTGTGTCTATAAATCACTGGAGTCAAGACTGAAGAAAAAGCATTTCAAAATATCCTGTTCATTGTAGAGGCATAATGCAAAAACAGCTCATTCTGTTTAAATTAAAATATAAATATATAAATAAACATTTCATTACAGGTTTTTTAAAACTGTAATACTGTTACTTTTGAGTTTTTAAAATGAACTTTTTTACAATTTGATTGTCAAAAGATTGTAATGCCATGGGGCTTTTTTCCCCCAATTAAATCAGCTTTTCCCCCACATTATATTAAACCAGATTAAACTTGAGGCTGTATAACAAATACTACCCTTATTTAGAAACATATTGTAGATAATAAAATCATTATTATTAATAGTTTTTCATAGTACATTTATGAGAATGAGATTTCTTGCATTACAGTAAAGAGAAATGTGGTTAACTGTCATGAAAATAATGTCACACAAAACTCTTGATATTCCTAAAATTATGCTTTGCTTGAGTCACTAAAGATTGTTCTGTATCTCATGATATTAATGCATTTATTGCGTTATTTGATCAAAAATACAGTAAAAACAGTAATAGTGCGAAATAATATTACAAATTTCAATAACTGTTGCTATGTTAATATATTTTAAAGTATAATTTATTCCTGTGATGAAAACTGAATTTTCAGCATCATTACTCCAGTCTTCATTGTCACATGATAAATAATTTAATATGCCGATTTGCTGCTCAAAACACACCTCTTATTTTTATCAAAGTTGTAAACAGTTGTTTAATATTTTGTGGAAACAAAGATCTTTTCAGGATTCTTTGATGAGTAAAAAGCTCAAAAGATCATTTATTTGAAATAGAAATCTTTTGTAATATATAAATCTCTTTACCGTCACTATTGATCAATCAGTTCAATGCTTTCTTTTTGAATGAAAGTATTCATTTCTTTAAAAACCCCACAGTTTTGAACAGCAGTGTGCTAACAGGTCCCGGGTGTGTAATGCATACTAGTACCTGCACACTAACACATCCTTGGAGTTTGAGTTGAAGTGTGATCATGTTAACCTCCTGATTAGAGCAGAGCTTAACGAGTTCAGCGCTCTTCTCTTTCATCTCATCTATTGCTACATCAATCGGCTTCAGCTCCAAGTGCTTTTCTCCCACTACCTTGATGCGCTTCTTTACATAGGGAAACGTGTTGGCAGCTGTAGACACAAACAACATGCAAACACACACACACACACACACGCAGTCAACAAAACAATATTCTTTTGATCCTGAACACAAACAACATCACCAAAACAAAAGATAGCGATCGTGATCTGATAGTGGCATAACCAATTTTTCATCTGTGACTGACTGTCAATTACAGCCAGCGAGTTCACAGCTAGCCACACACCTGCTGTCGTCAATATTGACTGTTTGAAGAAGCCGTCTGAAAAGAGTCTTTATCTAAGTGATATTTTGAGATCGCTCACAAAAGTTGTCACTCAAGTGCGTGCCAGTTTGTAGAATAGGCACGTTTTGGCCCATGGGGAACATGTCATTGCCATTGTACGTGGAAAACGCTTTTTCTTAGTTTCATCAATTATTAAACCAATGTGACAGTATTGAACACATGACATTTTTTTGTGTTATGATGATGAATGCTGCAACTAGCATGTAAATGTTTACAAGCATTTGACTGTTCACACAATAAGGGCCACGTACACACTATAAGTTTTCAGGAATGACAACCACATTTAAATGTGAGAGTGAATACCATAAATGCTCATTCCATGTGTGTATGAAACGTAAGTCACTTCTGAAATTGTGATGATTGACACAATGGTAACCATAGAGATGTTTCCGAGTTTTGAAATGTTGACTAAACCACCACTCAGAGATGCACCGTTTTGTTTCTGCTCAGAAGGCTGATATGTGTTTAAACGTCATTAATGACTAGTTGTTCAGTTAGAGAATCAGAATGAGAGTTTAAACAGCTGATAAAAACATTACAAAAAAGTAATCCACACCACTCCAGTCCATCAATTCATTTCTTGTGAAGCAAAAAGCTGCTTGTTTTTAAGAAACAAATCCATCACTGAGACCTTTTTTTTTTTGTTTAAACTGTTGCTTCTGGCTAAAATGTAGCCAAAAGTCCTGTACCCATAATATTGCTTTCTCGACTGGAAAAGTAATCTCATCTGACTCAGGAGAGAAATAAGCACAGATCAAGCACTGTTTACAAGCAAAAACAGTCTATAACTGTTCTAAACAAATATCAAGCGTAGCGTTAGTTCTGGCAGGTCACGTTAGTCAAACTCGCATCAGCTGACTCTCAGCTGATCCCCATCAACCTATGGGAATACGACACCTATCTAAGCATTCATATATAAGGTCCCGCAGTAGTATCAGCAGTTTTCGCGCTGCTCAATAGCTAATTACCCTCCTCCATCCCCAACTCCTCCTCTGTCAGTCAGGATTCAGCCTTCTGATTCTCCTTTGAATCAGACTAATTCTAAAATGTGTACATAACATTATTGAACTTTAACGATATCTGCAATACATTTATGTTGGTTCTGTTCTGTTTACCCTGGGGGGGTTATCGCTGCTCTCCCTGCTCTCATCCATGCTAGGCTGCATGGAGGCGCAGGGAGTTCTTGCCCAGAACAGAACCATACCGCCAATCCAAACTGTATGCTAATTGTCAATCATCTTTGACGATAGTGGTCCTGACAGAAATGTTGGAGGGTTTGGATATGAGAGAAGAATGGACTAGTATTATTATGGATTATGGACTCCTGTTTTGGTTTGAAGTTAAAAACACCTTAATGATAGATTTGTTTTCTACAAACATGCAGCTTTTCAGTTCACAGTGCATTCATTGATGGGCTGGAGTTGTGTGGGTTACTTGTGGATTATTGCGATGTTTTTATCAGCTGTTTGGACTCTCATTCTGGCGGCACCCATTCACTGCAGAGCATCCACTGGTGAGCAAGTGATGGAATGCTAAATTTCTCCAAATCTGTTCCGATGAAGAAACAAACTCATCTACATCTTGGATAGCCTGAAGAGAAGTACGTTTTCAGCAAAGTTTCATTTTGGGGTGAACTATTCCTTGAAGCACTAAAAGGTGAAGTGGACGCGTACACAATGCAGCGTTGATGTACGAGTTGCAAAAATGGTTCAGATCTCAGATGATGTACTGGGAGCAATGCCAGATCTCCTGCTGTCTGCATACTTACTGGTAAGTATCGTTCGCCGCTTGCACTGTTCCTCAACCCCTCCTTGTTTCTTTCCCGTTAGTGTGAATGGAGTCTCGAAGACAAAACGCTGAATGTTGTGGCACTTTTCGAAGTCTGTCTTCCTCTCTGCCAGTTCTTTCTCATCAAAGTAGGGCTTGACAAATGTGACCTGAATATAGGCAAACTTCGGATCTAGATCTTTCTGGTTAACCTGTGGGTAAGATAAGCAAGTTTGTGTGTAGTTTCGGTTATTTAAGGAAAGTGAGATGGTTCACTATGAAACTTGTAAAAGAAAAAGAAAAAATAAAGATAATGCTTAGTAGTTTTGAATTTAAATACTCAAAAACATGCAAAGACTGCAAGCTAGACATTTGTTTGTGCTTTACATAAACAAGTCTTTCCTGGACGAGGAGTCAGATGAGCTGCTCTTCACGGTAATTTCAGCACAATACAGGAAGCTGGACAGTTAAACAGAAATATTGTGATTTCTTACTTTGTTAGAGTCTTGGATGATTTTGACATTCTCAGCTCCAAACTTTTCTCCGTAGAGACTTATGAGCCGATGGGAAATTTCAGGCAGACTTGTGAGCTTTGGCTCTTTGTAGATGTATTCTTTTCCATCCTCTTCTTCAAAGAAGCCCTGAGATCCAAAAATAAATAAATAAAAATACAAAATAAATAACATTTTACATTTCTATTCATCAAAGAATCCTGAAAAATGCATCTCAGTTTACACAAAAATATTAAGCAGAAAAACTGTTTTCAAACTGATAATAAGGAATGTTTCTTGAGCAGCAAATCAGCATATTAGAATGATTTCTGAAGGATCATGTGACACTGAAGACTGAAGTAATTATGCTGAAAATTCAGCTTTGCCATCACAGGAAAAAAATTACATTTTAAATTATATTACAATAGAAAACAGTTATTTTAAATGAAAAAAACATTTTAAAAAAAAATCACAATATGACTGTTTTTACTGTATTTTTTATCAAATAAATGCAGGCGTCTTTCAAAAAACATAAAAAAAGTCACCTACCACAATCTTTTGAACGACATGTGCTTGATATGTCACATGCTTAATTTTCAAAACTTATTTTAGCCATCAATTTATGAACCCAAATAGAGGAATCTCAAAGCCTGGCAATGTCTAGACACTGATGTCTCGTGTGTACAATATCAGTCATGCAAGAGATACATCATATCAATGGTTTACACAGAGAAGTCATTTTGGGAAGTGGTAGCTAAACGCAAGTCAAAGCTGAGCATGTAGATTCGTGTGGTATGTTATCGTTTGAACCCACCTGCCCATAAAAGGCGACTCTAAAGTAAGTCCCCAGCAGACGTCGGCCGGACTGCATCACCTCTAATATCTTTGCATAAGCTCGCTGCAGTGTGTCATACAATCGCCTCAGTTTCTACAGGAGAAAGAGAGACGTGAGGGAGTGTGTGAGATGTTTGAACTGCTAGCATGGCATTGTCATGCACTGAGGTTTACATCTATTCTGGTCCCTAGATATGTAGGGGATTTTTTCATACCTCATTCAGAAATCATACTCCTAATTTTTCCACATTAACTGAGAAGTGAAAGTGAAACAGATCAAGGTTGTGTTCATAATGACTGATAATGCCCTCACTGCCTGACTGAGCTACTTTATTCCTTTTACGCCTGATCAGAGTGTGCTTATGCTTTCTAAGAGTTTGGTTATTGAGTAAGGAGCTTCAGTCTGGTAAAACAAACAAAAAAAAAGATAGGTGCCACAAAGTGTGCTTATAGTCACAGCATTGTGTAAGAAAAGAATTGGGCAACTAGCACTTGCCAAAGGAAAATGAGCACATTTCTTGAATCTGCATTGCATTGTTTCTCACCTCAAACTCGTGCCGCTTCTCAATAAAAAATAAATTAAAGCGAAATATAAACATTAAAAGAAAAATGACAAAAGTACATACAATTACCAAAAATATATTTTCAATATAATTTTCAAATGTTAATAAATACTATAAAAGTACATAAATAGTACTAAAATAATACTTTTAAGTATCTATGATCTTCTGGTCCCTAGATATGTAGGGGATTTTTTCATACCTCATTCAGAAATCATACTCCTAATTTTTCCACATTAACTGAGAAGTGAAAGTGAAACAGATCAAGGTTGTGTTCATAATGACTGATAATGCCCTCACCGCCTGACTGAGCTACTTTATTCTTTTTACGCCTGATCAGAGTGTGCTTATGCTTTCTAAGAGTCTGGTTATTGAGTAAGGAGGTGCCACAAAGTCTTATAGTCACAGCATTGTGTAAGAAAAGAATTGGGCAACTAGCACTTGCCAAAGGAAAATGAGCACATTTCTTGAATCTGCATTGCATTGTTTCTCACCTCAAACTCGTGCCGCTTCTCGTAAACTGGAATGATGAGTCTCGCAATGTGTGTTATGAGCTCAAACCTCTCGGCTTTCCACAGACCCTCCACACACACCTCCAACTGCTCTACAAGGACATCCTGTCACACAAGTACAACTGAACTTTCACAAAAGCATCTTTTGACTTGTTCGTCAAACATATTCCTGGTACGGTCTTTTATGGGTTCGGTCTGTCGGCGTTGTTTACCTCAGTGTAGTACACATCTTGCATCCCCATGTCTTCTTTCATAGCTCCTTCTTCATCGATGTTCTGGGTGATTTTCTTAAAAGCTGCCAGTCCACTTGGGAACAGCTCTGAAACAATGAGACAGCAGAATATACGCCACTATATTAAAACTAGCAAAATACTGTATTCAACACATACGGTATTAATCAAAAGTACAAGACAGTACAACTACAGGCAGTTTATCGTTTAAATCTAATAAAATTGTAAATTGTTTTGCTTGAAAAAGTGTGCTTGTGCCATGCTTCATTAAAATAAAGGCGTCAAAGAAGGTCTGACATTAACTTACTGTGCTTTTTTCTTGTGTGTGTATAAATACAGTTTGGGACCACAGTTCATAAGCTATTGCATTATTAAAGATTGCTCATGAAAACCTGATGATTAGGATTATAAAATAACTGCATCACTGTTACCAACACATGACTTCTGAGAAATATACAGCAGTCCTTTAAACAATGCCATTTTTATCTCTGGTTTCCAGTTATGTAAATTTGTGGGACCTGTGACATTCTTTTAGTTTCACATAATAGAAGTTCAGGGTGGCAAACCTCTAAACTGCTAGCAGTTAACAAAATCTGTATGCAATTTAATTTGGGGGGGAAAAAAAGTTTTTGTAAAATGGACATTTTGTGTTAATGAATGCTTTATTTAAAATAAAAATGGAAGAGAAAGAAACAGGTTTAAAATGCTATCCACAATACTTCAGACACAATGTCTGAGACTTTGCATTGCCATTTGCATTGTGCACCACAAATTAGGACTAGGATAGTAAAGTGTTTGTCCTGAACAAGTCCATTATTTGCATGGGGAAAATGAGGGAAATTACATGAGCCACAGGTATTTATTGTTTTTGTGTAAAATACAGTTATGGATGATCATTAGGACACATCATCTAAGGAAGAAATATTTTAGCCAAATAAATGAGCACGAAACCTTTGTTGAAAGTAAAGAAACCTTTGCAAACTTACTTTTCCTGTGCAAATACTCTGCCACCAATGCAGCAACATGAACATTACACATAGCAGCCTGTGAAAATACAAGAGCAGAGAAAATAAGGTTCACACAAAACTTGCTGAAAATGCCATCCAAGATGTGGATGAGTTTGTTTTTTCATAGGAACAGATTTGGAGAAATTTAGCCTTACATCACTTGCTCACCAATAGATCCTCTGCAGTGAATGGGTGCCGTCAGAATGAGAGCTGATAAAAACATCACATTAATCCACATGACTCCAGTCCATCAGTTAATGTCTTGTGAAGCAAAAAGCTGTACGTTGGTAAGAAACAAATCCATCAACACATTTCAAACTTATATTTGACTCATAGTTTCACCAAAAATGAAAGCGAAAAAGGTAAAATGCCTTAATGATTGATTTATTTCTTACAAGCTTTACATTCACAAAACAATAATTGATGGACTGGAGTTGTGTGGATTACTTGTGGATTATTGTGATGTTTTTTTCAGCTCTCATTCTGACGGCACCCATTCACTGCAGAGGATCCATTGGTGAGCAAGTGATGTAATGCTAAATTTCCCCAAATCTGTTCTGATCAAGAAACAAACTCATCTACATTTTTGATTACCTGAGGGTGAGTAAATTTAAATTTTTGGGCAAACTATTCCTTTAACTATCCACATTTATTTGTTTTAGGGCATCCACTGCACAAGGAACTACTGTTATATAAACATTTCCATTGTTGGATGTATTCCCTGTATGCAGGGGTGTGAAGTAACGAATTACAAATACTCACGTTACAGTAATTAAGTAGTTTTTATCAGTAATTGTACTTTTCTGAGTAGTTTAAAAATTGTGTACTTTTACTTTTACTTGAGTACATTTTAAGTGATGTAT
>NW_015628684.1:1172737-1179383 GCF_001515625.1 Sinocyclocheilus rhinocerous | reverse complement strand
GTGGATGCTGCTGATTCACCGAGACCGCCGCGGCTCAGCAAAGAGACATGCGCGTGTGTGTGTTTTCCTTTATAAAAGTTTCCCCAGAAATATTTAGCTTTTTAATGCATTTTTCCTTACAAATTGTATTATCAGCATAACAATTCGAAGTAAATGTGTAAAAGGTATGGCAAGATTCCATCCTTCTAGAACAATGTGCATTTATGTTAAAATTGTAACAGTAATGGTACTTTTACTTGAGTATATTTTTTCAGTACTCTTTCCACCACTGCCTGTATGCGACTAAAATAGAAATATTAGAGAATGCTGGCAAGGAAGTGACCTTTACGCCAATTCAGTTCCTGTTTTTATTCTGTGGGGGATATGTTTACATGATCATGAATCAAACACTGCTGCTAACCTAAACATATCAGAAGAGTACGGAACAGATTAAGCCCAAAAACCTCCTTCATATTCATGACATGTGTCATGTCATGATTATGAAGGTGTCATGTCAGTCTTATGCACACCCTTTCAAGTAAAGTGTTACCAGCCCAATTATTAAATAATTCAAAAATCATGTAAACAGAAAAAGTTAAACAGCACTGAACGTCTCTTGTGAACTGTTGTTAAATGATTAATGTTTGACCCGTATTCAGTCAGGCAAAGGCCGTGACAGGTGCAATTACAAAGCGTGTTTAAATGATAACCTAAACGTTACTACCAGGAGGTGGTTTCCAGAGGGTTGCTCACCATTAATTACGGCCATAAAATATAACCGATTTATGTGATGCAGCTGAAATCTCCAAACAGGCGGTTCAAAACAAAAATAGGGAAAGGTGAAAATACTTCAGTTTCAAAAAAAATAAATAAAAAAAAAATATTAGCAAATGCATCAGAAGATGAAGTGCATAAAGCCTAATAATGTATTAAAGTCTGACAACATATATTGTGCCCTTGTAATATTCTGTCTATAGACTTAAAGTTAGTTGAATGAGAGTTAGAAAAACTTTTCAATGCCTTCTATAAAAGTAAAATGAAATGTATTTTTTAAATGTATCAATAGATCAATTAGACTGTACCAGAAAAGATGCTTACATCAAGAATGGAAGCTGATGGTTTAAAAAAAAAACCTATCATTTGGTTTTTATATTAACCGATGCAAATTTATTGGTAATAAAATTGAAAACTGAATGAAACAATGTATTACATATTATGATAAACAGCTGAAAAACTAAGATTGTGTATCCTCTGAAATTTCCACCGTAATGCACATGATATGATCTGCAGCCCGTGTGCAGAATGACATTCAGTGTATACTTACAGCTTCAGGGTGAGGTGGGGCTTAAAAATGGCCTACAGGCATTATGACTGAGCAAGCATCTAATTTCATCCATGCAGAATGGGTTGAGGCCAAAATAAGTTGACATGGAGCCTTTCCAATGCACCTGTACCAACAAAACAGCACTGCATCACATGCTCAAAATAACACACCTCAGAGAAGTCTCCATTCTTGCTGTGTGCTCGTGCCATGCTGTCCAGCCAGGTCCGCCGGAGCTCTGGAGTGCTGGCGTACGAGCGGGCGAGACTGTACTGAAGGTCGAGCAGCATTTCTGGGTCTTTTTCGTGCTCACGCATCTGAGCAGTGGCCATCAAAACCGTACGAATTCTCATCATCAGACCCTTCACTTCAGATGGAAACGTGGTGGTCTGGGGAGATATATAGATTCCAAATGTTAACAAATATTTGCCAAGAGAAGCAAAAATACTGTGCAAGGCATTTTGGCACAGTCACATTCCTCTGTGCTATTTTTAAATTCCTGCTCTATGCAAATTTTTTTTGACACCATGTCTTGCAGCGTTTTCTACATCTCACAAGAATGACTTGCATGTAAATTCATGAAGACTGTATTATAATCTTTTAAATGATTAGTTCACTTCCAAAGTTTCCTAATAATTTACTCACCCCCGTGTCATCCAAGATGTTCATGTCTTCTTCAGTTGAAAATAAATTAAAGGGGTGGTTGATTGCGATTTCACTTTTTTAACGTTAGTTAGTGTGTAATGTTGCTGTTTGAGCATAAACAATATCTGCAAAGTTACGATATAGACTGAAAGTTCAATGCAAACGGAGATATCGTCTTTTAAAATTCGGGCAGATTAATGCCTACAAATACGGCTGGTAGGGACTACAACGAGTTACTTCCCGGGTTTGTGACGTCACAAACCCTGAAATTTACATAAACCCCGCCCCGGGAACATGCAACAAAGGGGGCGGGGCCATGTTGCGCTGCTTTAGAGAAGAGGAAGAGTTGTTTCCATGCCGTCAAAACTAGGGGTGCACAGAAAAAATTTATTCATATATGAATCGAGATTCTATCTTCTAACAATTATAATGGATTCAAGTTTCAAAATCAATGTTCAAAAGCAGCGGTTCTTAATCCTGTTCCTCGTATTGCATATTTCTGAGGGAGGGGCTTCATCAAACCAGGAAATCACCAGAGCGTTCATATTAGAAGGGACAGAGCGGTGTAGAATAAAGGTAAATTATGTGAAAAATAATGAGTTTTTTTTTAACGAAGCATTAACACATGTTAGACTGCACCCCATAAACACAATCAAGCCTAGAAAAAAACAGTCAACCACCCCTTTAAGGTTACTGAGGAAAACATTCCAGGATTTTTCTCCATATAGTGGACTTCAATGGGGGCCAATGGGTTGAAGGTCCAAATGGGCTTCAAAGGGCTCTACACGATCCCAGCTGAGAAATAAGGGTCTTATCAAATGAAACAATCGATCATTTTCTAAAAAGAAAAAAAACAAAAATGTATATACTTTTTAACCACAAATGCTCGTCTTGCACTAGCTCTGTGATGCGCACGCACGACTTCACGCATTTCGTAATCACGTTGGAAAAGTTACACCTGGTTAGTTCTTCATCGGTGTACTTTGGTTCAAAAAGGTAGGGGAGGGAAAACTCCATCTGATTTTCTCCTCCAACTTCAAAATAGCCCCACATTATTGTTTTACCTGTTTTTGTAAAGGGCGTTTGACTTTCTTTGCACATTCGCTTTGTAAACACCGTTTTTGTACTTCCGCCTACGTCACACGTGACCTTTACAATGTAACTACATAATGCGCGAGGTCGAGCTAGTGCAAGATAAGCATTTATGGTTAAAAAGTATATACATTTTAATATATAAATGACCGACCGTTTTGCTAGGTAAGACCCATATTCCTCAGCTGGGATTGTGAAGAGCCCTTTGAGGCTGCATTGAAACTGTAATTTGGACCTTCGACCCATTGGCTGCTATTGAAGTCCACTATATGGAGAAAAATGTTTTCCTCAAAAACCTTAATTTCTTTTCAACTGAAAAAAGATATACATACTTTATCAGATGTCTTGAAATCCTGAGATGTACTCACTACTATTGTTTTGATCATAGTTTTACTTTTCTGTCACACAACCTTTATTGTTATTAAGTCTATTATTTAGTCTATTATTATTATAATTTTTTTTGTATCTTATGTATATGGACAGATCCTGGGCTCTGCTGTAAATTGAATGACTGCTTGAATGACTTGGGAGTGAGTAACTTATCAGTAAATGTTTATTCTGGAAGTGAACTAATTCTTTAACAATGCTGAACTTTTAAAGACCACTCAGTCTTTTTTCTTCCACTGCATTTTGGTGTTTTTGGAGCTCAACAATGTGTTCTTTGTGTGTGAATGGCTTTGTTTCAAAAAGTGGTGGGACAGTAGTGTGGGGTTGTGGTTTTTTGAAATTACATTGAAAAAAAATTATTTTCTGTATTTAGAACATGACATCGGCCATTTATTACACAGCTCTCTGAAATGCTTGATTCTTATGCGTGTTTCACACCGCAAGCTTGAGCTTCATGTTAGCTTCACGTCAGCGTAACTACATCGTCAATGCAGACTTGCGAGAGTATTCACACTGGAAACGTTTCTACAGTGTCATAGCAGCAGCTCCAAAGCTACATATTTCTTTACAAAAACAACTACATGTATAAATAAATTATGAAAAATATGCTTTGTTTTGTAATGGATTTCAAAGAGTTTTGGGGATATTTACCACCCATAAACAGCCCCTTAATGAAAATAATATATAAATGAGTGCAGATTCCAGCTTGCATTCTCTACTGCACCTTCATAGCTTTATCACTGTTGGCAAAGTTGTTGATGATGGACAGTGACTCCTGGAAACGTGAGCTGCCGGTAAGCGCCACATCAGCGATAAGCTGGCTCACAGCGATGATGATCTAATGGTCAGAGAGGAAACAGACAAAATATACATTCTTGGGTCACACAAGAACATGCACAAGTTAGTGTACTTGTTTACCAAGGGGACAAAATTGTCAGTGAAATTCATGCTTGAGATTTGAGAAAAGAAGAGTGAAGAAAACAAAGATAAATCTAATATGTGAACATAATATTTTTTATCATCCATTAAGCTGAAATTTATGCAAATGTATTATGCAAAATAATACAGCCAGTATGAAAATATAATTGAATTGTGTGTGGAGACATTAACTGCCAGCTATGAAATTTGCCTTGGCAAGACAAAGGAGTCAACTATTTTATTTCACTGATGTCTAAAATGTCATTTCCATCACAGGATGCTATTAAACACAACACATTATGTGAGATGTGGTGGAATGTTCAAGGTTTTCTCGTGATGCTTTATGGTGTGTTTACATGACACCGTTTTTAACTAAAAAAGGAAAACTTTTTGTGCGTTTTGGTCATCCATTCACAAGACGTATGTCATTGCTGTATAAATGTACCCTTATATCTACTGTTGGACTGTTGTGTGAAAAGTGAGTTCATTTACTAAAAGCCCTCGAGGCCTAAACTCTATAATAATAATAGCTAAAGGAACGCCCTCATACAGCACATTAGGTTTCACGGAGCGAAAGTGCAACCAAAAAAACAAAAAACAAAAAACAGTTTATGGTATAGAAGATAGGTCTAAAAGCATGGTGAATTTAGTATGAATGCAAAAAATACTAACAATTTGTTTGTATTTATGAGGGTGCAACTGAAATGTATATTATAGATCAAAAAAGTAAAGTTGTTGCTTTGCATCGAGTAGAAATGATGTAGATGCCTTAAGACATGTGAGAGAGTGGTATTTAGCTAAAGTTCAAACAAGTGAATGTGGCTTGACCGGTCTCACTGGCACTATGAGGTTTTATTACACCATGCAGACTGTATCACACGCTTACGCACCTTGAGCAAACCTTTTATGCATTTGATAAGAACACATTCAAAGACATTAAGACACCAAGACTGTCTATGTAATATCAGATAAACAGAAATGCTTATGATCTAAGCTTGTCACACACCGGATCACACGCAAGTCAGTACGCACAAACATGAACGTCATGATGAATTTAAACAGTCTTACTGTTAAATCCTGTAAACTACCATTCAAATGTTTGGGGTCATGTTTATGGTTTTTTTTTTTTATTCAGCAGGGATGCATTAAATTGGTCAACAAATTAACAGTACATTTTTACAAAATATACTGTATGTTTCAAATAAATGCTGTGGTTTTGAAATTTTCCATTCATCAAAGAATCCTGAAAAAAAATATTTACTTGTTTTTTTGAACACACACACACACACACACACACACACACACACTCACGATTCGCTAAACTAAAGTGGACCAAAAAGAGATCTAACTCCAATTTCAAAATCAGGAATAGTGTAAATTAAAGAGAGCTGGGTGTTTATTTTTTTATAAATAAGGTTTATGAGTTTTCATAAAGTGTGAAAACACCCTTACAAGCAATGTAGAGCTGCGGATCATTTGACATTTCTAGTTACTGCCCTCACATTCTTATTAGCTGACTCCAGACATACTTGACTCAATCATGCGATCCTTCATTAGATCTCCACTGCATGTTAACACATCAAGAGAATCGTCTGAGAGTCGTACCTTTAAGACAAATATAAAAGGTTTACAGACACCATCAAATGATATAACTTATATTAGTTTTACTGCAGGTTTCATGTTCATAATTATATAATTTGTGCTCCATTCAGTGCCTAATTACAATATGACTTTTGATATATGTCGTCCAAAAGTTAGTAAGACTATAATTGGATTTAAAATTTATGTTACTTATAATGATAAACAAAGATAGAGTGTGAAATTAAATATTTATCTGCTCAACATACTAGTTTAGTATACTGTTACCCTCTTAGCCTATTATCTCTTTGATCTATTATTTTTGATCATTTAAGAACACTGACATATTAAAATATGAAACAACAATTAAATTGATTACATTTGATCTATTACTTGATAATTTGCTAAGAAGATGCAAATAATAATTTGCACGTACAATGTCGGTAAAGTTTTTGCAGCAAAAACACTAATGTGTTATGAATTGTAAACGCCCATTAAAGGGATCATATGATGCGATTTCTATTTTTCCTTTTCTTTAGTGTGTTATGTAGCTATTTGTGCATGTATAAGATCTGCAGTGTTACAAAGCTCAAAGTCTCCCACAAAAGGATTTATTCTATCTAAAAGAGAAGGCTGATCCAGACCGGGCTAAAAAGCCTCATTCAAACACGCCCCCACATCTCTACGTCACAATGTGGAAATATTTGCGTAATGCCGCCCAAATGT
>NW_015628684.1:1170216-1172503 GCF_001515625.1 Sinocyclocheilus rhinocerous | reverse complement strand
TATGTTTATGTTTTTTTTTTTTTATTCAGCAGGGATGCATTAAATTGGTCAACAAATTAACAGTACATTTTTACAAAATATACTGTATGTTTCAAATAAATGCTGTGGTTTTGAAATTTTCCATTCATCAAAGAATCCTGAAAAAAAATATTTACTTGTTTTTTTGAACACACACACACACACACACACACACACACACACACTCACGATTCGCTAAACTAAAGTGGACCAAAAAGAGATCTAACTCCAATTTCAAAATCAGGAATAGTGTAAATTAAAGAGAGCTGGGTGTTTATTTTTTTATAAATAAGGTTTATGAGTTTTCATAAAGTGTGAAAACACCCTTACAAGCAATGTAGAGCTGCGGATCATTTGACATTTCTAGTTACTGCCCTCACATTCTTATTAGCTGACTCCAGACATACTTGACTCAATCATGCGATCCTTCATTAGATCTCCACTGCATGTTAACACATCAAGAGAATCGTCTGAGAGTCGTACCTTTAAGACAAATATAAAAGGTTTACAGACACCATCAAATGATATAACTTATATTAGTTTTACTGCAGGTTTCATGTTCATAATTATATAATTTGTGCTCCATTCAGTGCCTAATTACAATATGACTTTTGATATATGTCGTCCAAAAGTTAGTAAGACTATAATTGGATTTAAAATTTATGTTACTTATAATGATAAACAAAGATAGAGTGTGAAATTAAATATTTATCTGCTCAACATACTAGTTTAGTATACTGTTACCCTCTTAGCCTATTATCTCTTTGATCTATTATTTTTGATCATTTAAGAACACTGACATATTAAAATATGAAACAACAATTAAATTGATTACATTTGATCTATTACTTGATAATTTGCTAAGAAGATGCAAATAATAATTTGCACGTACAATGTCGGTAAAGTTTTTGCAGCAAAAACACTAATGTGTTATGAATTGTAAACGCCCATTAAAGGGATCATATGATGCGATTTCTATTTTTCCTTTTCTTTAGTGTGTTATGTAGCTATTTGTGCATGTATAAGATCTGCAGTGTTACAAAGCTCAAAGTCTCCCACAAAAGGATTTATTCTATCTAAAAGAGAAGGCTGATCCAGACCGGGCTAAAAAGCCTCATTCAAACACGCCCCCACATGTCTATGTCCCGCTGTGGAAATATTAGCATAATGCCGCCCAAATGTGCACGCAAAGAAAGAAGGCGTGGTTTCAGGAACAGCAGTAGTGTTGATGCAGCCATGTCAGGGAAACACTGTGTGATTCTGACATATTCTGTTACACCAAATACACAAAATAATGATCTTTAAAACAGCATCATATGACCCCTTTAAAGCATCTTACTCATGGACTCAGTGGTGCAAGCTCATTAATCTACCCTTTGTGCTTCAAACATGCAGCCTTGCAGTAACCACCCATATTTCAAAGCATTAGGTTACGGTACTCCTCCGTTTTACACAAAACACCTTCCCAAAATCCAAATGATCTTTTACCGCAAAGTACAGCGCAACAGTTGACTTTTGACACGAAAACATTAAAATGATGGGCCAAGATATACAGCAGTGTGCTGATATACAGCAAGATAGGATTTGTAATGTCCAACATTAGCAAAGAACAGAAAGGTTAGATTTGTCATTAGATTTGGAGATTTTTCAAGTAAAATACAGTTGGGGCTCATAGCTTGTGCATGTTACAATTGGAAAATAAAGAGGCAAAAAAGAAAAAGAAAAAGAAAAAAAAAAGTTTCGTAAGGTGAAATAATAGTCTTCTTAGATTAATTAGGTGGCTAAAATTGTTATTATATACCTGTAAGTGCATGCGCAGGAAGCTTTTCCTCTTGGTGTACTCAAAATTGTTCCTCATGAGCAAGTATAGAAGGGCAGACGCTTCCCCACGTAGGACACTTTGTTTAGACATACAGCACTTCAAGACTTCATAGCACAGCGAACCACACAGAGTTACACGGCCCTTAAAAAGGGGAACCTGGAACTAAAATATATAGATCGAGACACAAACACATAAATGGTCAAGTAGGAAATTCTGAAACATCTTGAAAACATCTCATGTTGTTGCATTTGACGGTTGTGGTCATTCTTTAAACCTATAGTTTACCCAAAATAAAAACTATTTCCATTAACATTATCCTTTGTTCTAGGGCTGTGCAAAAAATCGAATGCGATTTTCATACGCATCTCGTCAGTAAAGCCGCTCCTGGGATTAGTAGTAAATCTCCAGCACGTGCTTTCAGATGGAGCGGCATTTACTACACAGAGC
>NW_015628684.1:1160045-1168855 GCF_001515625.1 Sinocyclocheilus rhinocerous | reverse complement strand
TTCAAAATCGCAGGCGATTCATTGCCGATCTTGAACGTGATTTTGTGTAGCTTGTCAGTGAACTACGGCTCTGTGTAGTAAATGCCGCTCCATCTGAACGCACGTGCTGGAGATTTACTAATAATCACAGGAGTGGCTTTACTGACGAGATGCGCATGAAAATCGCATTCGATTTTTTACAAACCTGTATGCTAAAAATGTTTAAAAAAATAATAAAGCTGCACCTTTTTCATTTGGGTTGGGAACCACAAATAATAATTTTCTGAGAGAACTATTCCTTTCGTAAAAGAAATATGTTGATCTCACCTTGATGATAAAGGCTCGCAGAGAGGCAAAGATGTGTTTGATTGCTGTTTCTGATTGTCCGACTTTCAGTAAAGTGAGGTACGTGTCAAAGACCTTCGTCATCAGAGCATTGTGACCATCACTGTCCAGCAGCTGATTCTGTCAAGATCCATTAATTACATTATCAGTTTGTGGAAGGATCAACCTGTCCAACCAGTCGCTTCATTATGAACACTATGATAAGAATAACTGCAGGTTACTCCCTCTTCTTTAAGTGTTGGTGATTACCTTGAAGCTCTGAGTGAAGAGTGAGATGACATCCAGCACGGTAAGGCAGGCCTCTGTCGACATATTCCCCTCAAGCAGGCACTGATGGTTGATCTCTGCTTCTGTGGAACCTCCAGCTGAAATACAAGATTACACAAATGCATGGTAATATTACAATGCAACGTAAAAACATAAAAAAACTTTTCATGTTAATATCGTAGTCATAAGTCTAGATTTAAGGATACAAATTAAATACAGCTACGGTCAAGAAATTAAGGACTATATGGTAAAGGAAACTCAAAGCTGTTGTGTGTCATTTTTTTGATGTTCAAACACACTTTCCCTAAACTAACGAACTTTTCCACGACATTCTAATTTATTGAGATGCACCTGTACACTACCGCTGAAAGGTTTGGGGCCAGTAATTTTCTGTTTTTATTGTTTTTTTTTTGAAAATGTGTACTTTTGTTCAGCAAGGATGCATTAAATTGATCAAAAGTAACATTTATAATGTTACAGAAGATTTCCATTTCAAATAAAATAAATTTTTTAGCTCTCTCCTCAAAGAATCCTGAAAAAAAAATTAAGCATGATTTCGACAAAATATTAAGCACCAGAACTGCTTTCAACATTGATAATATTAATAAAATTTCTTTTTCTAATTTGGTGTTTCTTGAGCACCAAAATAGCATATTAGAATGATTTCTGAAGGATCGTGTGACACTGAAGACTGGAGTAATGATGCTGAAAATTCAGCTTTGCTTTCACAGGAATAAATTACATTTTAAAATATACATTTAAAAACTTTTTTTTAAAAATAATATAATATTATTTATTTATTTTATCAAATAAATGCAGCTTTGGTGAGCATAACACACTTGTTATTAAAATATTACAAACTACTATTTAAAAAAAATGCATGATGGTCAGCTGAGACTAGTGACAATGGAATTTAAAGTTTGAAGGTCAATTAAGTTGTTACATTACATAAGATTTTGTTATGATATATTAAATTAGGTAAAGTTTTTTAGTTTCATTTTGTTCATTGCATTACAATATGTTACCTTTCGTTTTGTTTTGTAGTATAGCATAATATATCATTATAGAATCAGAAAAGCCATGAAAATCATGTAGCATAATGCAATTTTTCACAGAATGAAAGGAAATGAAATAACAGGAGTATACCAATTACCCATGTTCAGGGTTAATGAGGTGTCCATAGTGCTAAACTGCTGCAGCTTTGCTTGCATTAGGCTTCCTCGACCTCGCAGCACCGGCATGGTCTGAGACTTCCTCTCAGATGAGAAGAGTTTCGACACCCAGGGCTCCAGGCTTCTAAACAACACACACAAACAAAGCCGTATTGTCCACAACAATGCTAATCGTGATACCACTGCTTATTTGAAAGCACAGGGGATGATGAAATGTAAAGATCTGGCTTTGATGACACGCAGATAGCAGGCAGCGTGTCTCGGTTGTGGTTCATGTAAATATGAGTGATCTGAATGTGGTTAATTCTCAAATGGGAAACATGTTGTCGTTGTTGAGTCTCTATCATGCATACCGGCTGATGTTGCGCTTGCCCAAATAGCGGAACTGGACTATGCAGATCCTACAGACAGAGAAGACTGAAAATTAGTATATTATGTGATAGAAAGCCAAATAAAGATTAAAGAGAGGGTCCTGATTTACTTTCTGGCAACAAACTTCTATATTTTCCTCCAATCTTCAGGACCTGAAACATTCTGCAAGTGTGCCGTTTCTTCCATAGCATACAAGACTTTTCAGTGTTTTACCGTCTCATTGTGTAGTTACACAAGATTGTGTACACAAAGACACGTGAATAATTAGATCAACACTGGTCAGACAAGTACAACACCTCATGGGAAACTTAGTACATCACTCACTCGAGCAGACTGAGGAAGTTCATGATGTCTTGTGGATTGACTTTAGACCAGTAGGTCATCAGAGTATCTACAGGAAGACATTGAGTAACATACAAACAGAAGCATTAGTGCAATATAGCTCAACTCTTCCTGTTCACAGTGACATTCTCAAGAATACAGGACAACAACCGATCTCACAGGCTTCCCACGTTCTTTGACAAATGGCCAAAAAGAATACTTTTCAGAAATGATTTAAATGGATAGTTCACCCAAAAATGAAAATTATGACATGATTTACTCACCCTCAAGCCATCATAGGTGTATACGACCTATCCTATGATGTCGAAATCGGCATTATATTAATAAAATATCCTGGCTCTTTCAAGCTTAACAATGGCAGTGAATGGGGTTTAAGATTTTTAAGTCCAATAAAAGTGTATCCATCCATCATAAAAAGTGCACCACAAGGCTCCAGTGGGTTAATAAAGGCCTTCTGAAGAGATTCGATGCGTTTTTGTAAGAAAAACATGCATATTTAAAACTATAAAAACTTAATCTCTTGCTTCCGTTAACTGCCGTATGCACAAGAGAGTGGCATCCAGCGGATGACGCAAGACGTAGCTTAAGCTACGATAAGGTGAGAATATGCTAGTCTCGTAAGAACCAAGTTTTGTTCACAGCAAAGGAAAACCAGTCTCCTCTTGGTTCATATTGAAATCCTCCAACACTTTTCTTTACAAATCCTTGTTTTATACTTCTAATTCGGGACCAGTGTTTTGTTTTGCTCTCTCCACTGCGCTTCTGCATTCGTCACTTCGTTCGTTCGTGAAGTCAAGTCACCTTTATTTATATAGCGCTTTTAACAATACAGATTGTGTCAAAGCAGCTTTACAGGACTAAATAGGAAAATAGTGTGTCAATAATGCAAAAGGACAATAGTAAACACTCAATTTTCAGTTCAAGGTAGTTCATCATTGCGCATCTCGTCAGTAAAGCCGGTTCTGTGATTAGTAGTAAATCTCCATCACGTGCTTTCAGATGGAGCGGTATCTGTATGCGCTGTATAAATAAAGTTGACAGTGCGAATAGTGCTTGTATGTCCCAATGCTGTGGGTGGTTGATAGTGTGCTTCTTGTCTTTGGTGTCTATGTGGTGTCTAAGGCATCGCTTTGGGGTTGTTTGGGTGCCTGGCTGGTTGCTAAGTCATTCTGGGTTGTTTCTAGGGCATTAGTTGGTTGCCTGGCTGGTTGCAAAGAAAATTCTTGGTGGTTGCTAGTAGTTTTGAAAAACCTCTAGTATGAACAATAGTAATGTTGGAGAAGAGAGCCTGTGGCTATAGGAAGAAATGAGCTAATCTGAAAGTAAGGCTGATGGTGTTTTATGATGATAACAAAGTGTGCTTACCATCTGACAAAGTTCTTACAATATGCAGGAAACACAGGAGCAGCCCTCTGATCTCATACTGCCCCAAACGGCCAGCGGTGGGTACATTGCTCTTTGTGGAACCGCGCTTGTGTAACTGAGCAGAAATGGGAAAAAATATAAAAATGATGCATGCTTTGTGTGATGTTTAATAAGGCAACCTGCAATGTTGGGGAAACGTAAAGAAAAACTTTTTTTTTTTTAATACATTTAATGAGTAATTCATTACTTGTTAAATTTATACGATAAAAACTTTTGTTTTGTTAAAAAAAAAATGTTTTTGTTAATGCACGTTACTGCATATTTAATTGATTAACTGACAAACAACTGCAAACTTGTCCCTTCCACATAGAAAAATTGATATATTAAGACACGCATACACTGTAAGAGTTAGAAAAAAAAAGTTAATTATATTTTACAATTTTCCAAAATATTATTTGTGGTGGACAAAAAAATGGTACATGAGAAAAACATCAAAATGTATTATACTGTATAAATTCTAGTAAGTAAATTACATAATTGTATATATTATACACTACTAAGCAAACGTTTGGGGTTGGCAAGATGTTTTAATGCTCACCAAAGCTGCATTTATTTGATCAAAAATACAGTAAAAAAAATTTTTTAAATAACTGTTTTCATGAATATAATTTAAAATCTACGTTAATCCTGTAATGGCAAAGCTGAATTTTCAGCATCATTACTCCAGTCTTCAGTGTCACATGATCCTTCAGAAATCATTCTAATATGCTGATTTGGCACTCAAGAAACATTCCTTATTATCATCACTGATGAAAACTGTTTTACCATTAATATTTTAGTGAAAACTGTGCTATATTTTTTTCAGGATGAATGAAGTTCAAAAGAACAGCATTTATTTGAAATAGAAATCTTTTGTAACATTCTAAATGTCTTTATTGTCACTTTAATGCATTCTTGGTAAATAAACATATTAATTTTTTAACAGTAGTGTATATATAAAGAGTGAGTATTCTACTGTGTTAATTTCTATAAAAACTAACAATGTAATATAATTAATTCTTTTTTGTTATATTGAGTTGCACAACATTGTAACATGTTACTTTTAAAAGTAACGTTCCCCAACACTGGCCACCTGTAGTGAAATCACAGCTGTCTCTGTTTCACCTCATTGATGTCTGGAGTGCCAGGATCTCCATACATAGAGCTTCTGGACTCTCCTTTCCTAATGTGTCCATTCTGGGTGATGGCACCAGCTGTGAAACACACAAACACAGACAAATGTACACATACTGTACTGTGCGTGCGTGCGTGTGTGTGTGTGTGTGTGTGTTACTTTTAACGTCCGTTGGCAAAAAACTTTGATACTCACTAGGTTCCTTATCAACGATTGTGCTGCTTCTGCGGCTGTCCACTGACAAATCATCCCGGTACTAAAGGAGCAGAAGAAGTGCTTATCCGACTGCTGATCAAGAACTTGCAAGGTTAACATTTGCACTAGGACATGACATTTAAATGTAGCACTCATGTCTCGAGTTACAACAGTGCAAAAGTAAACCGAATCAGTAAATACTGAAACAACGTACACACACCCACAATCAACACACAATGCTGTCAAAAGAATACAGCTAAAAATAGGAAAACAACTTGTCCATCTGTAAACTCCAAGACAGAACTTTTTTTTTTTTGGACTGATTCAGATTATACTTCTAATTCTGTACAACTAAAAATACCATTATGCAAAATATCCATTTCAAAGGTATCAGATGGACATTTGAGAGTCGAATGAGAGTTGTTTTCCACTCCACAGTCTGTTTCTGTTAAGATAACAATGAAATATCAACAAAGCCTGTTAATATTTTCTAAATGCCTCTGATTTGTCTTATCTTTTTGGACTGACATTTGAGAAGTTTCAATGGAGTTTCAATTTTGATTAAGCAATATGCATTTGATAAAATATCGATTGCACAAAACAGATGAAGACTGAGTCATTGTAGATCATAGATAAGAGAGAAATGCATGTTTACCACGAGGCCGAGGCCATTTCTGCAGAGTTGCCCCGGGCTGTTCATATGACTCAGGTTCTGGTAGAGCAGCTCAAAGAGTGGCAGGTACAGCAGACAGATGCGGGCCTGCTGATTCTGTCATGAGATGAAAGAAAAATTAATGATTCTGAAACACCGGAGCAGAAAGAACGGTCACTAGCCATTAACTGCAGCCAAAAAAAACGACTTTACATAAGTGTTTGTTTTACTGTGCATATTTCATTTATGCTTCCATGATTTTAATAATGCATAAACAAACAAAAAATGCTACAATACACAATAATTCAAGCAATAATATTGGTATATTACATGAAAATATAAAAAAATTCATGCGGTTATAGCTAAATGGTTGACGGTGTTATGGGTGGTTGCACACCGGTCCAAGTCAAAATAAGTCTCTATCAGTGTCGTTACTGTTAAAAAACTATTAAAAATATATTTGTCAACTCAAATAAAGCTGGAATAAAGCAAAATATAAATATTAGAATAAAAAACAACCTTAAAAAGCTTAAGCAAATTAAATGTTGCTTGGAAACTGAGAACTACATTTAAGTTCAATTACTAAATATACTAAAATGAAAAATGAGGAAAAAAAATCTAAAAATCTAAATATATTATTAATAATAATAATAATGTCAAAAGCAAAAAAATAAATAAATAAATAAAAGCTAATTTAAAATAATGGTATACAAATAATACCAAAATTAACACTTTTCTCTATGATATTCTCTAAATGATAAATGATATGGCAAATAACACTAGTCTGTTCAATTAAAGGAATAGCATTAGGAACGATGTGATAAAATGGTCATAGAACTATAATAAAATCCCTCACCTTGGCCTTATCAAGCACCACTTAAACAGAACTAGTCTAAAGACTAAAGCCTAAACTTCTAAGACTTCTAGGAAATATTCTTGGAATGGCTTGTCCCATATGTTTTTAGAAAATGAACAGCATTTTTGTGATGTTGTTCATACAGTTAAGCATATTTCATATAGAAATGGACTCAGAATACACAATCTGCTAAAAACTAAACTACATTAGCTTCTGATGTTCACTGTCTTCTGGAAATTATCCCACGATTATCCCAGAGGTTCAGGCACCAGTAGTAGCCGACTCACAATGTTGTTTAGAGCAAACAGATCATAGTGGCTTCTCAAGAAATGCGATTGCAGCAGGAGCTCGATAGCCATGTCTGTGCCAACGATCTGGAACTTCGATCTGGACTCATTGAGTCTGGCATTTGCATAACAGACAGATGTCTGTCTGGGATGAATGCAAACACAATGTGCAGCAGTTATTTACTATGGTGACAATGGTACGGCCACAACTGGAGGATTTCTTTGCATTGTTGTCGGCAACCCTATTTGATAAAAGATAAAATGCAAAACCACAAATTTCAATAACATCGACCTGCTTATGCACTGGGGTCATCTCGATCTCTTGCATCCCTGTGCATGATGTACAGAAAAGTTTAACTACAATTATTTGTGGTGCTTAGTTTTAATTACTACATTTACTTGGATTAAATCTGGCATTTAATTTATTACCGTGGGATTTTAATACACAAAACATCCAAATAAACTAGATTTTACATTTTCAGATGCGAATGTGTGAGAGGATGTTAGACTATTTCTGTGCAGTTTATCCATAAGTCTCTATGATATTCTGGTCTTTAGATACAACTCGGTTCCCACTTTTAATCCAAGTCTATCTGATTTTTTTGCATGTTTTATCGCTGCCAGACAAAACTAGCAAATTTGTTGGAAAAGTAATGGCATGCCTCTCCTCAACAAGCTGCATGATTTGAGGCATCATTTATGTCTGTCAGTTTATGTGCGGGTTAAAGGTACACTACACCCAACAATATCTCATCATGTATTCACCCTCATGCCGTCTCAGATGTATATGATTTTCTTTCTTCTGTTGAAAACAAACTGCTTTTTTTTAAAAATAATCCATCTCTGTGAGCCCATATAACACAAGTGAATGGAATCCTCAAAGTAGGCTTCAAAAACCACACAACACGACCTCTCGTCTTCTGAAGCAAAACAATAGGTGTTTGTGAAAAATAAAAATAAAATGTAGAACTTTTTAAACCCTAACTATTGCTTTTGGCCCAGTGTCAAGTTCACTGGCCCAGTTCACACTTGACAAACATCCCACGTGAAACTTACACAAAAAGTGACGTCATCTGTGTTTCAGCATCCCTTCGCGCGAGTTTCACAGTTTGTTTATACCACGCTTTACAATGTTCTGATGGACGAAATGTTTTAGAAAGTTTAAAATAAAAGCATTTTTCTCACGCATACCTATAGTTTTGCTTCAATTTCATCAACTGGAGTCGTATGGATTCCCATTGCATTCATTTTGCGTTATTTATGAGGCTCCCACGCACTTGCATTACATGGATTCAGAGATATAAATTATTCTTCTAAAAAATCTCTGTGCTCGAAGAAGAAAGTAAGTCATATACAGTACATCTGCGATGACAAGAGGGTGAGTAAGTGATGAGAGATTTTTCATTTCTGGGTGGAGTATCCCTTTTGAGCAAGATGCTAACGGTCTAATCAGATTCAATGATCTATGCTAAGCTACAGCTAAAAGTGCTACCGCCAGACCCGGAGATCGGCTGAATGGATTAGAAAACTGTAAAACTCAACTGTTTAACTCTAGGGGAGTTGGAAAATGAGCCTATTTTCAAAAATAGTGGAGTGTTCCTTTAAGGGTTTGTTTTTTTCCTAACTACATCTATAAGCAATACTAATAGACCAATTATAGGTTTGTAAACATTCAGTATGCGCGCGCATCATGGTAGCAGAAAACCCGGGAGAGATAGCCTTTACGGCTAGAGAATTTCACGGATAGGGTACAAAATAGTTAGGTTTAAAAAGATTATAAATTATATTGATTAGATGTCATTTT
>NW_015628684.1:1155890-1160034 GCF_001515625.1 Sinocyclocheilus rhinocerous | reverse complement strand
CCTATCTTGACATCAAAAGGCACAAAAATATTTTTTCCTTTTATTCCATGGATTTTACCCATTTATCTCCACTTGTTCCCAGTGTTTTTCTGCAACCACTATGCGCGCGCAGCTGCAAGTGACGTAACAGTGACGTCTACTCTGAATTGGTCTATAGTAATGCTTGCTTTAGTAAACACTACTAATTACTACTAATAGTGCGAAACAAAAGACTCATACAGACTAACATTAACGTTTTTAACATAACAGTTATGTTAAGTTGCACATACAAAACAGCAATCTGTCATCTGCGGACAAAGGTTAATGGCAACTGTCTATTTAGCAGCAGGGACAGGAATTGCCCTGTTCTTTCTGAAACAACGCATATGTTTGTACAAGTATGCAATTTACCTTGAAAGCATTGTATCTGTCGTCCATGGCGTGTTTGATCATGAGGTTCTTGAGTGCAGCTGCAGCCAGCTGTCTGATCTCGGGGCAGCCCTGGAGTCCATCAGCAACCTCTCGCAGAAGCAGACCCACCAGGAAATGGTTTTTGCAGTAATCCTCAGTCAGGCTGAACTCCAAACTCTGATCTGAAACGCATTATTTCAGGGTCAGCGATGTTCTGTACTAGTGATATTTAATTTTTACATTTACAGTGTTATGAATGTTTTTGCAAACTGTGTGGCCTTTTATTAAAAGTAACAAGCAACACTTTTATTTCATGCATCCTAAAGACGCAGTACTTTTAAAGATGCATATATGCAAATGGTGCTTAGCATACAGGTGTAACAGGTAAGGCTCCTGTGTTAAGTCACTGACATTTGTGATAGTGAAAGGCATCCAAATGAAAAGACAGTGTCTAGATGGTTGACTACTTTCAAATGCTTTCTGAAAGCAGACCTCACTGCATTCCAGACATCAAACAACAATAGAAACAGAAACTAAAGAGTGACAGAAAAACCTTGTGCTTAAAGTGAAAGCATTTGTTTTATTATTATTGAAAATAGATCGTGCAATTATAAATAGCCTTCTCTGGCAATAATACAGAAATCCTGATGACAAGTTTTTCCCCTAATGACATGTAGTTGTTCACGTACAATTGAAAATTCTGTCAATTTTTACTCACCCTCATGTTGCTTTAGACATGCATGCTGTTATTCAATCCATGAAATGCAAAAGGAGAATATTTGAAGAATCTTCTCAAAGTGAAAAGTGGGTCAGTGAACAAACCATTCGTTTGAGTCTTTTCTTTTTAAACTGGACTAAATGAATCAGAGTTCAATTCACCGATTCCATGATTCAGCCTCAGCGAAGAGGAAGATTTTAAGGCTTTTCCTCACACAAAGATGTTGTATGGCTTCAGAAGACTTACATAACATACACTACCATTCAAAATACATACTTTTTTGCTAATCAAGGATGTATTAAATTGATCAAATATGAGAGTAAAGACATTTATAATGTTTCAAAAGATTTCTATTTCATATAAATGCTGTCCTTTTGAATTTTCCACTCAAAGCATTCATCCTTTGTTTTCAACATTAATAATAGAAATGTTTTTTTTTTAGCAGATATTAGAATGATTACTGAAGGATCATGTGACACTGAAGACAATGATGCTGAAAATTCAGCTTTGTCATTAAAATGAATGAATAACACTAAGATTTTAGATTAAAATAGAAAATAGTTACTTTAAACTGTAAAATATTTCAAAATATTTCTGTGATCAAATAAATGCAACCTTGGTTGAGCATAAGAGACTTCTTTTGAATCCTTAAACTTTTGAATAGCAGTATTTGTCATCTGAAATACGTCTACAGTGTTTTAAGGTGTTTTCTGTCACGTTTGGAGCTTAGGTCACTGTGAACACTTAATGAATGGAAAATGCTACTGAAATAGGCTACTTTCTTTTTTTTTTTCTTCTTCACACAAAAAAGAAAGTAATTTGGTTTTGGAAAAACATGAAGGTGAGTAAATGATGGAATGTCTATTATGCCAATTATTTTTGGCTGAACAGTGACTTTTGTAATCCCTGTAATCTGAATTGAAAACAGAAGAAGCCACATTTCCTGTACAAAAACAGTAATAAAAATCGGATTACAACAAATGCACACAAGATGTTTCCGCACTCATTCTGCATGTGTAGTATTACACAGTTGAAAAGGGCAAGTGAGGACAGGACAAGACAGACAAATACAGGATACGCTTCATTACAGCAACAAACATCTCAGGTAGCGTGAAAACACTGCCCTTTTAATTTCTGTTTTGTAAAATCATCTCAAAAATACTCTGACAATAACCATTTAGTCATTGAATTGCATCAGAGCAATGCAAATATGTTATGCTTGGTGACAGAAAAAGCAAAGGCCTCAACCTAAAGTGTCAAATGCAGTTAGACAGTGATTGATGAGTGATGCAGGAGCACAGCAAGGCAATTAGTGAGGTTATCAGGACGATTATCTGGCGACTGGAAGTGCGTTTGCGTCGGCATCACCTACCTACGACACCGAAACACTCCGCCGCATACGAAATAAAATCTGAAATAATGAATAAAGGAAGCAATCATGCAGGATTGCCATTATCAGTGGTGGGAGTGAAGCTGTGAGGGTGTGTGGCTGTGTTTGAAATCAAATAGTGCTCACTAATGGACACTGCACACAATATATACTACATACTTCCTTTTATTTATTTCTTTATTTTATTCTTTTTTTAAATGGATTTTAAATGGTTTATTGATGCATTCAATTGATCAAAAGTGACAGTAAAGACATTTATAATGTTGCAAAAGATTTCTGTACGTCAAAGAATCCTGATAAAGCTGTATAATGATGTCCACAAAAATATTACACAAAACTATTTTCAACATTGATAAGAAATGTTTCTTGAGCAGCAAATCAGCATATTAGAATGATTTCTGAAGGATCATGTGACACTGAAGACTGGAGTAATGATGCTGAAAATTCATCATAGCAGTAAATTACATTTCAAAACATTAAAACACAATTTAAAACATCATCACTGTTTTTCCTGCACTTTGATCAAATAAGTGGACTTTTTTTTTTAAACTCACCGACCTTTGAAAGGTGTGTAAAATATAAAAGTATGTTTGCATCTTTGTGTGTATATGTATATTAGTTTCACAAACTACAGGAAAACCACAGTGAATATTATATTTTTCCACCATGTTTTTTGACTACATAAAAGCCAAATGCAGTGATTTATCTCTGATTGATCAATGAGAAGCATCAGCTGTGAAAATCTTATCTTTTGCGGTTTGGCCCACTAGAAACTAGGCATGATGAAGCGGCAGAACTCATTAGCTATCTGCAGCAGTTCTTCGATTGAAAATGAACCACTAAAAATTCATCTTAGCCATCACAGGAATAAATTACATTTTAAAATATATTAACACAGAAACCAGTTATTTAAAAATGTAATAATATTTCACAACAATACAATTTTTACAGTATTTTGATCAAATAAATGCAGCCCAGTGAGCACAAGAGACTTCTTTCAAAACCATAAAAAAAACCATACTGATACCAAACTTTGGAAAGACAGTGTACATACTGTGCACAGTATACATAATTTATAGTGCACATATGTGTAGTACGCTAGTATGCTTATCCTGGGTCTAAATGAAAAGAAAGAGAGGTCATATTATCTGAACTGTTTATGATGAGATACTCAGTGGAATAGTAATCCACACTGACTCACTGAACATTTCAGTAAAAAGAGACTGTTTTATTATTTTCTAATTAGAAATGGTGAAACTCATGACAGCCATTAAATTTGTTATAACTGAACTGGTCAAATCCAGTGTTTAGAGAAAACTTTTAAGGAAACTTTTCTGATTCATGCCTAAAACTATATGTTAAGCTTGACTGTCACCACGCACCATTTCGTGACACTTAAATCCTTGCATAGCTGGGTTTTCAGGTTCACGTTACATGGCTTAAGGAATGGTGCTGCTAGCCGATCTTAAAGGGATAGTTCACCCAAAAATGAAAATTCTGTCATTAATTACTCACCCTCGTGTTGTTAGAAACCCGTAAGACCTTCGTTCATCTTCGGAACACAAATTAAGATATTTTTGATGGAATCAGAGAGCTGTCTGACCCTGCATAGACTGCAATACAACTGAAATGTTCCCAAGTCCAGA
>NW_015628684.1:1154364-1155287 GCF_001515625.1 Sinocyclocheilus rhinocerous | reverse complement strand
TATCGCGATATCCGATAATATCGTCTACCCAAGCCCCACCTCCACCACGCCCCGCCCCCGCCGAGACAACATTGCCGGCATTCACCATAAACACACACCAGGTTCAGTTTGGTCTTAATTATTGCCACAAAGTTTGGTTTTACTTTTCTTAGTTTGCGTTAAAACTAACAGAAAACATTAGCTTTGCTGTTATGTTGGTGTTGCTAATTTCCACTCTGTTCTTATCAATTTGTGTTTGAAATGAATTTCGTTTTGTGAGAAGAACTGTTGAGGAAAAATAATAGAATCCAATTTTAAGTTCATCATGGTGAAGTTGGACATTCTGGCGGTGATTGTAAGAATGATAAATGCATGTTGATATCATATAGTAATGTCTTGAATAAAATATGCCTATTTTCCGATGTTTCTCTTTCTTTTTGGCATTATCGCCTGTGTAGACACATTTCATGATGGTAAGTTTAATTTCCTTAACAATTGTAGCGTTGTTTTTAAACTTGTAGTCAAGCTATAACGTAGGCTATTTGATATTTATCATACATGACTAAAATCATGCAGGGATTAAAAACGAATTCTGAGCAAAAACGTTAATTTTTTTTTCCCTTTCTGGTAGCCTAGTTTGGAGGTCTCTTTTGGCCCGTTTTTAACGAAATAAAAATAACTGCTTTATTTATTTAGAAGCAGGGTAATTTAAATTTCATTTTTGTATTTTAATTTTATAATTTTTATTTTATGAATCAAAATACAAAGGCCACAATATAATATACAGTGTTGGGCTGCCGAAACTCCGAACGCGTGCATGTCGAGGGGCGAGCTGAGATATAGTACTAGAATGTCTTCAACCGTGCAACAAAACTTTATAGTTTTGTTGCAAATGAATTAAGAATTTATAGTGCTATATCTCAGCTTAATTAAACATAATTATA
>NW_015628684.1:1129244-1154348 GCF_001515625.1 Sinocyclocheilus rhinocerous | reverse complement strand
TACTAGGTTTATCATTTGTCATTTTTTTCCGATAATGTCGATAATCGTCTGTTACCTGACTGTTGACATCGACATCGCGATACTTACGAGACATCGTCGATATACGATAATATCGTCATATTGCCCAGCCCTAGCTGATACTCTCCAAAATGGCGCTACAGGGTGATGCGGAGGAGACAAACTGTTGAAAAAAGTTTTTTTTTTTTTTTCTTTTCAGGTCTTACGGGTTTGAAAAGACACGAGGGTGAGTAATTAATGACAGAATTTTCATTTTTGGGTGAACTGACCCTTTAAAGTGGTGAAGTTGTTAGGCTGGGATGGAGGGGAGGATGAGGATAAGGACAAGAAAAGCCATGGAAAGATAGGTGGGGGGTGGAGAGACCTACCCTGGACTCGCTGCAACTTAGTTCGGCCAAATGCCATGGGCAGGTTTAGAGGAATGTAGTGCTCATGGTTGCAAACCGTCATAAGGAAATCAAACTTCATCTCTGTAAGCACCTGTAAACATACATTCATGTTTTAATTCACGTCCGAGTTCAGCAACAGAGACATCAACTCTTGTTATTAAGGAACAGTTACAGTAATTACAAATTAGGAAGTATAATATCAAAACTGTTATTGCCGATAACCAATAAATGACCAATATCAAACGCCCATAATATAATATTTTGTTTAATTGTAATGTATTATGTATTTATTTCAAATTCTACAAGTAAATTTAGACATTACAACACTGCAATGTACAGCAAGAATTACATTTAACAGTTTTTAAAAATGTAATTTATCTAAAGGTTAGCTAATGTAATCTAAATGTAATCACAGGTGGAAATAAGCATGCACAATTAAATATCCAATATAAAGTTATACTGACAAAAAAATAAATAAAAATCTAAGTATATCTATCTATTTATATCGTGCATGCCTGACATTTTTGTGATTATAAACCATAATTTTTACAGTGCATAGTGAAAATACATAATTTGCGCCCTTTCAAAGCTTGTGTTTTCCAAGCTTTGCAGTCTAGACAGGCTGTGGCACATTGAATTTGCAAGTAAAAATGAGTCATACATGATCTTATGATATGACATTCCACAATAAAACTCTGTGATATCAACAGCACAGAAGATGTGAACAGAGAAGCTATTCCGCAAAAACCTACAAGTCACACCCATTATCTGGATGTCTGTTATGAAAGACCTCACAGAGAAGACAATCTCTGAAGAATCAAAACCTAAAATAGGTTAGGTTATTTTAGAAAATTAAAAACCCTCAAAGCATTGTTATACTGTACCTGTCAAAGCAAACAGGCCACTTCTCAAAGTATTTCAGAGATTAAATATGTTAAATATTGTTAAAATGATTTCAAATTTGACATGGATTTAGTATGAGATTATAATGTGTGAACAAAAGTAAAGTCATTGTATTTTACAGCAGAATTTCATTATCATCTAAAACTCTCTAATGTTAAGACCACCGGGTTGAAAAAAGAAAAATTATACAAATTAATATTAATAACCCACTGAATAAATGTAAGTTGTTTTGCTTTGAGCATGTAATGCAGATGAACTCTGTTGCCTACCTTTGGATCTTTCAGGCTGAAGCCACACATGTAATCATTTATCAAGCTGAAAGCAAATCCTCGGTTCATGAACGTAAGGCAGCGCTGTGCAGGAAAGAGAGTTTCAATCAGAACAATGTAATGCCACACAATGAGTTTATGTGAAAAATAAAAAAATTTAAAAAAACAATAATGAAGAGTGAAGTGCAACTAAACTTTAGACATACTATATATGAACAATCAAATTTGTTTGACAGTGAGGAGAATGAGGAGCAGGTTTAAGTTTGCTTCAAAGTCTTCAATGTAGGCCAGACATTTAGTCGAATCAAGCAGATCCAGTAGTGACTGCTGGTACCAGAAAAACTAAAAAAACATTTACATCATAACACACTCTTCTGGTGACCAAGCCCAAATGCTGAAACATTTCAAATAATAGCTATTATTAGATGAAATAGATAAAATCACTAATTGTGGGTTATCGCTCCAGGAGATGTGAAAGAGAAAAAAAATGAATCATCAACCTATTCTACAAAATTTTATCTCTTCAGTTTAATTATTATAGTGAATGGCATTTGAAAGGTTAAAGATTAAAGTACAACTGCAGAATATCAAACGCGCTTGTGCAACTTGTGTGGAATTTTTAAAGAACATGTAGACAATGCAATTCAAACAATTAAACTGAAAAATAACATTGAAATGACAAAAATAATAAGATACAAGAACAAATTCTGCTGCTTCGTCACTGCTAGAAAAATATTACATTTGCTGTACTTTACGCAACTAATATACATATTCAGATAACCTTTCACAAGTTTGAGGTCAGTGAGATTTTTTAAATGTCAACTTATTTGATCAAAACTGCAGAAAAACTGTGATATTGTTATTAGAAAACAGTTACTTTAAATTGTATTTATTCCTGTGATAATAAAGCTGAATTATTTTCAGCATCATTACTCCAGCCTTCAGTGTCACATGATCCTTCAGAAATAATTCTAATATGCGTATCTGCTGCTTTAGAAACATTTTTTATTATTATTATCAGTGTTAAAAACACTATTTTTGTGGAAACGGTGATATATTTTTCACAGGATTCTTTGATAAACAAAGTATAAAAAATACTGCAATTATTTAAAAAATACAAATATTTTGTAACATTATAAATGTCTTGACTGTCATTTTTAATCAATTTAATACAACCTTGCTAAATAAAAACATTAATTTCTTATTAATAAAATAGAAGTATTTTATTTAAAAATACTTAATGACCCCAAACTTTTGTCATTAAAACTTTAAGGAAGCACTTAGAGAGCACTAAGTTAGGTCACATGATCCTTCAGAGATCATTCTAATATGCTGATTTGTGCTCAAGACACATTTCTTATTGTTATCAATGTTGAAAACTGTTGTGCTGAGTTAGGCCTGATCTTATTAAAATACCACAGGCTCTAGGCCTCACCTTGATGAAGCAGGCCAGGCTAAAGTTGACACAGCGGGCCTCCTCTGGGATCTCCACATAGCGTATGGTGATGTGAGGCATGATTGACAACAGCAGGGACTGCAGCGCTTGGTGGAACGATTCTGGAAACCTCTGCGCTCGAGGCATCTGCAGAAAATGTACAGTAGGTGGTTTCACATTATTAACTGTCACATAGCAATGCTATGAATGCTACATAGGCTTGCCGCGATAGACGGTGCTGACGGTGATACCGGTGTTAAGCTGCAACACTTGCCCACCGCGTCACCGACCCCCACTGTCGTTTTGATTTTTTATCGAAATAAAAATCATTTAGTTCAGTAAAAGAACAGACACTACAATTAAAAATGTTGTCACACGTTGATTAACCGGTGGGAAAATTTCCTCACCGTCACAACCCTAATGCTACATTGTTGGAAATGGTCATTTGTAAGGAAAGCAGGATTTTATCTGATTTCATTTCAGATATTCTAACCACACGGAAGTCCAATTTTAACAACTGAGAAAAGTTTTTTGTGTGTGTGTGTGTGTGTGTGTGTGTGTGTGTGTGTCATGCAATCTATTGTGCTGAAGGCATGTTTGTTTTAGACACCAGCCTTTAAATGACATACATGTGTCACAGATTCAGGTATGCAAAGAGGATTCAATGACTGACAGAAAGTTCCAAAACTGTTAAACACACATTGTACATGCAAAAGGCAACTCTGTGTCAACAGTACAGTACAGCGCAGCTTTGTTTATGAGTTTAAAGGGTGTGTTTCTTCCCAGATACCTTGATCATGCACACTTTTGAAGACCGAGGAAGTTAACCGCATTCTATGTACAAAAGCCAAAAGTGGAAAGCAACATCCTGCTCGACAGCCCAGGACTATTTACATCCAGCTATGTTTTACTGAAGATGATAACTAAGAAAAGGAAGTGGAAAGGAAAGCCCTATACATTCCTGTTTGATAACAAATGGCTGTTAATTGATTTTGAAGTTTCTTTGAAAAGTGTAAAACATGGGAATGGATTATACTAACTTTCATTCTGTTGCCGTCCTGGAGGTATTGTGCCATTGACTTGGCCATGGTCTCAAAGAAGAACCATGAATACTGTAATACAAGATAGAAAGAAACAGGATTTAATAACAATAATAACACAGATGAACGTCATAAATGTGTACATACACATTACCATTCAAAACACTGAGGTCAGTAAAAACAGAAATATTGTGATATGTTATTAAAATTTAAAATTTCTAAAATATTTAAATTAACCTTTTTTATTTTAGTTAAAATAAAATATTCTATTTTAATATATTTCCAAATGTAATTTATTCCTGTGATGCCAAAGCTGAATTTTCATCAGCCAGTCTTCAGTGTCACATGATCCTTATTTCTAATATGCTTATTCTGTGCTCAAGAAAAAAAAATCTCTTTATTATCAATCATACATTTTTTGGGGATTCTTTGATGAATAGAAAATTCAAAAGACATTTTGAACAGTAATGTAACATGAAATCTAAAATGATACTATAATAATATTAATATATACTGTATAGCATATCATATCACAGGAATGTGAATGTGTGCCACTATATTTTTAAATATACATATAAATGTACAATATACCACAACATAATCACAAAAGTAAAACAAAGTGAAAGTGAACTGTCTTGCTGAAACAATGGACTTATTATTCTACCACACTACGATACGATCTCTGACACCAGCCAAAGTCAAACCAGTATTCTGTTATCTAATTATGTAAAGGCAAGTTCCCTCAAACCTAGTTCTAAGAAAGCTTTGAGAACTGAATTCCAAGAAAATGTGTCCTTGGACATGGTTATGTAAAGACTTTAAGGAGACGCAAAGTCTGTATGAAACAAGGTGGTTACAGTGAATTAAATACACTGAGAAAGTTCCAGTGGTACAGTCATATTATTTGGGTGTGAATGGTCATGTAGCGATAAAATTTTTTTTTGGAACAACCCACCAATTCCTGGTAACTGACTTGGACAATAAACCCCAATTCTGAAGTAAATCAAAAAGATAGAAAATAAACACAAGGGCGCCATCTTCTGTGCAAAAAGAGTAGCTCATATTCACCATAACCGAAAAGTTTTGTCACCTTGAGGAGTTTGTTGCAGGTGTTGAAGTCTGCAGTTTGTTTGAGGATGACAGTTCTTCACCATTCCCACATCTCAGACCTCAAATACATAAAATATTACCCTTTTTAGACATAGTTTTTGAAGTAAAGAGTAGAGAAAATACTATACAAAACTTATTGAAACAACCAGGTGCCAGTTGCATAAACTTAGCCACCATGTTAAGACTGTGTCTTAAGAACTTGACCAACTAGCAGTTGCCAAGGGGTAATCACTAATCAGTCTTACTTTTCCAATACAAATAAGACCAATCTACCTTTTCATAACTGAATTAAAAAAGTTATGACCAGTAAAAAATGAGATGACTAACTTTTTAAGACTAGTCTAAACAGTTTATGCAATTATGCAACCGGCATAATTATTAACCCTTGTAAGATCACAAGTACCCTTGTAAGACCCCTCTTGCAAGAAGGCCCCCCCCTCCTCCATAAAAACACTTTCTCATTGGATCTAAGCAAATCTCATAGATGACCTATTTTGATCTCAAAAAAGTGAGTTGTCACTGAAAGGTGAGGAGTTTGCATCTATGAAAGGAATTGTTAATTGGTTATTAGACTAATAATTAATTATACTATAATAGTTTGCAAATGATTAGTAAGTACTTCATTACTTTGTACTTACAAAAGAGTTACCAAATAACTTTTTTCTTTTTTATTATTCTGATTTCTTATATTATTATTCTTTTAAACTAAAATTGCTTTTGCACCTGGCTTTTAATATGGTCGAATGTGATCCAATCAACAAATACATGGCAATGCCAGGTTTAACAGAAAGTTAAAATGTAAATGTTGTACCTTCAGAAACATGCGTAGGTAATGTTCCAGACCCTCCTCATGACACTGAGACACTATGTGAATGATTACCCTGAGACAAACAGAGGCACATCAGTAATGGAGCAATACTGCATACAAAACAGTAATACAGAAGTGATAATATAATATTCATAGGCCAGTCTGCATACAAAACAGTAATACAGAAGTTCTGTCTTTCCGAGAAGACAAATAAAGTGGTAAATCACCGTGTGGAGTTGACAGCAATATCTTGACTCTCTTTGCTTGCCATAGTGAGGACTTCAAAGAGCTGAACGAGCACCGTAGGCAGGAACTTGATGATGACCTGAGTCTCTACTGCATGTAGGCACTTGGAAATGAGACAGGAATATGAAAGAGATTATGTGACACTGTAGTCTGGAGTGATGGCTGCTGAAAATTCAGATTTGCCATCACAGGAATAAAGAACATTTATTCAAATAGAAAAGTCATTTTAAAACGTAAGAATATTTCACAGTATTACTGTTTTTTTTACTGTATTTTTCATCAAACATATCCAACCTGGGTGAGAGTAAGATGCTTCTTTCAAAAATATGAAAGTTTGTTTTAACAGTAAAGTACATGCTCATTTCCAAAATGTGCGCCAAAGGAAAGCTTTGAAAAGATTCAACATTAAAATAATGTCCGCTGTTATGAAAAAAAATGTAAAAGGCACATCACACTATGTATTTTTGAAAACATAACATGGTGTAATATTGTTAAACGTAAATAAAATGAGGATATCCCACATTTTCCTTTGTTCACATGTAATTCTCACCTTTAGGTACTTGACGAGTTCAGCAGGATTGCCCTGTGACGCTGACTTCATCAGCTGGCAATACTGGAAGAAATTGTGGAGGTGCAAATCCTGGATGGACGAGGGTTACTACATTTAATGCTTTTGTTTTACAAAACATGTCATTACTCTCTGTTCAGTACAATGGAATTTGGCTGAACTATCCTTAGATCAGATCAACATACCTGAGTGTAAATTGTTGATGCTACATATGCTCGCACTTTAAATAATGGTTTGGCATTCTCCACCCATTTGATGTATGGAAAACACTGCAAAAAAACACAAAAAAAATGACTGAATGAATCAGTGAATCAATCCCACCAGCCTAACCGAACCAACCAACAAACAATGAATTTTCAGTGTTGTAAGTAAGATTTCACCTTCTCTGAGTCTTGGCTTTTGTCATAGATGTAACCAGCTGGTAGATTAGCAGACACAGGAAGTTGTAGCTCTGAGGACTGTATTCTGCCATCCTTCAATAAAGGAGCCCAGGAGTAACCCACTGTAGAGAGCAAGAGTTAAAGGTATATTCCTTACACACACACACGCACAACCATTCGATCATATGCGGTCAGTAAGATTTTTGAAAGAAGTCTCTTATGCACACATAGGCATTTATTAAGAATATTGTGAAAACTTCAAAGTATAGTGTATACAACACACAAGCACACACTCACCCAGTGTTTCCACTCCATCCCGTTTCTTGGTGGTGGTTTTGTTGCCAAGCTCACAGCTTATGTGGTAGAAAGTAAAGAGAACATGATGCTTCTCATGGACATGAACAGGAAGCTCGATTTTAATCTGTGACAGAAATGAAAATATTTGAACGTTAGTGAAATCTTTACCAGTTTCTTGTATAGAAAGCTTTGTGTTTTTTATAAGCCTAATTATGACTCATAAAAAACCAGTACATGACAATGTAAACATGTCATTGTGATTAATTTCAACCAAACGGACGGAGTAAATGACAGATCTTTTCATTTTTGCTGAACTACTCCTTTAAGGCTCACCAGCTGATGACATCATTAGACTCGGTCCAGCAAATCATCAAATAGATGCAGGCTATGTCTGTGCACACTGTCTATGTTGATGTCTTGTGACTCATTCATCTATTGAACACACAATTTGTCTTTAATATGTTGGCCCTGAGGGTCCGGTGAAGCCTAACAGGATGTGTCTCTATCTTACTGAGCATAAACTTTGGAACAGTAGTGTATACAACACACAAGCACACAAGCACACACTCACCCAGTGTTTCCACTCCATCCCGTTTCTTGGTGGTGGTTTTGTTGCCAAGCTCACAGCTTATGTGGTAGAAAGTAAAGAGAACATGATGCTTCTCATGGACATGAACAGGAAGCTCGATTTTAATCTGTGACAGAAATGAAAATATTTGAACGTTAGTGAAATCTTTACCAGTTTCTTGTATAGAAAGCTTTGTGTTTTTTATAAGCCTAATTATGACTCATAAAAAACCAGTACATGACAATGTAAACATGTCATTGTGATTAATTTCAACCAAACGGACGGAGTAAATGACAGATCTTTTCATTTTTGCTGAACTACTCCTTTAAGGCTCACCAGCTGATGACATCATTAGACTCGGTCCAGCAAATCATCAAATAGATGCAGGCTATGTCTGTGCACACTGTCTATGTTGATGTCTTGTGACTCATTCATCTATTGAACACACAATTTGTCTTTAATATGTTGGCCCTGAGGGTCCGGTGAAGCCTAACAGGATGTGTCTCTGGAATGATTCAGCTATTCATATCCTTGACGTGCTTTGTGCTGTTTACGCCTCAGTCTGATCAAATGTTAATAAAGTAAATGTAATATTTTTAGATCTCAATAATAACATAGGGCTGTGTTCATATTTTGTGAACGGTTTACAAATTACATGAACAAATTACATGTTTTTTAAGAATAATGATGGTTTAACAATAATATTAATGTGTTTTACTAATTAAAAATTATAATAATATGATGTGTTGTCACCGCTTGATAAATTTATACAGATTATTAAAGGTGGACAGATCTTTTCATTTTTGCTGAACTACTCCTTTAAGGCTCACCAGCTGATGACATCATTAGACTCGGTCCAGCAAATCATCAAATAGATGCAGGCTATGTCTGTGCACACTGTCTATGTTGATGTCTTGTGACTCATTCATCTATTGAACACACAATTTGTCTTTAATATGTTGGCCCTTGAGGGTCCGGTGAAGCCTAACGGGATGTGTCTCTGGAATGATTCAGCTATTCATATTCTTGACGTGCTTTGTGCTGTTTACGCCTCAGTCTGATCAAATGTTAATAAAGTAAAAGTAATATTTTTAGATCTCAATAATAACGTAGGGCTGTGTTCATATTTTGTGAACGGTTTACAAATTACATGTTTTTTAAGAATAATGATGGTTTAACAATAATATTAATGTGTTTTACTAATTAAAAATTATAATAATATGATGTGTTGTCACCGCTTGATAAATTTATACAGATTATTAAAGGTGAGATATTGTATTGCTGTGCAGTTATTCAAAAGAATAACACTTCATGATAATATACGAATCTCACCTCATCATAAAACTCTGGACACTGATTGTGATGCAAAACTGCAGCAAAAGCACTGGTGGTGAAAAGTGGATCCCCTGGCTTGCCATAGATGCACTAAAAGCAAACAGTGGTTCATCAATTACACATTAAATGTCACTAAATATTAAATATTAAACAACTGGTGGAATAAAACTGGTGCCACACACAGAATAATTATATAGTCACCTTCAACGGGGCGGCTCCTTCATCATCAGAATCCTTGAACTGAACACAAATTGCAATGTTTCGAGCCTGGAAGAAAAAACAGACACTGTTTCAGACTGCATTACATACATTAGGAAATTTTTTCTATATATACAGACGGACGGACAGATAAAACAAATAGCTATTTTGCAAATGAATAAAACTGAATGAAAGCCAATAAACAGATGTCATTAGTATCATTGAGAAACAGATCTGTAAACATGTTTGGTAGCATCTCTAATCTAGAAGAAAAGAAGTTTGAGAGTAACAGGGCAAATAGCCAGTAGTATGAGCTTTCCAGCAGTGGAGGAGGACACAATTAACCCTGAAGTCTGTTTAATTACAGATAGGATCTTTGGTGAATTTATTATGAATAGTATCCCTGGGGCTTTTCACAGAGCCTCATGTTTGAAAACATGTAGGCAGACATTGTTACAGCTCGAAGAAGCTTGTTGTTGCACCACCACCCACAGCTTCCCAGTTCCGCTAATTACAGAATGTGCGTTGGGAAATGTGAGGAATCTCACCTTGGCAAATGTCTTCTGATTGTCGTATTTGAGTTGCTGAGGATAGATGTAGAGATGGTTCTTGTAGATGGTGAATGGGTGGTTGTATCTGGCCTCTTGTGGGACAAACTCCTCCACTTCCACGGACACCCTCTCACACTGCTCCTCAAACGGCTTCACAGGAATATAAAATGATGTGACAGAGTCTGAGAAGATAAAGGTGATACATTAAATATCATACGTTATATGTTAACCCTCATGTTGTGTTGTTAATTTTGAAACAGAAGCTATGTTTCCATCACCCTGTTTTTATGCGCATTTTGAAGTATCGCATCAGAAACGAGTGATGGAATGCCAAATTTCAGAAAAAAAACCCTTAATTCGCAAATACGTTTTTACGCTCGCTTGAGGTGGTTTTTGACTTGTGCGAATAAGGGTTAATGCAAATAATGGGTGATGGAAACGCATTTTGCGAATAAATTCCTCCATGCGCATAAAAAAGTCATGTGACTTTGCGCTATGGAACAGCATAACCTGAGTAACCAGCAGACCGATCTTGATGCACAGCATCTGAAATGTCATTATGGTCATTCTGAAATGCCTTTCAGAAAAATATTTCTGTATAATTGCCTCCCAGAACTGTCTTACACGAATGCGCTCCCAAACAGCAGGCATCCACCTCTGAAAGCAATGACCGCATTTATTGTGCCTGCTCACTCTGATTTTACATATAAAAACGATTATTTTCAGTGGCTTCTCCTACTTTTCTTAGTGATAATTAGTGGCAGTTTATCAGGAGGTGATGGTTTTGTTCTCTTTGACTCGTTGGATGGAAACGGTGCTTAGTCGCAAATGTTTTATGCGATATTCCAATTTTGCTTTAACTTGCAACTTTAAATGGAAACTCAGCTAGAGAGGATTTTCTTTTTTCCGAAAATGCCAATTGATGTTATCGCATTGGACTAAAACCTACTGACTTTGCTCACACTGCAAGATTTTTGATAATTTATGTACTTTTTGGGATTTTTACCCCCACCTTGTTAGCATCATGACACGCAATTTTTAACAGGACAGTCATCAGTCCAAGAACACAATCCTAGGATTTTCAGCACAGCACAAGGGTTAAATCATGAAAACAAAATGTGTCCACAGTGTACAAATTGGCATCCCATTCCTTTTTTTAAAAGTAATAAAGGTACAAATACCAGATTTATTTAAATATAATTATTAAAAATGATTGAGATCAAATTAATCTAGCTAGTTATCAACAAAAAGACTGTATTCCTAATGCAGATTGTATCAAACTCAGTGATACAATCTCTTAAACAGATATTCAATAAAAAAATTTTTTTTGTAAATTATTATTTAATTAGTTAATATTTAGCAAAAGCATAATGTTTAGTTGATTCTGCATGATTTTCCCCATTGCAAAAAATTGAACATTACACATTCCATAAAACTGACACCTAGGAAGTGACATCATTTTGTGCAACCATGTTCTCAGTGATACAATGATCAAAAACTGTTCATTTATAAACGGACTTTGTTTCTATGAGTTACAAAAGGCATCATATGCTAAAAATGTGCCTTTAAAGAAATTGTTACAGAGAATTTAATAAGTCTACGCCTTATAGATTTAGAAAGAGGTGTTATCAAATATTAAAAGCCAAAGGAGTTAAAATAACAGACAAACAAACTTACTTGACAAGTCTGGAGGTACACACTCAACAGTGATGTTAATTTGTCCAGGGATTATCTGCAGTTTGCTCTTCTCTGGTCTACGAACAAAAATGTCTCTTCAAAACATTCATTATGCATAATGCAATAAAGTGACTAACAAGCAAGTACATTCATGGTGGATGACGGAGATTTTGCCAAGTGGAACAAGCCATTCACATCAACAATTTAGTGATAGGCAAACAAGTAGGTTTAATCTTAAAGGCTTTTACACCATTCTTATCACTTCTCTCTGATTTAAGGCTAGTGTGTAGGTTAGGGATCAAATTAGGACAATGACTGTTTGTAGGATTGTTGTTACAGGCCAGGAAAATTTCTTATTGGGCAAAATCACATTGACCATTAAGGGACACTAGGCATCAAAAGACTAGTAAACATTATCACTCACTTCTTGAGATCTGTCAGCAGTTTGATGAGGTCTTCAGTGGATATCTTGCTACTGTCTTGGCGGTAGAGCGGAGAGAACTTCCCCTCAGTGTCTAAACTGCCTTGGGAGTCTTTGAACACCTGTCTGAAGACACACAACACACATATCCTTGGTGCCAGAAATGAACTTTAAAACACTTACACATTACCTAAATATGTACTAAAGCAATTTCCGAAGAGTACTGACTGTGACATTCCAGTTTGAAGGGCACGTAATTCTACTTGACGTAGAACATAGATCATTTAAGCCTTACTAGTCCATCAAGTGAATAAGGATTGAGTTTCTGTGTCTTACTTGGCAGCCCAAGCGAAGGGCATGCGGTACTGGCCCAGCCGCTGGCACGTCTGCTTGGCAGTCTTCAGGACTTTCTGTACCGTCTGAGAAACAGACACATAAAAAGGCATGGAAATATTCTACAGCACATTCTGGAAGTGTTTAAATTTGAGACAATTCAGGCCCAAAACATTACTTAACAGCCAATAATTGTATAAATACAACACATTTTTCAGACTGACATTTGCAATGTTAAAATGCATCCTAGACACTGCAGACAGCTTGTTGATGTTATGCAACTCTCTATTCTAGTAGAAAGACGTCATGACTAAGAACAGTTTTTACAGTTCTCTTGAAGCATGCGTTTGTTATTGAGCACCAGACCTTGCTGATGTCGGCGGTCTTAATGTAGGGCTCAGCGCAATGGGTGATGCCGTTCTGTAAAACTTTTTCCACCCGGGCCAGCAGGAAGATGTCTGTGTGGGGGTTGGTAACGGAGAAAATACCCTGGAAAACACAAAGGACACACTGTGGTTATACGAATAATTAGAAGTGAAAAGGAAAAGGAAATTTACTGACAGAACATTAAAGATTAATTATGGAAGTTCAGTGTAATTAACTCAAGTCATTTAAAAGAAAAAAAGTGGGAATGCAGTGGTTGGTTTAAATAGCTATTTCATTCATTTGTTGCTGGGTTGAACAAAAACAACAACAACAACATGGATAATTATAATTATTGTTATTATTACGGTCATTCTATTCCAATTTTTCAAACAAACAAACACACACACATACACATACACATACACATATACAGTGGGTACGGAAAGTATTCAGACCCCCTTAAATTTTACACTCTTTGTTATATTGCAGCCATTTGCTAAAATCATTTAAGTTAATTTTTTAATGTCAACAATTCTGTGTTTTTCAATCAATATGGGGTGCTGTGTGTACATTAATGAGGAAAAAAAATTAACTTAAATGATTTTAGCAAATGGCTGCAATATAACAAAGAGTGAAAAATTTAAGGGGGTCTGAATACTTTCCGTACCCACTGTACATACATAAATAAATAGACAGATACTTTAATTATTATTATTATTGTTATTTCTGGTCATTATTCTCAACATTTTACATAAATACGACTGTGAAAGCTACACAGAAAGTGTGCTGACTGTTTTTGAGAGACTCTCATTGGGCCACAATCCAAATTTTAAAGCATAGGCTGCTGAGATGCCTCTTTTTAACCTCTCTGAGCCCTGAAGACTTGTTCTATGCACTTTTGCGCTACACTGTAAAATCCAATAGTTTACCTTACTTAGATTTAATTCGTTATCTTTACTTAGTTGTTATACTTACTAGGTTTTATTAAGTTACAGCTACTTTCAAGGCAAATAAAACAATTTACTTACTGTTTTGAGTGACGCTTACTTAAAATATTCAAGTAGCCACAAAGGAACCAATGACATTAATAAAGCAGTGAGAGGCAGCAGTGCACTAATATGTTGCTAATGTGCAACATAACAAAAGAAGAAGAAAAGAAAAACAGTCTTATGCTGGGTACACACCATAAGATAATCGGGCTGATTTTGGGTCGATTTCTCCCCCTCCGACAATCCTAGGTAATGTCCCGATTATCTTGGTGGTTCTAAAGATTATCTTATCGGATTTTCCTGTGGTGTGAGGTGTGTTAAGAGTGACTGAATCTGCTCGGAAGAACGTCGGAGGCGCCCCAATCCCGAATCGTAAATATTCAACATATTGAATATTTCGGGGGGGGAGGAACCCCGAAAACACCACACACTATAGGAGCAAAACAGTTAAATCTAGGATTTTTTTGTCCTCATGTTTGTGGTCTCTCACATTTTGAAGATCTTATAAGATTTAAAAAATCTTTTAGTGTGTACCCAGCATTAATAGACTTTTCACTACACTGTGGGGAAGTCGTGGCCTAATGGTTAGAGAGTCGGACTCATAACCCAAAGGTTGTGGGTTCGAGTCTCGTACCGGCAGGGATTGTAGGTGGGGGGGAGTGAATGTACAGCGCTCTCTCCCACCTTCAATACCACGACTGAGGTGCCCTTGAGCAAGGCACCGAACCCCCAACTGCTCCCCGGGCGCCGCAACATAAATGGCTGCCCACTGCTCCGGGTGTGTGTTCACGGTGTGTGTGTGCACTTTGGATGGGTAAATGCAGAGCACTAATTCCGAGTATGGGTCACCATACTTGGCCACATGTCACGTCACTTTCACTTTTTTTTCACTTTCACTCATTTCCTCCTAGTTGCATTCACTCGTTTCCCAAAGTCATCTTGAATGTTGAATTTTCAATACAACTGAAATATTTGAGAGAACTTCACATAAGCCAACTTCATAAATTGATGTTGATTTTCCTAAAATGTGTGTGTTGTTGTTTTTTTAACTCCCCATTATAGTGATTAGCGTTCCCTTTGGTTGGGCACTTAGAACTTTGTTTATGTTAATATGATTTTCTTCCTGATAATGCAGTAATGCATCATGAAGTCAGAGTTATTTGATTTCAAGGGAAGAAAAGTAATAAATAGGTTGCTTTTAGAAAGTGACCTATCTTCTAATTAAAGCATTACTGTAAAGAAAAGTAATAAATAGGTTGCTTTTAGAAAGTGACCTATCTTCTAATTAAAGCATTAGTGTATTTTTTGTGTGTGTGTTTATTAATGAACTTTTTCAAATTTCATTTTTCATAAATACCTTGAGATGCTTTTAATTGGGTTTATATAATCCTTAAATAGTGTGTGGTAATATGCTAAAGTCTTTATTTAGCATCAGAGAATAAAATAATTTATTCTGCCGCAATGCATTCTGGGAGTCAGTGAGTAGCTATACTAAGTCATGAGTAAACCTAAATGAAAGGATCAAGTACCCCCTACAGTTCTTTTTTAGTTACTAGAACTCTCGTGTAAGTAAACTCTACTAACTAAGCAGTTGTCAGTGCAACATACTATTCCTATTTCCATTTACTTAGTTTTTTCAAGCCAATCGGGTTGCATGCTTTTTTTTAAGTAAGCCCAACTAATTAGATTTTACAGTGTACCATTTCATCATCAAAAGAAATCAAAATCATAACAAACTAAACTGCAATACATTGTTCAAGCCATTGTACTAGTTGTAGTGTCTGTTTGTCTCTCAAACACGTCCAGCCATCTCTACTTCATGTCAGCTGCCCTGCGTTATGTCAGTTCCAGTAAAGCCATGTCATGTTTCCCAGGCTGCCAGCAGAGGCTTGAGACCGTCATGGCACTGGCTTTGATTTAGTGCATAGAGTTAGTGCTATGAAACAGAGCTGTGTTAAACCTAAAGCCGTTTCTGCCCTGGCAACATGCCTTGTACAGAACAGCAAGTTCAAACACACAGATAAGTAAGCCTTGAGAGGATTAGTTAAATACAACAATCCATGATTTAAAATGGGAAAACTTCAATACCAGAGATAAAAAGATGCATTTATTTAGCAGAGCTCTCCGTATCATCCTGCATTATAAGGCATCAGGCCTGCAAAAGGTGACAGATAAATAATGAAGCAAAAACTTGTCTTCAGTTGCATTAAACGTAGTGCTAATGTGGCATGAACGTTCACTTGCACATGATTGTGCATGTGGCTGTTATTGCAAAATGGTCACAGGCTTTCAACAGAAGGCAGAAATACAATGACAAGTGAAAATGACGCAAGTCAGCCAAACAATAACTATATTCAGCCACCTGCAGCCCTGCAAACTGCATGGATGTGCAAAATTCTGAAACCACATTGACTTCCCCATCAGAAGCACGGCAGAAGCATCCTTCTTATTCAGCAGTGCTGGACAATGCTTACTGGGGAGGGTTGCCAGTCATTTGCAGAAATATTCAGCAATGTGCAGATTTTAAAAGGTGACCAGGATAAATCTGTCACAAACTAAAGAACAGAAAGCTCTCTCTCTTGATTTGCTTAGGATTTTTTACCTGGTGGACCATAAAGCAGGCAAAAATCCCATTTACTTCCTTTAAGGAAAGGAGCCACTTCTAGTGACCAATGGTGGCAGTGCTATTTTAGTATGATTGAGATACTATTATAGCTTTAATTAATATTTAATTTTTTTAATTACATTTTCTCTTTTTATTCTAGTTTTAGTTAAAGTATAAGTAATTTTGATCTGTTTTTTTTTTTTTTTAATAATTAAGGTCTATAGTTTTATTCATTTTATTTTTTTACAGTTTTAGTTTGTTATTTTAATACATTAAGTTAAACTAAATGAAAATGCTGAAATAAAATGTTTAAATTGTTTTATATTTAATTTAATTTAATTTCAGTTCATTTTATTTCAAATAACAAAAACATATGTTTTGGTTTTAGCTAACTATAATAACCCTGCTCGGAAATGGATTCTCCTGATTATTATATTATATTATATTATAAAAGTCTTTCTATAAGATCATTTCATCACTATTGTGACACTATTGGAAGTACAGCATTTTCTTTCAGCGAAGACTTTTATTAATTGATTTCAGAGACTATAACACCTCTAGAAAGTAGAAATTGTAACAGTTTCAGTATGATGAGCTTTTACCTGAGTGGGGAAGCGTATAAGAGACTCCGCGACCCTCTGGAGAACTGGCAGACCGTGTCCGTTTATCCTGACTGTTTCATATCCATATCCTCCTTCTGGTTCTGTTGGTGTCCCCGGAGAAGCTTCTTGAAGCATTTCCCTCACGCAGGGTGGATTGAGGTCAACATGAAAGTCTGCAGAGATCTTGCAACCTTTGGACAGATCAAACAACGCTAGGCTGATGAAGAACGGCTCTACCTAAGGAGAAAACAAAAAGTGTGGAATGAATGATGCTGATGAGTTATTACACCGTATTTGACATCTTTACTCTAGTCATTTCGATTTAAGCAAGCAATCTGCCTGAGCATGCTGTGAGGACCATATAGTTTGTTATTGATAAAGATTATATAATTTAACGACAGCAAATTAGATTCAAGCAAAAGATGTATTTATGTAACCACACCTCTGTATGTAATTTTACTCCATTCGCATCAGTCATGTCTCTTTAGATCATTTAACATAGTGTGGGAAAGTCAATGCGTTCTGAGGAAGCAGCAGCTTTCCAAACCCTGCTGATGAGCGCCAGCATTCCTTCCCTGGAGCCATTGAAAGTGCTTCACTGAGCATAACCATATTCATCACTATCCTCTGTCCTCATGCCAACAATCTCTAATTCATCTCTCATTAAAAGAGCTCCATGATATTCAACTATAATGACCTATAACTGCTGTTCTCTGACAGTCTAAGCTAGAGAATAGCTCAAATAATTGACATTTATTATTTAACCTGGGGCCTAAATAAGTGAATTCAGGGTTTTCATGTGATTAGTGTTTGTAGCTTAAAAACATATGGTTTTAAAAATACATACATTAATATTTTACATTTATATTTAGCAGACACTTTTATCGACTTACAAATGAGGACAATAGTAGCAATCAAACCAACAAAAGAGCAATAACATAAGTGCTGTGACGAGTCCCAGTTAGTCTAATGCAGTACGTGTAGCAAGGTTTTTCTTTTATTTTTTTTATAATAAACAAAAAGAAAACATGCAGATAGAATAAAAAAAAAAGAATAGAGAACTCTAGTGTTAGAGGGTAAGTTACTTTTCTTTTTTATCACATATCCTCTGTACAGGGCATTAGGACTAGGAAAAGGCAGGACTATACGATAGCTAAAAATATATATTTAATTTATAAATCAATTTTTAGGCTTTGAACTACAGTGTGTTTGTCTTTAACACTGATATTTTACAATGTTTAAAAAGGTTATATTTCAAATTTAGATTTTAAAAAGACTATAATTTGCTTTTTTTTTGTATGTACACCAGTATACATATAAATATGCATTTAAATTAGCAGTTCAGCACTTTCTATTATTATTATTATTATTACTACTACTACTATTATTATTTAATTGACTATAGCTAAATGTATTTTCAACTTTGCATATTTAACAAATAAAAAATAAACTAAAAATAATTATTATTATTGTTGTTATTCTTTAGTCATCTTTTAATATAAAGAGTTTTACTCTAAGATTTTTTAAACAGATACATGCAAATGATGATTTAAAATAATATGCCTACTATTCTTCTTTCTATAATTGTGATGTCAGACATATTTAAAAACCAAGAGGAGGAAGTTGTCATGGCCAAAGCCACAAACTCAAGTACAGGATATCCTTTTTAAGATATACCAGGACTCTCTCTATATATGAAGAAATTCACAAAAACAACTTGCATCTACAGAGGACAAATATGAATGGCGTAGTCCCACCAGGGTAACAGAGCACAATGGTATAATTATGATTGTGCTTAGAAAACAATAGGATATACTGCATTGGCTAATATCGATCATGATTTTTCATAGACTTTCATAGACTAATGTGTCTAAGATCAACATTACAGTAGCATTGGTAGCATCACAAAACAGGACCAACAGGATCAAGAAAAAGTGACACTGGCAAACAAGATGAAACTCATAGATTAGGGCTTACTCACGTTGGTTAAGATGGCATCATTCTTCTCACTGACACATCCTTGAAGGCTAAAGGTCAAGTCGTGACAGCTAACCGTGATTCTTCGTCCAAATCGCTCTTCAAATGGCTTCACGTCAGGCTCGATGCCTGAAAAATCTAATCTCTGAAGAGGAATAGAGAGATATCATTCATTCATTTTCAAACAAGCAAAGAAAGACTGTCTTCTAATAGCTGTACATTGGACATAATGGACTAACCTGCGTCTCAGGATCCAGGGTGAAGATCTTCTGTCGACCTTCATTCCTGCTCATTTTATTCAGCTGGTCGGTTTCTCTGGCATACTGGAGATAACAGGACAAAATACTGTTTGCATTTTTAAAAACATATAAATAAACAAATAACAAAATTCACCAAAATGTGATATAGAGAAAAGAGCACAGTGCTTAAATAATAGTTCACTCAAAATTGAAAGCTACCCAAGATATAAATGCATTTGTTTCTTCATCGGAACAGATTTGGATAAATTTAGCATTACATAACTTGCTTTCCAATGGATCCTCTGCAGTGAATGGGTGCCGTCAGAATGAGAGTCCAAACAGCTGATAAAAAACATTACTATAATTCACAAGTAATCCACACCACTCCAGTCCATCAGTTAATGTCTTGTGAAGTGAAAAGCTGCGTGTCTGTTTTTAACTTCAAACCGTTGCTTCCAGCTAAAAATATGAGTACTGTAAATTTAATCTAATCTGAATCATGATAGAAATATGTATAGATCAAGCACTGTTTACAAGTGAAAATGGTCCAAAACTGTTCTGGAAAACCGGGGATGGAACTGGAGGAAGCGTTATTACAGATTATGGACTCATATTTTGGTCAGAAGCAACAGTTTAAAGTTAAAACACCTTAATGATGGACTTGTTTCTTAACACGCAGCTTTTAACTTCACAAGACATTAACTGATGGACTGGAGTGGTGTGGGTTACTTGTGGATTATTGTGATGTTTTTATCAGCTGTTTGGACTCTCATTCTGACGGCACCCATTCACTTGATCCATTGATGAATAAGTGATGTAATGCTACATTTCTGCTCCAATGAATAAACAAACTCATCTACACCTTGGATGGACCTGAGGGTGATTACATTTTTAGCAAATCTTCATTTATGCGTTAATATACTTTGTCCCACAATTCATTGAAATCAATTCGACCTTCCATTTGTAGTACAATGAATAAACCAGAAGCAAAATCAATCGCAATTTTTAATATCTCTTTCTTGACTTTTTTTTTTAACTGACCTGTCATAATTTAAGACATTTAAGCAAATTAGTGGACTATAAATGCAAAATAATATTTATTTCTGTGACGCCACTGAATTAAACAATGCAACACGATGAGATCAGGTGACAACAATAAAGCATGCTTCTGTTTTGTGCATTATTGCATACTATTACATATTTTTGAGTAGTAAACAGTCAGCAGTATATACAGCACATTATGCAATAGACAATATTCCAGTATTCTGAACTCAGCCACTTAAAATGCACAAAGAAGTGTTCAAACCACTACAGATAGCATTGTAATGATTTTGTATCAAGTACCTTCATTAGCTCTGGATGAAGACTCCGGCCAAAGCTCTCCGCAATGTTCTCTGGTTTCCCCTGACTACTGCTGTCGTCATCTGTTTGGACGAGACACTTGTTAATCAAAAGGCAAACTGATTCATTCTAACTGAAGATGCATGCATAACAGACAAAGCGTTTTATTATTATGTAGTGTGTGAATATGGGCTTATCTCCGACACCAAGCAAAACAATGAAAATGGTCTTTAGCCACAGCTGGCTGCTACTTTTAAAAAAGTAACAGACAAAATCTTATATTTGCTGATCAAGGTGTTGGACATATTTGAAAGTAAAATGAGTTTCTAAACTGCTCCACTGGAACAGAAAGCAGTACCATTAACTGTAATGTGTGTGTGTGTGTGTGTGTGTGTGTGTTTAATGGTGTCAAATCTGGGACACTAGGTGGAGCTTTCTGGGAAATCAGCTGCCCTCATTTATTCATGTAGACACTAGAGAAGGTGGGCTGCTACAAGATTTATCTCCACACTGTGAGGTGGAAGATTTTTAAATGGCTGCTTGGTTCTTATACTGTCACTTTCCATAAAGAGGTTACACACTGGTCTGGTTTTATTCCATTATACAGATTTGGAAAACTATTATCTAACACAGGACACAAAATATCTATCTCTCTCCTCTTGTTAAAATGGTGATTTTGGCCTAAATCCTGCAATTAAGATCAAATCAACAACGTAGTAATGTTAGTATAATCTGTTTAATCGATAATCAATTCACTGCATTAATGTTTTCAATTATTAGCTTATTTTAATGACAAAAAAATGTTAGCCCACATTTAATTTATGCAATCCTTTTAAATGCATTTTCTGAAGCACCTTTCGTTGCTGAAAAAGGAAAAAAACTTTAAAATATTACAGACTCTATTTTGCACACCATTCATGGAAAGTGCTTGGTATACTATCTAGACTTACAATAAACAAAACAAATGCCTTTCAACACCGATCTGAATTCTGTATATTAGTCATTCCAAAAGCCGAGAAGTTAGCGATTGAAAGCACGTTATTGAAAACATAATTTCATTTCCTCATGACCAGCACATGGAAGGTCTTAAAAACAAACGCCACTATTGACCAAAGTTTATACCACAGAAGCACAGGGAGTTGTTTATCAGTGTCTTTACTGAACAGGCCAAAAGTAGCATTCCCTTCACAGCTCCTCTATATGAATACAGCCTCCCGAACATTTCAGTAATCTGTCAACACGAGAATATTTACTCAAAGTCCAAACGACTGCCTCCTATAATAAAACAGCAGAAACTGTACTAATACTATTATTCAGCTGGCCTTATTTGAATACAGAGAAAACATCAAGTTCAATAGGTTTCAAAAAGGCCCCAATATAAAAACAATTTGGAAGAGGCAGAATGGGAACTATGCATCCTTTCAGGAAGCAGCACATACCAGAATTTGCCTATGTTGCCAAAATGCTCGTCATTTGGTTATGTGGGGGGATCGTTTGGATATTTTCATTAGGAAGAGGGCGGTATTTGTTCCCAGACGAATGGGAATCAGGGAGAACAGCCAATTAAAAACTGCTCATTGTTGGTAATTTGGGAGTGATCATGTCTTCTTTGATGATGGTGCAATAAGTTACATCATTAAAGTGATGATGGTGCTCACACAATTGAAATGCTTAAAAGGATAGTTCAAAACTCATGATGTTCCAAATCAGTAAAGTTTATTTTATGGAGAAAGTCTGAAGCATCTTCACATGTGTTAATGGGGGTGTGTGTTTTTTACCCAGAGAACCTTCAGAAGGTTCTGATCCGTTCCTCCTGTCATCCATCGCGCTCAGTAAGCTCTGTTTCAGCGTGTTTACCCACTCCTCCATCTCGGCCTCGCTGTCTGCCGCCAGATAGTGACTGTTACCTTCCTGCATCTTCAGCTCAAAGCCATTGCGCTTCATCTTAGGACACTGCAAGAAATGTGCTGCGTCAGTCGGTGGAGGAATTTAATGGTGTGACTTTAAGAGCTGTTTGTGGTTATAATAATAATGGGTGTTCGGCAAGGAAGATTCCTCTGGTTGTGTTACAGAGCCTGAGGGCTGCTACGTGCTGTTGTAAAACTTCCTGAAAAACGTATCAAACCAACTTCAGATATTTCCATATTCAGATACTTCCAAGATGTAAAACAAAACATCACTTCATCATTTATAATGCTCATTTCTAGCAACAAAGAAAAGCTTTATAAGAGCATTTTACATACTTTCTGACTATTAAAATTAAACACTGTTCATCAAGCCCTGTAAACCTTTGTAACTTTTGATCACATGACAGCCAAGCAAAAAGGAAAAAGTGACATTATGTACCGGAACTACATCAATACAGGAGTCCAGATAGATGGAGCCTTTTGATTCTTTGTAGTTTTTCTCATCTTTGTATGAATTCAGTATGTAAGAACCATCGGGGAGTTGAGACAGGTAGAAATACCTCCTCTTGAACACCTGTGGAGGAAAAAAAAATTACGCGTAAAAACTAGAGCCAGAAATACTGTGATATGTTTACAGACATTTTCATCCCTCATATTTATTTTGAAAATATCGTAAACAGAACAAGGATCTTTATGCTCACAAATGCTGCATTCATCTAATCAAGAATACAGTAAAAACAGTACCAATGTGAAATAAGTACAATTTTAAAGAATTGTAAAAATTTTACTATATTTTAAAATTTATTTTGGTCCTTTGATGGCAAAGCAGAATTTTCAGCATCATTACTCCAGTCTTCAGTGTCACATGATCCTTCAGAAATCATTCTAATATGCTGATTTGGTGCTCAAAAACATTTCTTTTTAATCCTAATTTCTTATTAATCTTAACTGTATACATATTTTTTATAATTTAAAGGGATAGCTCACCCAAAAATGAAAATTCTGTCATTAATTACTCACCCTCGTGTCATTCTAAACCCGTAAGACCTCAGTTCATCTTCGCAACACAAATTAAAGGGATAGTTCACCCAATAGATCGGTCTGTGCAAGAAACTGAACAGTATTTATATCGTTTTTTACCTCTGATTTACTGCAATGTCCGAACTGTCCTGAGCGCATCCTGAGCGCATGACGCGTCTTCTTCTTCTTGCTTTACAGCGGATCGCAGACTTATAAGTGCATTACCGCCACCTGACTCTCAAATGGACCATTGACACTCCTAATTGAGATTGTAGATAGAGTGTCAATGGTCCATTTGAGAGATAGGTGGCGGTAATGCACTGCGAAGGTAAGTCTGCGATCCGCTGTAAAGCAAGAAGAAGAAGACGCGTCACGCGCTCAGGATAGTTCGGACATTGCAGTAAATCAGAGGTATTAATAGTATATTAAATTATTTTTTGACCTCCCGACTAATGAGTAATGGCATTGAATAATCAGAATCAGAAGAGCTTTATTACCAAGTATGTTTACACACACAAGGAATGTTGACTTGACGACAGAAGCTTCCAGTGCTGAAGAAAGTACAGACATAGTGCAGACATACATGATAGTGCAGACATACAAAGGAATAAACACAGTAGGGATGGAATATAACACTAATATTGTCACGAATCCTGTCCATGGACTTCCGTTCGATCGCCACCAGAGGTCACCCTTCCATTACATTGACTCTCGCACTACTCAAACTGTTGCATGTCATCCCGGACTACATATCCCATCATCCATTGCACTGATTGCACACAGCTGTAACCAATCACACACTCACTATATTACCCCCACTCAGATCCCTTTCAAACTGCCGAGTATTGTTTTAGCGCTTATCGCTCATCATGTGATAGCTACTTTACGGAGCCATTCTAAATTCCTTAATCTAGTACTGCCTTGTTCTTAGTCTGTTTACCCGTGTCTTGATCCTTGCCTGTTATCTCGTTTTGTCTGATCTCTGCCTGCCCTGAAGTTTATAGCCTGTTTTGGAATTACCCTTTGCCTTGCTGTTTCGGACTGTGTTTGCACCTCGCCTGGACTCTAGCTCGTCTTGTGGATTCCCCATTTGCCTCGCCCTCAGGATTACGTTCACCGTCGACTGACTCACGCCTTCCTTTGGATACTCTTTTGTCTTGCCCTCTATATACCTGTTTGCCATTGTCTGACCCATGCCTGTTTTATGACCACGTCTCTGTCTTCTATTAAAGCTTTGCAAATGGATCCGCACGTCTCGTCGGCTCCGTTACACATATAAGAAAAAATAACTGAAATTAAATAATGTACTATATTCATGATAGTTAATACATTAACTAACATTAACTAATGGAACCTTATTGAAAAGTTACCTTAATATTAAATATCAATATATAATTTTTATTCACTTCTATGTAACAGAATCAGATATAAGTTGTTGTTTGTTTGTTTTTTGACTAATTATCCAAATAATGTATGGTCCTACAAAGCTATTATTATCAGAGCATATGAGCA
>NW_015628684.1:1118067-1118147 GCF_001515625.1 Sinocyclocheilus rhinocerous | reverse complement strand
CATCCATTGCATCCATTGCACTGATTGCACACAGCTGTAACCAATCACACACTCACTATATTACCCCCACTTTCAAACTG
>NW_015628684.1:1117679-1117762 GCF_001515625.1 Sinocyclocheilus rhinocerous | reverse complement strand
TGGACAGAATTTACAGAATTTACATTAATATTGGTAACACTTTACAATAAGGTTCATTAGTTAACATTAGTTAGTTCATGAAC
>NW_015628684.1:1110394-1117513 GCF_001515625.1 Sinocyclocheilus rhinocerous | reverse complement strand
AGTTGTTGTTTGTTTGTTTTTTGACTAATTATCCAAATAATGTATGGTCCTACAAAGCTATTATTATCAGAGCATATGAGCACAGCATAGCAGAGCAGAGCATAGCGTCACTGAAGGTAACATCATTTTACCAGCGCTGCCCAGTACAGCTGAACTAGCCTACACCAGTGCGCTGAACACTGCCGGGCGCGACGCGGCGCGCCATATATATTATTATTATTATTATTATTATATGTAGCCTATATTTTCCTACTTACATCCCCTCCTTGTTTACAAATCCGAAGTAAGTCCATATATCCGATTTAAACGCGGACGGGGCTTTCCTGATAACTTTCCGCTATGCCGCCCTCTTTATTTTACTAACTTACTGCATGCTGAAGGTGACCCAGCTGACCTCACCAGAAAAAAACTCAACACCACCATCTAGTGGATTGTAAAGAAATTAATTTTATTATTCTACCAAATAGTATAATAAAATATCGATACTTGGCATCCGTGTATCAATACAGTATTGCCGCGGAAAATATCGCGATACTATGCTGTATCGATTTTTCCCCCACCCCTACTATATACAAAAATAGAAGTATAGGGGAAAAAAAGTAATTGTTTAGATAAATGTAGATATGTTATAAGTGTGCAGATATGTTATTTACAAAGTGTGCAGTTTACAAGTGTACAAATTTTGGATTCAAAAACAACAGAAGAATTGCGGAGCTCAGCGTTGTGGCTGCCATTTGCGGCGCTATCAGTGACTATTTTATCATATAATAAGTCGTATAATTTACCATATATCCTTCACACAAAGTACTTGCGAGACATAATTTAGTGCAGAGTGCTGCACTTTGTTAACAACGTGTTTTTGTGTATGAACATTAGTGCATGTAATTGACATTTCTGATTTACCAAAAAACAAAAGACCTTACAGGCCTCTCCAACAATGGGTCTTCAAACTGCATTGATCAGCAGATGTACAGTATATTGAGGAACAACGACTGCTGTAGATCTGCTGATGTCTTTTAATAAAAGTGCACCGATGATTCCACTAACCTTCATGGAGACAGATAGACTGCTGTTGATGTTGGCCTTCTGCAGCCAGCCCTGCTTCATTACACCTCCTCTCTGAGAGCAAAGAGATGATGAATCCTGAAACACACACAAAGTAAGAACTAATGAACAGACAGACTGATCTGAATACAAAGACTCACATCAATGCATTTCTATGCATGCAACCTCTCTGCCTTAAAGGAGGCTGCTCTGACACAAACATGAACACTGTGTGTTCTGATTTTACAAACATTCATGCAAATAAGCACTCGTACAGTAACTTAACATCACACACACATTAACACAATACAACAATTAAGTACTTACAAACATCTTGTTTGAAAACAAATACAATACTTATAACAGTAATATTAATAAACGGTAGAATGGGGTGGGATTTATTACTTACAGCGACTATAAATATGTGTGTGTGTGTGTGTGTGTGTGTCTAATTTAATTGAAGTGGCCTGGCGTCCTTTATGGATGTGCTTTTCTCTAGCTCTCCACTGTAATATAATTGTCCAAATGCCCTTCTCCTCTCTTTCCTCCAGCATTTCCCATTCCCTCCCTCTCTTTCTGTTCCTAACAGCCCCTCTGAGACTGATCAATTGCCTGCACCCTCTTCTCCCTTTTGAGTCACTCAGCTAATTGATTAAATTAAATGAATGTGACAGAGCCAACATGATATACTGTACACATACACTACTGAAAAGTTCAGAAGTTTGGGGTCAGTAAGATATTTTTTAATGTTTAAAAAAATGCTCTTACATTCACCAATGCTGCATATATTACGGTAAAGTATATACAGTAAAATGTATTATGAAATATCTTTACAAAAGTTTTATTTATTATTATTTTAATGTATTTTTTAATGTAATTTATTCATGTAATGCAAAGCTGAATTTTCAGCATCATTACTCCAGTCTTCAGTGTCACAGAATCCTTCAGAAATCATTCTAATATGATTATTTGGGGCTCAAGGAATATTTCTTATGATTTTAAATGTAGAAAACAGTTGTGCTGCTTAATATTTTTGTGGAAACAGTTCAGGGGAAAAAAATGTTTTTCAGGATTCTTTGATGAATATAAAGTAAAACAAAAAACTGCATTTATTTGAAATAGAAATCCTTTGTAATAAAAGTTTTTTTTATTGTTAATTAATTTAAAAGTTAATTAATTTCTAATAATAATAATAATAACAACTGGCCCCATTCTCTTCTCAGTTATGTATAATATGAGGTACTATGACAGTGATATCATTTCATTATTGATCAAAGGAGGAAGTCATGTAAATTTACAGCAAAGGTATGGAATGTAAAATCCATTTTTGATAGCTAAAAATTGGGTGTTATATAAAATATATTTTGTGTTCCATAGAAGAAAATAATGCATAGAGGTTTGGAAAGACATACAGGTGAGTATATCTGAATTTTACAACTGAACAAGATACTGAATTCATTCTCATATAATTTCCTTATTATTGTGTACGTTTTGGCTTCACTAGCCTCATTCTTTAGGCCAGAAATGTTCTTTTAGGTCTTCAGAATTAGAACTCATTTCATTTAATTCCACTAAGTGAACTGTAAGGAAAAAGGCTAGACTATCCATGTCTAAACATGTGCATACACACAGATTTAGACATGCACACACACACACACACACACACACACACAGGGTGGAGAAGCAATCTCTTTGCCCTGTAATCACCACTCCTTACATCTAATTTTATCAAGATCTGCTGGACACTTCAGTGTGTGTCTATTAATAGACCATGAGGGTCAGGTTCCATGTAATGGACCGTATGGCCTTCATTTCTACATCTGATTATGACCTCACAGAAGCCTCACAAAATTTACAGTGCTGTCTGGGAAGAAGAACAATATCTACAATGTCAATAGAAGGTGTAGCACAATTCAACAAGATGTGTTGACACTTAAGACAACTGGTGGATGTGAATGTGAAAGTTGGCATTAACACTCTTGAGAACCTGAGTACTTGAGTATCTGGGCGTAAAAGCAATAAATTATCATGAAAACACAATAAATGTGTGACTTTTTAACTCCAAATAATTTCACACAAATCTAAATTCTGTCCAAGTCATCAGACACCCATAGTACTGTTCAGTCATGGCGGGAATTTGCAGGCCAACCGAGAAGGCTTCACCACAGGTTCCCTCGGAAATTTCTAATGAGTTTTTAGAACAGTGGCTTTTGATTTAGTCTGTGGTTAACATTCTGTTTTTGTGCTACAACATAAATTACACACAGTGTGTATGTTGAATGTGAATTTTAAAACTGCTCTTTGCTAACCAAATTTTTAACCATTTATATAAAGACTCAAGACTCCAGTGTTTTATCTGTGATAAAATGGTTACCATATTTTCCCTTTTAAAATGGAAAAAATGCTTTTTTGTTCAGTTTGTTTTGACACGGCAAACAGGGTAATACACAATTACACAGAACAGTTTAAACAAGAGAGAGATGAGAGAAGATATTGAGACAGTGTGATATTCTATACTCTGTTTTCCATCGGCTAACATTAATGTCTCTTACCTCCTCCCCCTCATCCACCTCAAACACTTGGTTGGGAAGCTTTTCCGTCTTCATCCCTTTACTGCAAGACAGAAAAAGTAGCTTACACCAAACTTTGGAAATAGCCCTGCAAAAGCTTTGGCAAAAAATGCACACTTTGACATACCAGGGCAGCGTCCGGAAATCTCCAGAGTAGGCCTCGTAATTATAGTTGATGACGTGTTGTTCAGTTTGTTTTGACACGGCAAACAGGGTAATACACAATTACACAGAACAGTTTAAACAAGAGAGAGATGAGAGAAGATATTGAGACAGTGTGATATTCTATACTCTGTTTTCCATCGGCTAACATTAATGTCTCTTACCTCCTCCCCCTCATCCACCTCAAACACTTGGTTGGGAAGCTTTTCCGTCTTCATCCCTTTACTGCAAGACAGAAAAAGTAGCTGACACCAAACTTTGGAAATAGCCCTGCAAAAGCTTTGGCAAAAAATGCAAACTTTGACATACCAGGGCAGCGTCCGGAAATCTCCAGAGTAAGCCTCGTAATTATAGTTGATGACGTGCCAGTTGGTGCTGTACATCTTAATGCACTGCCAAAGAGCGTAAGCATTGCTCAGTTACTCAATCGCATGAGCAGAAAAAAATGAAAAACAGGAAAATGTGATCTCATATTTTATTAGTCTGGAAAGCTGTAGTCTTCACTCAAATTTTGGCATTGAGAGGTTCTTTACCTCTTTGGCAAACAGGCTTTTTGCTTCGTTCTCAGCATTTTGAGGAACTGAAGGAACAATGGTCCTCCTTTGACGTTCAATCTGTGCTTCCTAGATAGACAAACAGATAGATAGATAGATAGATAGATAGGATGACAAAAATAGTGAACGAAAGAAAGAGCGAGCGAACGAACGATAAACAAAGACAGACAGGATATGAGACAGACAGACAGACAGATAGATAGATAGATAGATAGATAGATAGGATGACAAAAATAGTGAACGAAAGAAAGAGCAAATGAACAAACAACAGACAGACATAGATACAGACAGACAGACAGATAGATAGATAGATAGATAGATAGATAGGATGACAAAAAGAGTGAATGAAAGAAAGAGCGAATGAACAAACAACAGACAGACAGACAGACAGACAGACAGACAGATAGATAGATAGATAGAATGAAAAATGATAGATAATAATAGACAGACAGATGAAAATCAGATTCATATGGTGGCAGCAAAAGGATGAGGACTTTGAAAATGAGTCAAACAAATAAACGGCAGGAAATGTGCTTGTGAAATGACTCACTGATACATCATCAGCTGGCCACAGCAGCAGGTCTCTCTGTGGATCACTGTGGATCTGAGCTTTCCTCTGGAACACCACATTCTCATAGTCCAGCGGCTCGATGATCTTGGGCTGCTCCTGCAAACACACAGGACGGATCCAATCATTTATACACAGTTTCCCTCAAAAGGCCTGTGATGTCTACAGTCAATGTTTGTGTCCCTCTTTATTACTGCTACTGAACATACTAAATCAATGCACACTGTAATTATTCAGATTTGCTTTATCTGTTGTGTAGCCTACACAGATTTGACAGCTCTGTCTGTGAATTTATCAGCCCCTCTACAACCTTAGTAAAGCAAAAATCTGCCACAGGATTTCCGATTTCTTATTTGTACAGCTTTTGAGTTCAGTTCAAAGCTTTCTCCCAAGTGCTTTCTCTTTTCAAGTTCCTTCTAAAAGAGAATCATGTGTTAAAGCTTAAACACACACTCCTGACTCAGCTGACATGCCTGTGTCATGCTCTGATACTCATTCAAAGAGTTTAGCCCATGGAAGAGAAAGTGTTTTCACCAAAACAAACCATGTGGGATGGACAGAAGAGACGGGCAGTGGACTTTATCTTTTGCACTCTTTTGACCCATGTTTCTCCATACGGGAATTGCCAAACAGATGACATTTCAGCTGACTTGCCAGCAACTCATGTTAGGAAACCTTCAATTTATGACTTTAACCTTTTGCTAAAGGTGTTTTTGCTGAAAATAAACTATGAGCAGTCAGAGATATGAAGAGAGGAAGTTATAGTTTCATAACTACATAAGGTTTAGAAGAGAAAATGGGCAGCTGGTGTCTTCTGTCCAAAGTTCGTTGTCATTGTTTCTAATGTTTAAAGCGGTTCAGCTTTGACAGGATCAGAGGGGCTTGAACCCATAATCACACAGGTCTTTTGTGAATATTTCAGCTGAAATCAAACGGAATGAAATGAGTCCAAATTAAAGCAATTTCAAACTAATCCTTTTTAGAAATCTTGCTGTGAAAATGTTTCCTACCTTCCTAGCTGCAGAAAATGCTTAACTGGATAAAAAAAAAAAATAAAAAAAAAAGTCAAATTTAATTTGCAATAAAAAATAAATAAAGCCACGAGTTCAGTCTTCAGTGTCACGTGATCCTTCAGAAATCATTTTAATATGCTGATTTGGTTCTCAAGAAACATTTCTTATTATTATTATTATATGTTGAAAACAGTTTTATTTGAAATGGAAATCTTTTGTAACAATGTGACTGTCACTTTAAGTCAATACATCCTTGCTGAATAGAAGTAATTTCTTTCAAAAAAATGTTACTGATCCCAATTCAATTTGCACTATATATTTTGCTTTTATTATACAGTATATCTTGCTTAAAGGGGTCATATGTTGTTGCTAAAAAGAACATTATTTTGTGTATTTGGTGTAATGAAATGTGTTTATGCGGTTTAAGGTTCAAAAAATACATTATTTTCCACATACTGTACATTATTGTTTCTCCTCTATGCCCCGACTTTCTGAAACGCGTCGATTTTTACAAAGCTCATCGGTCTGAAAAAGCGAGGGGTGCTCTGATTGGCCAGCTATCCAGAGCGTTGTGATTGGCCGAATACCTCAAGCGTGAGACGGAAATGTTACGCCCCTCACATACTGTTGATGCCGTGGTTGATGTATTTCCTCAGCGACCAGCACGGATCAGCTCCATGAATGACGAAGCGGATATCGTCCTCTTTTGGAAGGCCAAACAAAGTAGTTTTGCTTTCACAACGAAACACACAGCGTCTTCACGACATGGCGACGGCGGCAACAACAATACTACAGCGAGAATAGAAGTTACGCCTTCTTTCTTTGCGTGACAGCCCTCTACGAACACCTTGGTAATTGAATCGCCATTGGCTAGTACATGTTTTTGTTTACTCGCCAGGCACACACACATAGCCAGACTGATAAATATATACACACACATATACATACACACACATATACATACACACACATATATACATACACACACATATACATACACACACATATACACACACACACATACATACACCCATATACACACACACCCATATACACACACATATACACATACACACACACACACACACATACACACACACACATACATACATATACACACATACACATACATCGCGTTTGGTCTCGTTGGTCTGCGCTTGCTTGGCCATTTGTTGCGGAGAAAATAAGGAAAGTGTGTCCAGCTGAAT
>NW_015628684.1:1040073-1110339 GCF_001515625.1 Sinocyclocheilus rhinocerous | reverse complement strand
GTGTGTGAAACAAAGCGACGGCGAGTCGTGCGCCTTCACACTAGATTTTACGGTACGTTGTGCGTTGCACATCCATTCAGCCTTGTAACACTCCAAAGAGAAAGGAAAAAATTTAATTGCATCATATGACCCCTTTAAGAGGGGGAAATAACGGCCTAAATATACCCAGACAAAAACAGTCATACATCAATACCATCTCTACACATAAATGCTTCCTGTGTTTCTCAAGCACACACGCATGAGCTGACAACCAATGCAAGTGTTTCAGCAGCAACTTCCTGTCATGTGACATACCACATAGAGGCAAGAAAACCACAGTCAGTCCAGCTTCCACTGCAACAGAGCTTGTGTTTCAGCTCAGTTCTGCTGGCTTGTGGCTGTACTCTCTCTCAACTGCCCTTTCAAACCAAATTACACCAACTTCCCCAATCCAAGTCCTGTCCTTAATCGCTGCAAGCCAGGTGTTAAAATCTCAGGGCCAAAATTAAGCTACCATACCGTGGTAGGGCCAGTTTCCTATAGCCAAAAATAACCCAACCCTTGCGAAAACCACCACAAGGCCTCAGATCATTTAAAAAAGAACAATCCTGTTGAGGACAGAGAGGAACTGTAGAAGAAGAAGAATCACAGGCCAACAAACCACAGACTGAGGTAAAGGGAAACATGAGCCAGTTTACTGCCCGTTCACAAGCCGATGGGCGTTGGCGCCACACACACGTTTCAGTCATGTTATTTCCGTATGCAAGAACGCAACATGAAAATGTGAAGGACGACAAAGTGGGCGACTTAAAGCTGTACAGAAACTGCGACTGGAGCACGTCTCCAGGGTGGTTAATGTACTTCCCAGATGTGAGTCTTTGGCGAAGCATACAGAAAGAGCTCCTCAGCTGATGTGCATTAGGCCACTGTGTGTAAACACATACGCCAACATCTGAACCGAACGACCACGGTCTCCGTCTGAAGTTATGCAAACACACATCTGATCTCTTTTTTGTGTCATTACAAGGCTTTTGAACAGCTTATCTTGTCTTGTAAATCTCGTGGAGGACCACATGCTCTGTAGATCTGTGAGCATTTGAGGCCCACCATTTGAAAGCATCTTGAAATATTTATATCCAGTGAGTCCCGTGTAAAAACACACAGCGTAAATTATTGTGACTCAGTAATGCACATTATAAAATTCGACCACAACTGTCCCATATTTAAAGTCAATATGAATTGCTATTTGCTAAAATGGTGCCTAAGCAGCTATTTTTAGTTAGCATTATCAACATTAGCACAATGTCAAAATGGAAAAGGAAGAACAAGTAAAGACAATATGTTTAGATTATAAAGACAAAGACATTTTTTTCTTTTAAATAAAATGCACCGAAGGGTCCCTTCCAATAAAGATGCATTTATAAAGTAAATGGGGTCAGTTTTCGCTTTAAAGAGTTTAATGGCCATCTATAGAGTGCCACAGTAATGAGCCCTAAAGACCAGAAATGAGTCAATGGGTTATTTGAATGGGCTTTTGGTTAAATGCCTAAAGTAAGGTCTGTGGTTAACACAAGCTCAACAACATATTTTCACGTTTTATTCTACAAAATAAAAATACATTGATAATACCCCACTGATTTTTTACGTGTCTTGAAAAAGGTGGTTGCTAGACAGTGACTAAATGATTAGAGAGGTTGTCAGGGACATTAAAGGGTTAGTTCACCCAAAAATGAAAATTCTAGGGCTGCCACTAATGACTATTTTTGTTTCGATTAATCTATCGACTAATTTATCGATTAATCGGTTAATACACATTGCTACCCGATCTAATACTTGTTTAATGTTGACCAAGCACCATTTAATTCAAATGTCCACTTAATCTTTAGTATTTGGCCATTTCTTTAGGACAGAAATGCTATAGCCACTGTAATTAAAAGAATATGTGGACATCAAAACGTGTAAACAAGTGAGGGTTTGAGCTTTTATTTTGAAATCGCGATGTATTCTCCTGTGTTTGCGTATAGATTTATAAATGATTTACCTTACAAATCTGATGAAATGGCGCTCGTTGCGTTCCCAGAAGAACCTTATAATAAACCCAAACTCACAACAACATGCAGAGATGGCGTTTGAGACGCTCCACACATGTAAATGATAACAGTTCCTGTGGAACTACTGTGAACGGAGCCACTGTGTGACGCATGTACTTAACCTACACGCATGTAAATAATTAAAGCGCATATACTGTATTAGAACTGCATCGCATATAATTATTTAATTAAATCGTAGCATTTGTGAATTCACAATTATGCTTAATTAATATATCATGCAGCCTTGGGAAACAGACTAAAAAAGTGTTTTATGGATTCTCGTCTGTGAAATGCGGCACTTCCGGTATTTTGCCGGTTAGTTGACACGAGCAAAATGAAGTCGAGGATTTTAAAAAATTGAATAGTCTAATAAAATCGACGAATCGTGACAGCCCTAGAAAATTCTGTCATTAATTACTCACCCTCATGTCGTTCCAAACCCGTAAGACCTTCATTCATCTTTGGAACACAAATTAAGATATTTTTGATGAAATCTGAGATGCGCGTTCATGCTGAACGTTAACAACGCTCATTATGTTGATTACGTTCTGGGGCACTCTCCAAAATGGCGGAAGACGGTAACTCGGGAAGAAGAATTGCTGAATAAATTATGTTATTATTGTTTTCTTTGCGCACAAAAATCATTCTCATAGCTTCGTATAATTACGGTTGAACCCCTGATGTCACATGGACTATTTTACCGATCTCCTTGCTACGTTTCTGGACCTTGATCGTGTAAGGATCCTTGGTGTCTATGGGAGGGTCAGAGAGCTCTCAGATTCCATCAAAAATATCTTAATTTGTGTTCCGAAGATGAACGAAGGTCTTACGTGTTTGGAACGACATGAGGGTGAGTAATTAATGACATAATTTTCATTTTTGGGTGAACTATCCCTTTAAACATCATCACACAGAATGGGAAAATTCATGTACTTACTGGTCCAATTTTGCAGCCTCGTGTTTATAATTGTGCTCTTGAAAACTATTCTAATTCACACGTTCTAACATTTTAAATGCATTTTTAATAAATATATAAAATTGATTTTTTTTTAAATATAAAAGATTTGTCTGAAGCTTACTGGTGATGGTGAAGAAGTCATGCAAACATGGTGTAGTCAGTTTATAGCCTACCTTTAGCTTTTTACTTTTATGGCGATTGTTATAGGCTTCAAAATTAATAATAGATGTGTTCATCTGTGAAGATTATCATGATGAACAGAACGTGCACGAATCATAAACTTTTGTTTGTCACAGAGCTCATTTTCTGCAATTATCCAACAGTCAATGGAATATCCCACTGAGTTTTTGTCACAGGAACCAGGGTAATGCAAACTTCTGTGTTAACAAAAGACATCATACTTGCATCACTCTATATGCTATGTACTCAAAAACATTAATAAAATTCACTTTTAGATAATATGCACATTTAAAATGTACATATTCTTTTGAAAAAAAAAACAGCAAAAAACCGTGATGACTCATCCTGCACTACGCAGATTTCTGTCCAATCAAATTCTCTCTTGAATGAGAATGTCCCTCCCACTTTTACCACCAAGAAACCAAGTAACAATTTATATTCATAGCTGACACATGACTACAAACTTATTGGCTATTTGAAAAAATAAGGGAAATTCGAAACATGCCACCAAAACCTCCTGTTAGAAGTAGGCCTAGCTTGTTACTTCTGTATTTAGACATTAATATTCATAGCAATTGTGTTCATTTGAGAAGTTTATCATGATGAACAAAATGTGTTAGAATCATAAACTTTGGCTTATTTTCTGCACTTATCCAAAAGTGCAAAAGACAAACCCTATTGGCTTGCTATCGAGGCAACAAACTTACAAAATGCCTTGAAAAAATGTCACTAGTACAATATGCAAGTGTACACTTTTAGATAATATAGACATTTAAAATAAACAGTCATATTCTTTTGGCGAAACAGAACAAAAAATCTTGATGACTCATCCTGCACTACACACATTTTGGTCCAATCAAATGCTCTCTTGAATGAGAATGCCCCTCCCCCAGTACCACTTGAAACCAACTAGGCTGCTATTTACAAAAATAAGGGATGAAGCCTTCAATATATGCCACCAAAACTTTAAAAAAGTAAGCGCGCAGCTCTCGTTAATCAATTCCACTGGGTCTTTAAGTAAGACAATGAGCACCAATAATAACAAAAAAGGTCACTCATATCTTCATTTTGGCCAAATTTCTGCAATTGCACAATGTGCAAAAGAGAAAAAGAGGAAAGATGAGACAAATACTTTATTCAGCACATGCAAAGGACACAGGAAGCATAGCTGAGCAGCCTAAGGGTATTCTCAAGGGAAACACAACGGATCTGCAATCTCCATAGTGTGCCATTTGTTGTCTGTCTCCCTGGAGCCACAATCAAACTGACAATCATAGGCCATTATAGACCTATATTCATTACACTTATAGAAAATCTCAGGCTCATGACATATGTCTGGTTAAAAATATAATTTCTCAGCACTAAGCATTCATTAGAGCCACCAGTAGTGCTGAGAAATTATATCCTCCCTAAAACATTAACAACACATTTCTGTTCTCCTCCTCGGATAATTTCTCAATGGTTTAATAAAGGCAGAAAGAAAGGATAGGCTCTGCTCTTGGACTGGTGCATGAGCACATGCACATGACTTCTTACACAAAGGCAAAAGGATGCTCCATGTGGTTCCAGTAGGAGCCACAGAACAGTATCTTAGGACACAGTCAGGATCGCCTAACTACCGTCTTTTTTTTGCTGAGCAGATCCCTAATTTTGTATTTAAATCAATGCATATGTCAGTGTTTATATGCAGAAGGTTTCAACTGCTGTCTATGTGATGTGGAAGACAGATGTTGAAGCTGTGCTGGTGTATTTGCCTGGAAGGCACGAGACGTTATGCCTCAGCAGTCTGCACGTGTTTCAATAATAATTACAACGCCGTTTGCAAGAAACAAAAATGACTACAAGCAAGACCTAACAGCTTACATACATATACGAGGTCTGATAATAAACTAAGACTGTCTCAAAATCTAGTGAGCTGACTACTTAGACAGAATGCACGCCCCTGTGATGTCAAAAAACGCCGCCTAGGTAGGTAGCTCACTACTTGTTGAGACGCAGCCTAACGTACAGACGCACTGCCAAAAGCGAGAGAGGGACGCTCTTGAGTTACTAACCACAGCAATGGACGTCCTCACCGCCTCCGACACACTTTGTCTGAGCCCCGCAGCCGTTCCAGGTTTGCTCAACCTTTTTGTGAATTTTCTTACTTCGGACATGTTTTTCCCTCTTTAGTTTGATTGTAATTCCATCAACGTCCTCATTGCGGAAAGCGACATCGCGGCACGCCAATCTGCGCGTCTGACAAGAGGTGCGGATGCAGGCGGGGCGGGGCCTCATGGACCAGCGTTAGCTCCGCCCATCACGTGGGGTTGCCTGATATTGAGCAATCCCTGGTTTTGAATTATGAATGTAAAAGTTTTATAGTTTTGTATTTTATATTAAGAGAGATTATAGGTTATCTTGTTTTAATATGTAATGTTTTAAGATGTAATGAAAATAATGTGGTAAATAAATAAAATACATAAATAGTGATGAGTTTTCATTGTGGTTTTTAAGCAACAATGTGGAAAAAGTCTAGATTTTTGACATTTTGTGCTGTTTTTTAAGCTAGCCTGAGTCTTATTTGTTTCAGCAATAAATCAGCACGTTTCACATCTGAATACTTGTTCTTGTGAATATATTTGTACATAATCATTAATATGATCATAGGCTGACACCTTGTGGTCTTGGTTGGTAGTAAAAATTTACATATTAAGGTCACAAACTTAAAACTGTGACATAACCATAGGAAAGTTATATTGCATATGAGCATTGTATTTTCATGTGTACAAAATGCATGCTATTTACATGGTTAGTTATGACATAAAAAACTACATATATTATTTTATATATACATATACATACATATTATACATTCTGTAGTCCTAATATTCATCTGACAGCTAGCAAATACATCCACACAGCTGCTTTTAAAGCAGTGGCTCTCAACCAAAAATTATATCAATTACATCAATTACATTGATATAATTTTAAGATGATATCAATGTAATTATATTCACATAATCCAAAATAAAACACTTAAAAACACAGACACAACCCCATTTACAAAACTGAACTGTCATATGAAGTTCATTCAAGTTCATTTATTATTAACAGAAGTACCAGAGGTGCATATCAAATTGATAGGAGGGTCTTAGAGTCAAAAAGGTTGAGAACCGCTGTTTTAATCATTAGCATGATTCAGAGCATGAAGAATGATCATAATCAAATAAAGGCGAAGTTAACGTGTGCCACGTAAGATACATATTCAATGTCTCTCTGTGTCTCTCAGCTACATTTGGTTTTCAGAAGCTGATGAACTTTTCGGCTCAAGCTGGGTCTCCATGGCTTCACTATACTCTTTATGTTAACCATAGGACGCCCTTTTTTCACATCCTCATGTCCAACTACAAGATATTCCAACCCTACAGCAAGAGAGAAACAGTCTCATCAGTAAAGAAAATGATCAAATTAGCCTGATTTCACTAAACAATTATCAACAAAGATAGGCCACAGTGTTTAGTATTATTTATGGACTCTTGAAGTATTTATTAAGAATTAGTTTATATTTTTGTAAACATACATTTTTTTTTTTTTTTACATTTTAGTCTAGTTTTAGATTAATTTTATGTTTGTCATTTTTATTAAGTTTTTAATATTTTTTATTTTGTTTTATACCATGGTCTGTCTGAATACTCTATTCTGATTGGCTGGCAGGTATGCAGTAAAACCGTTTAATGCACAGGTAATTCCAAGTCAGTTTAATCCCCGTTCCATATTAATGCGCTACTCGAATTGATGCAAACAAACCCACACACATCACTCACGCACAAACACACACAAACATGTCAACGCTTCCCCGCGACTTTTATTAATAAAATAGCCTAGATACTAGATCGCTACATTATATTCCTCAGCAACAAGGTGTAAAATCACTGTTTTTGTAGTAACTAAACACATCTTCATTGTTTGTAGAGAGACGCGCAGATGCAGGTAACACACACACACACAACTGTCATCTCTTTCTCTCTCTCTCGATAATTAATTATTCTTCCAGTTTTAGTTGTCAAGGTTTAACCTTTGTAAGTTTTTCCATGTAATATTTTATCATTTATTTCAGCTTTATTTTATTTATCAGAGAAGTTTTTATAATAGTTTTTAGTTTTAGTTAACAATAACAAGACTGATTAGGACAACCTAACTAAAAATCACAGAGTATATATATATATATACATACATATACATACATACCATATATTCTCAATATAAAATCAATATATATGATTCTCTCCTAGATCTTTGCAAAGTACATTTTCTATTTAAATAAATGAGCATAAGAGTGAAATAAATGTAAACTTTGCTTCCAGTCTGTCTACACTGGCAAAACAAGAAAAAGAAAAGAAAAGAAAGTTATCAGAATGTTTCCGATATATCATTATAACAAGTAACTATGCTTCCATGAAGAATTCAGAATTCAGCAGAAAACACAGCAGATATCCACAGAATTCACCCTTCATTTGCATTGCATTTAATTTGATAATACCTTCATCTAAACAAGGCTCTCTGAGGTCCATTTAACACATCTGATCGTATTTAAATCCACTGCACAGAATTCAGCAGGGAAACAGATTGTTTCCCACAATTAACACAGATAATGTGGGGAAAAAATGTGTAGATTCCATACGGGCTTGCATATTTCATATCATAACAAATCATGAATGTGTGCATGTCTGCTAACCTGGGAAAAGTACAGGGCATGTGCAGCCTCGTGTGGTCCAAGACTCGGGATAAAGAGTCCGATTTCCATGAGAGAGCCTGAGGTGCGAGTTATCCCACAACACCTTAAGAACCTTAACATCCACCTCTGCGTGAGAGCCCTTATCATGAGCAGCCAACACTCTCACCTTCACTGCTGCAATCCCACAAGAAAACACACATTAATTACATCAACTCAACAGAACATTGAGGTGAAGTGAGTTTTACATGCTACTTACCATAAACATATTTTACACTGCAGAATATTTTGCTGTTTCCAAGTGCTTGCTGTTTGCATACACATTTGTCTGTCAAGGAAAGAAATACCCACCAATTAAAGTATTGGCTGTCAGATTATTTCTGTTGCTATGACAACCTAAAAACAGAAATGACATTTCAACAGCACATGCCTTTATCCCAGACAATAAACTTTTTATGGGAACAAGACAGCGCTGTTATCAGCTCCAAGATTTTCATTTAATACCTGGATGACTAAGGGCGGAGAAAAGCTCTTCTGTTCGAAACAGATGATTTTCTGCCGTGCTGTTGTGATCGGATTCTAGAGACCTAGACAACAAACACACATAGAGCACGCATGGTTATGTATCTATAAATAATTTAAGCTGTAAGTACATACACACATACATACATATATACACACACATACATATACATACATACATACATAACCATATATTCGCAATATAAAATCAATATATATGATTCTCTCCTAGATCTTTGCAAAGTACATTTTCTATTTAAATAAATGAGCATAAGAGTGAAATAAATGTAAACTTTGCTTCCAGTCTGTCTACACTGGCAAAAAAAGAAAAAGAAAAGAAAAGAAAGTTATCAGAATGTTTCCGATATATCATTATAACAAGTAACTATGCTTCCATGAAGAATTCAGAATTCAGCAGAAAACACAGCAGATATCCACAGAATTCACCCTTCATTTGCATTGCATTTAATTTGATAATACCTTCATCTAAACAAGGCTCTCTGAGGTCCATTTAACACATCTGATCGTATTTAAATCCACTGCACAGAATTCAGCAGGGAAACAGATTGTTTCCCACAATTAACACAGATAATGTGGGGAAAAAATGTGTAGATTCCATACGGGCTTGCATATTTCATATCATAACAAATCATGAATGTGTGCATGTCTGCTAACCTGGGAAAAGTACAGGGCATGTGCAGCCTCGTGTGGTCCAAGACTCGGGATAAAGAGTCCGATTTCCATGAGAGAGCCTGAGGTGCGAGTTATCCCACAACACCTTAAGAACCTTAACATCCACCTCTGCGTGAGAGCCCTTATCATGAGCAGCCAACACTCTCACCTTCACTGCTGCAATCCCACAAGAAAACACACATTAATTACATCAACTCAACAGAACATTGAGGTGAAGTGAGTTTTACATGCTACTTACCATAAACATATTTTACACTGCAGAATATTTTGCTGTTTCCAAGTGCTTGCTGTCTGCATACACATTTGTCTGTCAAGAAAAGAAATACCCACCAATTAAAGTATTGGCTGTCAGATTATTTCTGTTGCTATGACAACCTAAAAACAGAAATGACATTTCAACAGCACATGCCTTTATCCCAGACAATAAACTTTTTATGGGAACAAGACAGCGCTGTTATCAGCTCCAAGATTTTCATTTAATACCTGGATGACTAAGGGCGGAGAAAAGCTCTTCTGTTCGAAACAGATGATTTTCTGCCGTGCTGTTGTGATCGGATTCTAGAGACCTAGACAACAAACACACATAGAGCACGCATGGTTATGTATCTATAAATAATTTAAGCTGTAAAAGAAATGAAAGTGATCAAACATTTTATTTCCATATAAAATTGGTTTTATTTTAAATAAAGTAAGCACAAGCACACTTTCTGAGCAAGAAGTGTCAAAGACGTTTGGCATGTGTTGAATGCTAAAACATAAACTAATATTTAAGATGAAGACAAACAGCATTTGGAAACTTGTCTTGCTCTGATTGTCTTACTGGATCATTTTAATGTAATGAACTACACCTATGGTTGAAGTTGAGGTGAACTGCCATCATAAATTCACTAAAAATCAGAGATCAGTTGGTGAAATGTTATCTTATCACTTAATTTAATATTTGATATATACCAGCGTGGTATTTATTAATATTTTTAATTTTTTAATTTTATATTTTCAGTTTTCATTTTAATTTCCTTTTCAGTAATTCTGGTCATTTTTATTAATTTATTAGTTATATGTCTATGTAGCTATAATTTATTTTTATTTCGGTTTTAGTCATTTTATGTACATCAACTTTAAAGGTGCAATAGGTGATTGTCTTCAGAAACATTTTTTGTTATGCTGGTTGAAAGTCTCTTCACATCCCGATAGCAATCATTAAGTTAAGTGGTCTAAATGTATTTGTCTGTATTTATATCTTCTGTGGAAGGTGTAGGATCAAGAAATGTTCGTCTAATCAAAACCTTCGGTCCGAGCGTTTTAATATGCTTTCCTACCTGCCTGTCAACGTATGTATTAGCATACCTCTGCGCACCCAGTTCGCGCAGACAGGATACTCATCAGCGCGTTCACGCACGCTGTGCAGACAGAGCGAGGATGGCAGGCAAACATCAACAACCCGATCTTCCTTCCTGGTATTGTAGTGCTTTTAAAGATTTCTCACCTGTGAATGACACATGATGTAGCCCAGCGGTTAATCCAGTCCTCGCGCCAGCTCGTTAGAAGTGAGCTACGTGCATGAACTGTGTTCCGATCGATATGATCCCTACACAGTGTTCATTGCTCCCTACTCCCTGAGCGGGGTAAATCCGTTGAAGTTTACTTCACTTCGGAACATGGGCTGGAATTGGGAACCTGATGTAGCCTATTGTAGTAATGTTGTCTCTGGTCTGTGAGTGTAAATGCATTCAGGGGGCGTGGCTTTGGACGGCGATTGCAGGAAGGGTGGGACGTTCGCTTTCAGTGCTATCAGGCTAAAGTTAGCATTTTCCAAGATCTCCTATTGTACCTTTAACTTCCGTTAGTTGCTAAGGCAACATTTCTAATTTTAATTTTTTATTTTTTCACGCTTACATTTTTCATCTAATATTAATTTTTGTATATTTTATTTCAACTTTATTTTATTTACAAATAATGTATCTTTAAATAAAAACACTGATTTTGTCAAATTCCTTGTAGTCTCATGCATAAGATGAAAATGACAGTAAAAACATGCCCTTTAAAAATATTAAACAACCAGCAAAAAGGTTCATAATCACCTAATCATACAGTCTCCTGTGTAAGGGTCACAATCACCAGCACACTGGCAGGGCTTGCAACCATATTCATCGAAACCCCAGTATCCCAGCATGCACTGGTCACAGTGTGGTCCAGCCACCCCCGGCTTACAGACGCAGTCTCCATTATCAGGGTTACAATATGTGGAACCAGCACGGTTACACACGCAAGCTGCAATTCAGAAAGGAAGAACGTTACTCAAATCACACACATCAGATCAAAATATATTAGTGGTCCTTTCTGAGGCTCTGAACAAATTTAATATGTTTTGTGCTATGTAATGAGTTTCTCAATGAATAGAAAGACACAAAGACTGATGTTTTGCATACGCAGTCAATTATTATGAGCCTGTGTCATCTGATGATTAATCTGTCTGCCTCCACATACACAATAAGCGCGTTTACACTCATGCTGAGATCCCATCACTGTTCTTGTTACTCTACATGCCCCAGCTCGCCGTAAGAACCATTAGCATTCCGAGCAGAAACAACATTCAACACCAAACATCCCCTCAATGTGTGCTACAACATCGGACATGTTCGCTGATCTGGTGAGTTCCTGAATTTTGACATCATCTAGGCCAAGCTGTACACGTAAACAGATACTCAAAAACTCCCGCACACGCTGAAGAAAGATGGAGATCAGGAACGGAAGTGTACAGCAGGGAAATCTCAGATACTCCACATGCCATTTTAAGCAGCTTTTCAAAATCTGAGATTAATGGCTTTCATCTCAGTTCAAGACACAAATACACACACACACACTAAAAAATATGACCACGTATAAGGAACACTGCATCCAATTTTTTCACACTTTGACAGCTGTTTTGTTGTAGTTTAAATGAATATTGGATAAATGAGCCCATGTTGATCAGGCATTTGAATGCTTGTTTACACAACAGTTGTGAGTGATGCATGACTGTGTCTTACGTCTGCAGGAATCCGGGGCAGTCGAGGGTCTCTCTGGGTCTCTGTAGAAGTCGCTGTGGCAGTGTTGGCAGTGACGGCCGCTGGTGTTGTGAAGGCAGTCACACACACCTCCACTCCGCTGACCCGAGCGTAGCCATACGGTTTTGTCAAAGTGACAGCTCTCTGCGTGGCCGTTACACTTACACTCTACACAATGAATACACAAATACTAGGTTATTACAAACAATAATCAAATTACAGATTACATCAGATTTTTTCTGACAAATTGGTTGCCAGGTCTGCGGTTATCCTGCAAAACTGGGCAACTTTCAACTGCTGTGTCTGACTTTTTATTCTATGGCCTGTAGTTTGAAATACTGGACAAATTAGATGATAATCTGAAGGTTTTTGACCAACCAACAAAATTCCACCTGCAGCTCAAATTCCGAATGCTTCCAATAACTATTGGACACTAAAATCCACATTTTAAATTTAAGTAATGGGCTGGTTTTGGTCAAGTCATGATTTGTCACAGAACTCTCTTTAACAGATCTGGCAACCCTGCCATAGAATTACAATGAAGGAGGGAACAGAGCCATATCTACACAACTACAAACTTATAATGTTACAAAAGATTCTATTTTAGATATTGTTGAATGTTCAATTCATCAAATAAGCCTGAAAAAAATGTGGCACCATTTCCACAAAAATATTAAGCAGCACAATTGTTTTCAACATTGATAATAAAAAGAAAGGTTTCTTAGCAAATCAGCATTATCAGCATATGACACTGAAGACTTGAATAATGGCTGCTGTAAATTCACAGGAATAAATTACATTTTAAATTATATTATAACAGAAAAATATTTTATTTAATTGGGATAACATTTCACATTATTACGGTTTTACTGTATATTTGATCAAATAATTGCAGCCCTGGTGAGCATAAAATATTTATTTCAAAATAATTAAAAATTATTGCAGACCCCAGACTTTTAAACAGTAGTGTAAGGACCAGAATATCATAGAGACTGGTCAGCTCGTTTGACTTTTTCCAGTATCAAAGTCACACATTCCACCTTCAGTGTTGTTATGTCCACGTCAGTACTTGGTTTTACATATGAACTGAAACTTACTAACACACTGGTGAGCTTCTCCAGTTAACCCGTTAGCTGGTTGCCATGGTCGGTCGTTATAGAGGCGATCACACCGTTCACAATGATCCCCAGTCGTGTGATGCCGACACACACATTTACCGTGCACCTGTGGCAGAGGCCAGAAAACACCATTGACAATACAAAGACACATTGTTACACCTTCACCTTAGCAGACCTCAGTTCAAAGGCTTGTTAAAAATCTTCAATCAGAGATTTACTAAGCCGATCTTCAACATGCTCCAGCATCAACCGTGTTCATTCTAGTGCCAAATATGTTATCATACCGCATACTTTGCCAAACTATAAACCAAATAGGATTGGCCAACTCCCAATACCTTTTTGTTTTCTTACTAGAACCTACACTTGGTTAGTTTTTTTTTTCCCTCTCGATGGACCTCGTATTGTTTAAATTGATCATTAGATTCACTAGTTTACCGCTAACTTTATCATTCAAAGGTTCGGGGTCAGTAGTTTTTTATTAATAATTTTGGGTTAAACCGATTAAAAATGACCGTAAGGACTTCTATACTGTTTTAAAAAAAATCAGTTTCTCATAAATGCTGTTCTTTTGAACTTTCTATTAATTAAAGTCTCACGGTTTCCATAAAATAAGCCGATCTTCAACATGCTCCAGCATCAACCGTGTTCATTCTAGTGCCAAATATGTTATCATACCGCATACTTTGCCAAACTATAAACCAAATAGGATTGGCCAACTCCCAATACCTTTTTGTTTTCTTACTAGAACCTACACTTGGTTAGTTTTTTTTTTCCCTCTCAATGGACCTCGTATTGTTTAAATTGATCATTAGATTCACTAGTTCACCGTTAACTTTATCATTCAAAGGTTCGGGGTCAGTAGTTTTTTATTAATAATTTTGGGTTAAACCGATTAAAAATGACAGTAAGGACTTCTATACCGTTTAAAAAAAAAATCTGTTTCTCATAAATGCTGTTCTTTTGAACTTTCTATTCATTAAAGTCTCACGGTTTCCACAAAAATATTAAGCAGTGCCGTTTTCAACATTAAAAAAAAAATGTTTCTTGAGCACCAAATTAGACTGATTTCTGAAGGATCATGTGACACTGAAGACTGGGGTACCGATGCTGAAAAATCAGCTTTGCCATCACAGGAATAAATTACACTTTACATTCAAATAGAAAACGGTTATTTCGAAGAGTAATAATATTTCACAATATTACTGTATTTTTGATTAAATAAATTCATCCTTGATGAGCATAACAGACTTCTACAGAAGTGACTTTTTTGAGAATAATTCAGAATTATGAGATATAAACTAAAAATGTTATTTTTTTTACATCTCACAATTCAGTTTTTCTTTTTAAATAATAAGTAATTGTGACTTTTTCTCACAGTTCTGACTTTTCTTATCTATAGATCACAATTCTGAGTTCATATGGCGCAATTCTGCTTTCATATCTCGCAATTGCGAGAAGATGCAAGATAACATCACAATTACCTTCAAAATTTTCCCCCAAACTTTGGAACGGTAGTGTAATTGAGAACATTTTGATGGATTTTTATGATCTGTACTTGTTCTTGCTAAGGCCATCCATCTTACTATCGCTCTACCACTGATTAGAGATTTGAAAAGAGCCCTAATTCTTTTAATTTGCTACAGTCAATCATTCTCTCCTACATCTCCGAGTTATGTGCTCAATCTCTCGCTCAACAGTCCTGTATAAAAACATCCTCCTCGCTCCCCTCAATGTCCATGATTACCTACTACTAATATCCCAGACTCAGCCATCCATCGAAGATGCTTCAAATGAAAGCACAGATAATTATTATCGGTCACTCTCCAATACGGAATGAAAACAAACAAGCGAAAGAAGAATTTTTAAAATACTTCAGGAGAGAAAGAGAAGGACAAATTAGCGCTTCAGAGGGAGGGGGGCAAACTGGCAGCGCTCCATTCACTTGGCATCTGAAACACTTTCACATGTTTATCATCATAATATGGGAGGAAACGCACTCAGACGCACATACTCTCCCTGCTAACCAAAACATTCCTGCAGGGGCACACAAGGGTTGCGTGTGAGCACGTGTTCCTATTATGAGTGTGGATGGACAAAGCATGTCAGTGCGACCGTGTTTGTCTGCATGTCTGGGTGGGTAGCGTGTATGTCTGTATGCATGCTTGTCGATTGGCACGGGGTGTGTGTTTTGTCTGGGCTTCTAGATCAAACGGTTTAACCTTTGATAAGAGAGCAACGAGCTGATGTGTGTGTGTTTGAGCGAGTGAGACTAATTGCTGTTATTGTCTGATCACAGCATGCAAACAACAACAACTCAATTAGCAAAAGGGGCGAGCAATGCAGACCCTCGTTTTCGTCTCTCTGCTTATCAGTATTCCTCCCTCCATTGTTTTTCTGCCTGACTTTGTCTTTTTATCCTTCAGTTGCTATCAGTTTTATCTCTCCGCAGAGATAGAGCCAAATGAACAGCAAACACATGGCTTATATAATCTGAAACAAAGACCGTGAGAGTGAGAGGGGAAAGAGAACGAAAAAGTGAAAGACAGTAAATGGAAAGGGGGAACTGTTTATGTAATCATACGGGAAACATGTTTTCTGGGAATGTTGATAACCGCAAATAATGCAAAGTTGTTTGCTGTTTTTGTTTTACATTGCCATTGTTCTCCTTTACAGGGATGAAATCGCGGAAAATTCTGTCATCGGCTATTCACCCTCGTGTCATTTCAACCTGTATGATTTTCTTTCTTCAGTAGAGCAGAAACAGTTTTTGCTCATATAATGAAGTCAATGGGGTCCAAAACTGTGTTGGTAAGCAACTTCAGGGATCTTATCTATGCACAATCAGCTTGTAACACTCCAAAGAGAAAGGAAAACTTGAAATCGCATCATATGACCTCTTTAATTAAAACTCAAACTATTAAAAAAAAAATGGATCATTTGAATAAAGCAGAAATAAAGAAAAATAAATCACAGACAAAAATGTAAACTTTAATGAGAATTAGAATGAGAATGTTGTCTTGGCAACTAACTTGAAATAAGTTGAAACTAAGGCCCTGTTTACACTAGTGCATTTTCGTTTTAAAACGGCGTTTTAAAATAAAAAAAGATCTTCGTCTACACTGGCGTTTTCACTGCATTTGAGGGACGAAAACGCCGGAGTAGTGTAAACGACAGGCGTAACCGTAGCAAAACTTGTGCGTTTTAAAACAAAAATGCACTAGTGTAAACGTAGCCTAAAGTTCTACAATTATTAAACTAAATTAATTAAAGCTAATTAGAAATTAAAAAAACACTATAAACTTAAAAATAATATATACACATAAAATTATTACAATTTAAAATAAAATTAAAATTAAAATATAAAAATAAGTTAATACCAAATATTTACAAATACTAAAATAGTATACAAGTATGGTTACTTATTTTGTACAGCACATTGGTCAACGGTAGTTGTGTTTAGTTGTGCTTTATAAATAAATTGAAATTGAAATAAATTGAAATTAAAGTACTAAAATAACACTAGTCCAAAACAACACTGGATCCCAATGACTTTTGCTGTATTAAAAAAAATGAACAATTCTTTTGCTTAGGAAAAAAGAAAGTCATACTGGTTTGTATTCAACTATACACTTACCATGTGTTTAACAGGAGGGTGTGTAATCTGTTGGTCACCAGCAGGCACACACTGGTCTGCATGTCCATGGCACAAACAGCCTCCCTTTAAAATTAGGTCATAGATGGCATAGTGGGCAATGAACACGTTGGCATCAGGAAGTTTTTGTTGACAGAAGCAGGACTGCGGCTGAAGCAGACGTATCCGTATGTTAGTGATGCCAAGGTGGACTCGGGCATCAATACTGTACGGATCCAGTTTGTCCCAGGGTGACAGTGCACGGTAAATGACCTGCTCACACACAAATGCATATATCAAAAAACAACAACAACAAAACAGTAATTTACTGAGTAATGACCTTACTGTTTTCATTTTTTAAAAATCTAAGTACTAGTTATTAGTACTGGGAATTGAACACTATAAAAGCTAAAAATGTATGTAACTTAATGCAGTCAGGTTAACAAATTGTTTTTGAAAAAGTCAAAAATTACTCTCATTGTTTAATTACATTTTTAAAAAAATTCTAGTTCACCCAAAAATTGAAAATTTACTCAACATGTAGAAGATTATATTTCTTCATCTGAACAAATTTGGAGAAATTTAACATTACATCCCTTGTTCACCAATGGATCCTCTGCAGTGAATGGGTGCCGTCAGAATGAGAGCCCAAACAGCTCATAATTAAAAACAAAGTCCACAAAAAAAAAAAAAAAACACACAACCCACACAATTCCAGTCAATCAGTTGACACATTTTTAACTGAAAGGCTGCAGGCTTGTAAGAAAAAAATCCATCAAGTCATTGAACTGTCGTTTCTGGCTAAAATCTGCATAATCTGAATCTGAATCAGGAGAAAAATATGCACAGATCAAGACCAAAATAGTTCTAAACAAATACGTTGTCTAAAACTGTCTTAATGGATCTGTTTAGCACCTTCATTACATGACCGTTTATTGATGGACTGGAGTGGTGTGGATTACTTGTGTGGATTATTGTGATGTTTTTATCAGCTCTCATTCTGACGGCACCCATTCACTGCAGAGGATCCATTAGTGAGCAAGTGATGTAATGCTAAATTTCTCAAAATCTGTTCTGATGAGGAAACAAACTCATTTACATCTTGGATGGCCTGAGAGGTAAATTCAGCAAATGTTCATTTTTGGTTAATCTAAACTAATCCTTTAAGAAGAACCTCATTATTCACGCAAAAAAAACAAATACAAATGCATCTCCTCTGAAACGTGAGATACTGTATGCACACTCACCTCTCCATTGCTGCAAGGCTCTGCTGTAGAGTATTTCTGAGTGCAGCTCTGTCCATCCTCCAGGTCGAACACTTCACTGCAGTTGTGTGCATACAGCATCAGAGCGCTCCATGTGCGCCCAAAGTCCTGAGAGCGCTCTATCGCCATGGCAGCAGGGCGTGGTGACCGAAATATGATAATGAGGTGGGTGAAGTAAAATTCCACCTCCAAATCCAGCTTTAGAGTTTCGATGGAAACACCCTGAGCGGACTGCCACCAGGTCGGTGGGTGTTTGAAGGGTGAGTCTGTCATGGACGCAGGTGGGTGTGCGCGGTGCAGTACTGAAGCATCACACACCTCACAATGCAACACACATCTATTCATTTTGTAGACAGGCCTACAGTAGCGTTCTGGAGAGGACGAGCCACACTGGGAAATTGTCTGTACAGGACGCCCGACTGCCAGGTTCCCCATTCGTGGATTACACACCCGATTCTCACATCCTGGTACATATAAACAAGTAAAACATTTTTAAAATACAACACATACACAAACAAATTGACTGAACGCAAAACAATGCACATTCCAACAGACACTGACTAGAAGATATAGTTGTTCCAAAAAGCATTTGCACACTACAGGACAGGGGCGTAGCACATCCTTCAGAAATCATTCTAATATGCTGATTTGCTGCTCAAGAAACCTTTTTTAATGATTTCTGAAGGATATTGTGACTGGAGTAATGATGTACCCCACGTCCCCCGCGTAATCTACGCCCCTGCTACAGGAAAAAAACATAAATGCCAAAAAGGTCTAAGACTTGTAGTTTTGAGAAAAGACAGTTTTAAGTAGTATGTCAACAAGTAATTATCTTTGACCAGTTACACTAGTCTGGGCTACATAATCAGATTCCAAACACTAAGTACTATTAGCCTATTACATTTTAGAGTGCTAATAATCAGATTACTTTTTTATAGATTACATGAGTATTATTTACACAATGGCAGTAAATTACTCAGAATGTACTGATTCGCTCTAATTCTTTTTTCTCTTGTAAATTATCTTTTCTAAAAAATCCTACATCTTATATACATTTGGAATTTTTTTCCAGTTTTATGAAACTACACACACCAGCCAGTCAGGTGAATACAGAATGGAGAGGCCAAAACAACTTTAATTTGATATTTTTATGATTTAATTCATTATTAGCTTTTCGTCACTTCACAAACCCCCTGCAGTTCTTTCAGGAACTCAGAAACTTAAGTTGGTTAAAATTTAATGCACTTCATGATGCTGAAAACAAAGATTGGAAAATATTTTCTTATGAATTTGGTCAAAAGTAATCTGAAAGTAATCAAAAAGTAGTCAGAATACATTACCTAATGTGTGTAATCCAACAGATTACGTTACTAACTGCAATTTAATTGTCTACCATTTGTAAGTAATCTATACAGCACTGTTTATTACTTTTTAAAACCTTTTGGATATTGATATATTTTAGATATGTTTAGCTATATGTGTTGTGAAACAAAATTACGATTTGGGTTGCACGAGATTGACAGACTGTGCCCGAAAATGACCTTTACATTTTTTGGCCACATTTATATTTAATAAATTAGCGTTTTAAAGTCACTGTATAACTCCCGCACTGATAAACATATAAACGAACACTTTTTTTTATATAAGTACAATTATAGTACAAAGAAATAAATAAACGCACTTTTAACGTGCTTTAATATAATTTAATATAATCTACAAATGCAGAATCAATCTGCAAATTGGTCGGATTCAGCGGCCACATCTTGATGTTGGGTGTGTATGCATATGCAAAGTTTGGTTTAGTTTTGCATATTCAAATCATCCCCGTCTCTTTCTCTCCATATCAATCAGTTCGTCAGACACCACGAGTCTCTGATCGGTTGACAACCAGACAACTCGTTTTGATCGCACCTGCTGGGTGAATAGTTTACATGCGTAAAACACTGACCTGAACGCACGGGGTGAGGAACGCTCATCAGGAGCGCTGCGAACAACACACATCTCCCTGGCAGCTCCATATTAGTCATCAATCCAGTAAAAAAAAAAAGCCACAAATTACACGTATCAAACCCCGCGAGGGGTTTTAATCCACAATACGCACGGGAACCTGATTCCACTCCAGAGCCTTTCAGATTGCATGTAGGAGCACGACTTCATTGGCGTGGGTTAGCCAGGTGCGCAAACGCTGAGCGGAGGTGATCTGCTCCAGTAACAAACAGAAACTGTTCAGCTGAAATAGGACACAACTCTCGCGCGACAACGCCATTGGTGTGTAACCTCAAATAAGCGTCTGTCAGAGTCACTTCTGTCCCCGGCCGCGCTGCTCGTGTAGAAGTGAGCTGTGTGTGTGTTTTGCTCTGAGCGCGACTCGTGGGGCTGCGCGTCCTGCTCTGTAACACCTGAGTTGGAATCTGGAGTCCCTTTGAGTGACAGGAGCTTTGAAGAACATAGGCCACGCCCCTTCTCCCAGCATTTTTCTCGATTTAAAGGGGTCATATGATGCTGCTAAAAAGAACAAACGGTGAGGGCCAATTCGGCGATCCACAGCACTAAGTTGATGTATTCCCTCCGCGACCAGCACGGATCAGCTCTAGGTATGACGAAGCGGATATCGTCCTCTTTTGGAAGACCAAAGTAGCTTCGCTTTCACAACGAAGCACACAGCGTCTTTACGACATGGCGGCGGAAACAACAAAACTACATCGAGAATAAAAGTTACGCCTTCTTTTTTTGCGTGAACATTTGGGCGGCGTTATGTAAATCTTCCCACATAGTGAGGTAGATATGTGGGGGCGTGTTCGAACGAGCCGTTTTAGGTAGGTGTGGCTAACTCTTAACTTTTATAAAGAATATCTCTTTGGATTTGAGACTTTAGTCTTTGCAACTTTACAGATCTTCTTTATGCACCAAGAGCTTGTAACACTCTAAAGAGAAAGGAAAAAATGATATCGCATCATATGACCCCTTTAATGGAGCATTCCTGGCATGAGTCATCGGAGTCATTCAACGTCAGATCTCTTTCGCACAAATGTTTACCTAATTTAGATGTCTAAATGGACACTTTCTACTGAGTTAAATTATTATATAGGCTAACTGTAGACTTTTTAAGTTATCTTTGATCATTGTTTTCACTAATTTTATATTCGGTTATTTAATATTACATGGAAGTTTGTCTTAATGCCCCATATAATAGTTTATGCATGATAGTTTATAAAAAATAAAGGTTCCAAAAGGGGGTTTGCAGCAGCAATTTCTTAGAATAATAATTTTTTGGTTCCCCAAATTACCTTTCATTGAACAGTTCGTATTATTTTTTTTCTTAGTGTGAAGAACATTCTAAAGAGCAAAGAACATTTTCCCACTATATAGAACATTTCTTAGAATGGAAAGGTTTCACATGAAACCATCAATGCCAAAAAAGAACCGTTATTTTTAAGAGTAGGCTATAGGTTAAAAAATACCTTGAAAATGACAAATAGGGTTTAGATGCAAAAGCCTCTAAGTGCTGTCTGAGATTTTCTTCTAAAATTAATATTTTTCTCAGGCTCCTGTTTATGTTCAGTTATTTCACTTTAATGGCAATGTAGTGAAATTACTGAACCTACACATAGGAGCTTGAGAAAACTGCTAATTTTAGAAGAAAATTTCAAATGGCATAGATGCTTTTGCCTCTGAACGGAGATTAAATATCATGTTTTATATGGCTGTCATTTGAGGTTAAAGAGGTCATATGATGCGATTTCAAGTTTTCCTTTCTCTTTGGAGTGTTACAAGCTGATTGTGCATAGATAAGATCCCTGAAGTTGCAAAGACTAAAGTCTCAAAACCAAAGAGATATTCTTTATCAAAGTTAAGACTCTGCCACGCCCCCCTAAAGGAGGGGGCTTTGTAGAAAACGAAGCGTTTGAGAGAGGCGGGGCATAGAGGACCTACAATAATGTACAGTATTTGAAAAATAATGTGTTTTTTGAACATTAAAGCATGTCAACATATTCTGTTACACCAAATACACAAAATAATGATCTTTAAAAAAGCATCATATGACCCCTTTAACATCATTTAAATTATCATTCAAATGTATTTTAATTAGCAAAAGCTATTTAATAAAGAAAACTGTTTCACACTGTTCTTTTTTCAGTTTATCAAAAGTTCTTATTTGATTCGTGGATGGCGCTCATTAGGACTGGTTCCAAATTATGATTCCTAATGTAACTGAAATCAAAGCATAAGGATATTTTGAGATTTAAATCATGTGAAATCATCTGACAGGAAAAGAGAAGAGTGTATATTGATTTGGTGAAGGCGGAAAGGCTGCATTTTAAGATTGGTCAACAGGAAAGTAAAGGATGAAAGACTGGCCACTTTCTGAAATATTGAAAAATTACTTGTCTGGAATGCGGATCTGCAAAAGATTTCCATTCTAATCCGCTATAGCATGGGCTTTCAGGCAGCTTTGCTAAGCTTTGATTCATTCACAAAGCATCCAGCACATCTCTGGAAAAATTCATATAACTCACTTTTATTTAAAAACTAATTTACTTTATTTTGTGCTGCAGGTACACATGATACAATAAACTAATAGATTCTGTCTATATCTTGCTACATCCTTTCAGGCAATAGACCTGGAAAATAATTTCTTGGCATATCTAATCCATCCTGTCAGCCATGTAAACATTTCAAATATGGCCTCTTTTGAATACATGGTAATAAAATGCAAAAACCTTCTGGAAAAGTCTTTAGATAGAAGACGAATCAACTGTGCAAGATCTAATTGCATGCATTTTATTTTTATTTATTTACTTACGTGTAGGTATTGAGAAATGCACGTAATTAATTGTACAAAATAGTAAAAGGCATTCTACAGTAGTCAACATTTGAAGTGGATCAAAACCTTTCATCAAAGTTGTCCTAAAACCAAAATGCGTTCTTGTTTTAGGACAATTTAGCTGAAATTTTTTTTTGATCCACTTCAAATGCTGCACAAAATAATGGTCTTTAAAAAAGCATCATATGACCCCTTTAATTTCATTCCAGACTACCATCCTGGCCCATTGTGCTCATATGGTGCTGTTACCCGCCAGTGCTGCGTGTGGCGCTGTGCTCAGACGCGCTCTTCTCTCCCGCCGTGCGGTCAAAGTGCGCTCGTAGTCCTTCCCTCATTCGGCGGCAAGGCGTGCGAGTGTGCTACAATAGCCTATGCTATTGAAATAAACAATTTTTTTCCCCTTAATACTACTTTAGCTGTACAGTCATGGTAAGTTCTACAGAATCATTTCCTTTTGGCTTAATATCTGAGGTTCTGTAAAAGAGCGAGGTGGTTTTCATTCATGAATGAGCTGAGAATGCGGCTGTATGTTAGCATCTGGAACTTAGAGCGGACGTTGTTTTCAGTAGCGATCAATGTTTTGTTAGAAACACTGAGCTCGTATGATCAATAGTTCCACTTGCTATGTCGCAACCTAGTCAGCTGCCTCCCTAGATAGTGTTTAAAATGCTCACTGTGTAGAAAGCTAGCTTGCTTTCCTTGTGACAAAATCTTAAAGGTGTTTGTGTTGTATTTCTCTGTTCAATTCGCAACTAATTCAGTGGAATCCAACAAGGATACTATAAGACGGTTAACTAAAGTTTCTAATGAGATGAACAACATTTTATTGTAACGTTATATAGTCAAATCTTCTTCAGAAGCCTGCATTTTTTTTTTTTTTTTTGCAGTAATGTCTTTCTCCTTGACATTTTTTGGAATATTAGTTCCTTGTGATATTCCACAGAAGCATGTTAAGTTACCCTATCCAGTCTTATTTCGGACTATGATAGAAAAGTTCTCTTTTTTTGTTTTGTTATGTTGGAATTCTATAAAAGAATTCCTATTAGAATACTTTAGGATTGGTTCCAAATTATGATATGAAATTCCAATTTTTTCAAACTTAATATCTAACACTGAACTCTTTTCTGCAGAGTTTGCCGCTGAACCCCAAGCCCTTTCTGAACGGTCTCACGGGAAAGCCTGTGATGGTGAAGCTGAAGTGGGGTATGGAGTACAAGGGCTACCTGGTGTCCGTGGACGGCTACATGAACATGCAGGTATGTCTGATTATAATTCACGTTTATAAATCCATCAGTCATTGATGCTGGTGTTTTTATCTGCTACATACAATATCCATAGTAAACTAGCAGGTCACAAAATGCACATATCCGGTGTTATTTAGAGCAGTGGTTCCCAACCCTGGTCCTTGAGGCACCCCAACACTGCACGTTTTGCATGTCTCCTTAATCAAACACACCTGATTCAGGTCATCAGCTCATTAGTAGAGACTCCAAGACCTGAAATTGGTGCGTCAGAGAAAGGAGACATGCAAAATGTGCAGTGTTGGGGTGCCTCAAGGACCAGGGTTGGGAATCACTGATTTAGAGCAATGCTCACATGAGTTGATATGGGTTATTGAGCTCTGTTTCTCTGCTATATCTAGCTGGCAAACACAGAAGAGTATGTGGATGGAGCATTAGCGGGGCATCTTGGTGAGGTGCTCATCAGGTAAGGTTTTAAGTTGAAACTCACTTTACAACTCTGTAATATCAGAAAATGCATACTTTGTATTATAATATAATAACTTTGTTTTCTTTTCTGCAGGTGTAATAATGTTTTGTACATAAGAGGAGTAGAAGAAGAGGAAGAAGACGGCGAGATGAGAGAATGAAGAGTGATTTGATTTCTTTTTCTAATCGGATTGGATGATTTATTGGTTATTTTGCAGTTTGTCCCAGTTTTATGTGAAGCTGTGTCTCTTTTCTTTGTAAAATTGTTAGTTATTTTTTACACCGTAAAAGTTATTGGTGGCACAATGACAAATAAATTGTGCTGTTTGTATGTTTTTGTTGTCGTTTCTTTGACTGTAATATTTAAAGTCGAAATGAAATCAGAATCGACTACGTACTTAATGCAACAATTCATAAGTGCATGTTATTCCAAAGAAAAATACTGTTTGTCATTAACAATAAGATTTTGTGTTTCAGCACTAATTCTGAAATATAATACCATATACAGTTTCTGGTAATGCCAACTGTCCGGTAATTGCAGATGGACAGAATGAAGTCCCAGCTTGTGTCTTTTTAGTTGACACTGAATATCAGGTTCATTTGGTAACAGGTGGTTCATGAATGCTAAAGTGCACTGTAAGAGTATTCAACATTTTCTAAATGATCAATTTGAAAGCAATTACCGTTTTAATTAAGTTATATACAGTATGTGTAGTAAGTTTATTTAAATATCCTATATTGTTTGGTATTAATCTTTTCCCCAGTAGTCACTCCAGCCAATTTAAGTAAACTAATACATTCGGCTTTAGACAGATTTGTTCTGTAAAATTACACAGGCAAGAGAAGGAAAAACACTTAAGTGGTGAAGAGTACCTCACCAGAGATGGGATGCAGAGGCTGGCTGTCGTTGAGAATGGCAGTGTGCTCATTGGACAGTAAGTCTTCACTTATTTACCGTGATGAATTCAGCATGTAAATAAACGTTTGGAAAACGCTCATGGTCTGTTATCTAATATGCTATGTTAAAATTTATTGCATGTTTTTAAACAATTTTAATGAGCTATTTTTATAGTAAATTTATTTTTAAGGTAGAATAAAACATTTTTTTTTTTTAAATTAAAGCATTGAAGACTGCTTTGAAAAAATATATTTCATGGCTCCCTTAAAGGGAGATTAGATGTATTACATGAAGTTGTTAAAAATACAATAAGCGCTCTGCTTTTAATTAATTAATTAATTATATATTGGGACAAAATTGTACACAGAAATTAGAAAAATCTCCTTTGGGAGAAAGGTTTTCTTTTAGGGTTATTTTGGCTATCTCTAGTAATTATACATTTTATAAAATAACAATTTAAGTATATGGGCTGTCCTCATTTAGCCGTGTGTGTACCTGGTATTTATCACATTGTGGGGACCAAATGTCCCCACAAGGATTGTAATACCAGTCAATTTTGACCTTGTGGTGACATTTTTAGGTCCCCGTGAGGAAAGCTTATAAATCATACAAAATTAATTTTTTTGAAAATCTAAAAATGCAGAAAGTTTCCTGTGAGGGGTAGGTTTAGGTGTAGGATAAAAATATTTTGTACAGTATAAAAACCATTACGCCTATGGAATGTCCCCATAAAACATGGAAACGCAACGTGTGTGTGTGTGTGTGTAGTGATGGACTAATTAAAGCTGTTGGACCAGCAGACATCATTGAGTCTCAGTTCAAAGGAGCAAAGTTTGACAATGTTCTGGATGCTTCTGGCATGTGTGTCATCCCTGGTAAGTGTTACATCTACCACCGTTTCTGTTGACAATTCCTTTAAAAAAAAGTTGAAAGAATCTTAACACAATGTTTCAGGCCTGGTCGATGCACACACACATCCAGTATGGGCCGGAGACAGAGTGCACGAGTTTGCCATGAAGGTTTTGCTCCATTTTTTTCCCCCCCATCTGTTTCTACTCTTGCATTTTATGTTATATGAGTATATCTTTTAAGTCTTTGTGTCAGAGAAGTTATCTGAACAAGTATCTTAACATCAAAGCATCTTAATACAAGTAATGAAGAATTTTCATTGTGCCCTGTTGTGTGTGTACAGCTGGCCGGTGCCACATATATGGAAGTGCATGAAGCAGGAGGTGGAATCCATTTCACAGTGGCACATACTCGCTCAGCAACCGAACGACAACTATTAGATGGGTTACAGAGCCGTCTGGAGCGCATGATGAGAGCTGGAACCACGCTGGTGGAGTGTAAGAGCGGATATGGGCTTGAGCTGGACACTGAACTCAAGATGCTGAGGGTGATCAATTCAGCCAGAAACTCACTGTCAATCGGGATATCAGCAACATACTGCGGAGCACATGCAGTACCCAAGTACATAGTCTTTATAACAAACACTATTACTGTTTTTGCTGTAATTTTGATTAAATAAATGCAGCCTTGGTGAGCATAAGAGACCAACCCCAAATGTTACAAACCTTAATTTGTTTAACATCCATTTTCTCAGAGGTAAAACTATGGAGGAAGCCACTCAGGACATTGTGGCAGTGCAGTTGCCCAAGATAAAAACGCAAATTGCTTCAGGTGAACTGCAGGTGGACAACATTGATGTATTTTGTGAGAAAGGTGTGTTTGATCTGAACTCAACACGTTGCATACTCCAAGCTGGCAAAGATATGGGCCTCAACATCAACTTTCATGGCGATGAACTCCATCCCATGAACTCGGCTCATGTAAGCATGCATACTTATATACTTTAATAAACGTTGAAATTGTCGTTTCTTACATCATCTGTGTCTCTTCCTTGTCCACCTGTCTAACAGCTTGGGGCAGAACTTGGTGCTTTAGCCATCAGCCATTTAGAAGAAGTGACAGATGATGGAATTGCTGCAATGGCAAAAGCTAAAACATCAGCAGTCCTCCTGCCCACCACTGCCTATATATTAAGGTAAATAACTACAATGTTGATGTTTTCCATAAAATAATTTGAAGAAATCAGGGATTTGATTCTCCTTGTGTCTGTTGAAGGCTGTCTCCACCACGTGCGAGAGATATGCTTGATGCTGGAGTCATAGTGGCCCTTGGCAGTGACTTCAACCCCAATGCCTACTGCTGCTCAATGGTGACCATAAGACTCAAAACTTTTTGGAACAAAAGTTATCAGTAGAAATTTAACGTGACCACTTCATTTCATTCTGTTTTGTCTGTTTATTAGCCTATGGTGATGCACTTGGCATGTGTGCTGATGAAGATGTCTATGACAGAAGCTTTGGCTGCAAGTACTATAAATGCAGCCTATGCTCTCGTCTGTTGAAGGCTGTCTCCACCACGTGCGAGAGATATGCTTGATGCTGGAGTCATAGTGGCCCTTGGCAGTGACTTCAACCCCAATGCCTACTGCTGCTCAATGGTGACCATAAGACTCAAAACTTTTTGGAACAAAAGTTATCAGTAGAAATTTAACGTGACCACTTCATTTCATTCTGTTTTGTCTGTTTATTAGCCTATGGTGATGCAATTGGCATGTGTGCTGATGAAGATGTCTATGCCAGAAGCTTTGGCTGCAAGTACTATAAATGCAGCCTATGCTCTCAACCGTTCACAAACGCATGGATCGCTTGAAATCGGGAAACAGGGGGACCTTGTGATCATCAATGCACCACGGTTAGATCGTATCTATACAGTAACTAGAGATCTACGAGGGCAACTGCTGAATAGTTTACGTTCAAAAGTTGTTTGAATAAGGCATAAAAATAGTTATATATTAAAAAACAGGGTTATTACAGTTAATTAAAACTAAAACAAAATAAAATGTAATTTGAAATAAAATAAACATTAACTGAAATAAAATTAAATACTTAAAAAACTTAAACTTATTTTATTTCAGCTAGTTGCCAAGTCAACATTTCTCATTTTTGTTTAGTTCAACTTTAAGTACTTAAAAGGGTTAGTTCACCCAAAAATGAAAATTCTGTCATTAATTACTCACCCTCATGTCGTTCCAAACCCGTAAGACCTTCGTTCATCTTCGGAACACAAATTAAGATATTCTGATGCATCCCGTGAGCTCTCTGACCCTCCCATAGACAGCAAGGGTACTACCACGATCAACGTCCAGAAACGAGATGTCCATACCGTGATGGTTCGGTACGAATACATGTATCGTTACACCCCTAATGCTAATAAGCATATAGTTCAAAGTGAAAAATAGTCCCTAAACTTTAGTGTTTGCAAAATAGTGAGATAAAAAGTAGCAATTGCCTTTTTGAACACTTGTGGAGAAAACCTGGTCTGGTGAAACTGGCATTTGGAAACAACATTTTACGAAGAATTTTTTTTTGGGCAAAAAAAAAAAAAAAAAAAAAACTACTTTATTCAACAATTCATCTCCACCCTGGCGCAATTTTGGAGAATATCCACTGAACGTAAATGGCGTATGCTGTTCTGTGTGAGCTGCGTCACGCGGATACGTTGTTTTCGTTCAGATCAATGCGTAAGCGACGTAAACAGCGTATCCGCGTGCCGCAGCTCACACAGAACAACATACTCCATTTACGTTCATTGGATATTCTCCAAAATGGCACCAGGGTGACGCGGAGGAGACGAATTGTTGAATAAAGTTGTTTTTTTTTTTGTCTTTTGCGCACAAACAGTATTCTCGTAGCTTCGTAATATTACGGTTGAACCCCTGATGTCACATGGATTATTTTAACGATGTCCTTGCTACGTTTCTGGACATTGATCGTGTAAGGATCCTTACTGTCTATGGGAGCGTCAGAGAGCTCTCAGAATTCATCAAAAATATCTTAATTTGTGTTTCGAAGATGAACAGAGGTCTTACGGGTTTGAAACGACATGAGGGTGAGTAATTAATGACAGAATTTTCATTTTTGGTGTGAACTATCCCTTTAAGTACTACCGTTAAAAAATGAATAATAATGACAAAACACAACAAAATTACTAAAATCTAAACTAAAATGAGTGAAAACTGAAAATATAAAAATAAAATATAATTTACAAATATTAACATAAAATAAAATCAGTTATTGAGATTCAGATATACAGGTTTGGATTATAACTGGTGCTTGATGGGACTTGATAAGGAGGTTGTTATAATTTGAGTTCTCTTCCTCTCTGTTGCAGGTGGGAACATCTGGTCTACCAGTTCGGAGGCCATCAGGAGCTCATCAGATATGTGATAATCAAAGGCGAGATTGTTTATGAAAACGATAAAGTCTTGAACCTTTGAGGATCCTGCACCATGGACCAATCCCTCAATGAATCAACAAAAGATCATGTGGTAAAGTTTTATTACCATGGTTAGTAAATCACATGGAGCCACACTGAATGATAAAACAAAAAAACATGTTTTGTTGATAAAAAATACATAAATAAATAATTTCTATAAATATTCACACAAATTAAAGGTTATTCTATTTACAAAGGCTGTATAAACTCATACAAACTTGTTTTGTATCAGTATGTCCTTCCATCTCCAAAAGGTTTCTGTCATCGTAAAGGAAATGCACGGTTTAGTACCAGCTCCATCTTCTCTCCTCCTAATGCACATGCATCTAACACACACAGTAGTCTTTGATTGGTCAACTGGTTTGCTGTGGCGATCAAGTCAGCTGTTGGAGAAGAAAGAGAAACCAGATTTAAATGTTTAGCTAATTTATTCCCACAGGAAATAAAATAAAGTTTTAGTGGTAGTTGTTATATTTATTTAATTGAAATAAAAATAATTCTCACATATAAGTAGCTTTACCATAGGCTTATTTAAAAAAAATAAATAAATAAATAAAAACACTGGCATTTTTTAGCAGAATGCAGTATGAATAAAACTCCTGCGATTTTTTTGTTGTTGTTGAAAGCATTATCGAATAAACTAAAATATGGCAATTTATGTGAATGCACTGAAATTCGTTCTGAATAAATAAAGCCCATTTGCTTCATATTTACCAGGGCTTGGGGGCGGGGCATGTGGTGAAAAGCCTCCATGTGATAGGATAGACTCCCAGGAGTTATTGTGCGAAAGGGGGAGGGGCATCCAGTGCAAGTTTCCCGGGGCAGCAGGCAGAAAAAGAACATCAAGCATCACTCCATCTGATAGAGCTTAAGTAGAGAAATAAAAAAAATAAAAAACTTTGGTCACAATACTACAAACATGCTGTGACTAACACTCGAACTTCATGCAAAAAAAAAAAACATGTTTGTGTGTGTGTTTTAAATGTGCACCTCTCATTGTCAGAGTGAAGTAGCCAGTGTAGCAGGAGGCGGGGCTAAATGACTCCAGCTCTCTCTGTGGGAGGAGCTTGTGAAAGTTGTTAACCTGCAGCCCCACGGCAACAGCCTGGACGTGTCGCCGCTCATAACAAAAAACCCGTGGCAAAGTTTCATTGGCAACACGTGTCAGCCCCAGGCGGGCGGTCATGGGACTAGTGGGCGGCGTCAAGAAGTCTCCGTCTTCATCTTCATCATTACTGTCATCTTCCTGTTCTCCGACTAGAAACTCCATGGCGCCATCAAACAGGGAAAAATCTGCAGGGCACAGGGGACACAATGATCTTTCTCTGGAAATTCATATCAAATTTGCTTTTCACAAGCGATTTTTGTCAATATTCACTGTTAATCCTGATTAGCTTTCTGGTTTCATGGTGAAATGATGTGCAGGATGAATTCAGTCATTTTTATGGCTCTTACCTCTCTCCGCATCATCCTCCGTTGCAAGTGGTTGCAGAGGTGGTGCCAGCCTGAAGAAGAGAGTATTATTATTCTCCACTCAATAACAGCAGTTCTTCTCTATCGGACAGAAACCAAACATTCGTACCTCTTTCTAGGACTAGTACTGCTGAAAAGTTTCCGCTTCACAGGTGTCCTACTGCCGGATGGGCCGTATCCCTCTGTATGGCATCACGGGGTGAGACCCTGTGCCTGTTTTTATGTTTGAAAATAATAGCATTGGATTCTTTTAATTCTGAAATAAGTCTATAGTTACTACAGGCTTTTAAAAATGTTTTTGAAAGAAGTCTCTTAAGCTCAGGCTGCATTTGTTTAAACAAAAGTACAGTAAAAGCAGTAATATTGTAAAATATGATTACAATTTAAAATACTTGTTTTGTATTTTATAATATGTTAAAATGTAATTTATTCCTGTGATGGCAAAGCTGTATTTTCAGCATCATTACTCCAGTCTTCAGTGTCACGTGATCCTTCAGAAATCAGTCTAATATGCTGATTTGGTCCTCAAGAAACATTTCTTATCATCATCAATGCTAAAAACAGCTTGTACTGCTTAATATTTTTGTGGAAAACAAACAGAAAGTTCCAAACAGCATTTATTTAAAATAGAAATCTTTTGTAACCTCATAAATGTCTTTACGGTCACTTTTGATCAATTTGATCTTCCTCGCTTCCTTATAAAGGTTATAACTTGTGTCAACAAAAAAAGCCCAAACATTTAAACAGTAGTGTATATTATATGTCTGATTCATAAAGGTGTTTAAGTGTGTTATTCACCTGTGCAGTAAACCTGGGTCAGCGATGTGTTGGTAAGATATTCAAAAGTTGTAGCTCTGTCAACTGCACTCCTGATCAGCTTTAGTCTAGTGCAGACAAGCAGTGCCACTGAATAGAAAAAAAATCTAAATTGATAGTTTGTCTATAATAATGATACAGAGACAGTGAAGAAAACTATTTACTTGGACAGATACGGCTTTGAATGTCAGGCTGTGACGTGGAGAAAAGCTTGATCATGATTGGCTTGTCTGATGTTCTGTCTGCCAGCTGAAGCCAACGATACTCCTCGATTTCTGACCTTTGCCCATCTGTAAGGGGAAAGGTTTTCAGTCTTTTGGCTAAAGATGCATATTGAGCATATTTCTGTGTGTACCGAACGTCCCACCTTTCCTCCTGACACGTTCTGGTCGACCCACAAAGATCACAACACCAATGATGTCGCAAATGTGGCCTTGTGGACAACTTGGAAGCTCCTGCCTGTAAAGCACAATCACTTAGTACATTTCTTTGATTTCAATTCAAGACTATAAAGGATACTGGGATTGTGATTTTGTACACATACCCACAGATGAATGAATGAGGCAGGTCTGGTAAAATCCAGTCCGGCGAAATCTGGTTCTTGGGGATGATAGTTATTTGAGCAGTGGGGTTCCTGGAATTAAGACTGATCTCTGAAGGATGAACAGAAGGTACAAAGAAACAAAATATGTGTGAATAACATCCATGTTATAAATAAGAACTAATATATTTGTTATTTTATTCATATACTGCAACATACACTAACATTCAAAAGTTTGAGGTCAGTAAAGTTTTTAAAAGACATTAAATGCAGCGTCGGTGAGCATAAAAGATCATTAAAGAAAAGATCATTTTGATTAAAACTCAAAAACATAATCTGGCCGACACAAAACTTTTGAACGGTAGTGTGTATGTCATAACTTCATATGCTAGATGAGTTTAATGTTCTCTCTACCAATGTGTGGCTCTGATTCCTGCCCTGTGCGGCTGCTGTAACTCTCCTTGACTCTGTAGCGACACAATCTTACAACTTGACCCGGATGAAGGATTCGGTACCATTCCAGACAGACTGTGTTCCACAGCACAACACAGGCACTGGATGAGCCGTCACCAACCTGCAGCTCTGCCTGAGGAAAACAGATTGATGGAAGAAGCTAAATTCAACGTCAAACCAATCTTGTGATGCATAACTAAAATTAACCATTTTAGACTGGCATACAGATGAGATAAACAGTTGAAAAAGTGCCCACAATATTAGTCAATAAATATCAAATATCGATTGATATACTGCATCTCTGCAGTATCTTTCTTACCAAAGCAACTTGTATTCTTCCAAAAATTACTACAAATGTTAAAACAATATCTATTTTATTACATATGACCAAGTTCCTACTGTTAACAGATATTTGCATGGAAAAGGATGTCTTGTATTTGACCTCTGACCTTATAAGGACATTCACATTTCTGATCTGCTTTCCCGTAATAAATCAGTCTGGATTTGTGAAGGATCCGCACACACAAAGCACCCCGGTAACGCCGAGATCCACTCAAGAAATGTCTGCGTACTTCTGCGAGGGAAACAGTGGAGCCAATATCTGCCACCAGAAACAAAGGCATATGCATGAATTTCATTTGTGTTCCACAGAAAAAAAAGTAAGTCATGCAGGTTGAGGGTGAGTAAATCATCATAGAATTTATTATTTTATTTTATTTATTTATCTGGAGTGAATTATCCCCTTATGTTTGAAGGTGAATTTGACCCATGTATTTCATGGTTAACAGCCACTGGACAATAAATATTTTGTTATGCCAATTTCTCTACTACTGTCTAAAGTTTTCCACACTTCTTCTGTTTAAAATCTTTTAGAAAATGTTTAAAACTTGTTTAAAATATTCAAATATGTGAACCTGGACCACAAAACCAGTCATAAGTAGCACGGGTATATTTGTAGCAATAGCCAAACAATACATTGTATGGGTCAAAATTATCAATTTTTCTTTTATGACAAAAATCATTAGGATATTAAGTAAAGATCATGTTCCATGAAGATATTTTGTAAATTTCCTACCGTAAATATATCAAAACTTAATTTTTGATTAGTAATACGCATTGCCAAGAACTTCATGTGGACAACTTTAAATGCGATTTTCTCAATATTTAGATTTTTTTGCACCCTCAGATTCCAGATTTTCAAATAGTTGTATCTCAGCCAAATATTGTCCTATCCTAACAAACCATACATCAATGGAAAGCTTATTTATTCAGCTTTCAGATGATGTGTATATCTCAATTAAAAAAAAAAAAAAAGTCCCTTATGACTGGTTTTCTGTTGCAGGGTCACATATTCTGTTTTTTAATACTCATTTTTTTTCATGTGTGAGAAATATTAATATTAAAGGTCGTTGAAATCCAGTTAATAATACAATAATGTTAAGTATTTTAGAGGGAAGGTGTTTAGGTGGAAAATATGGGTCCCAAGTGATATGTTTATAAGTGAGTGATTCCCTCAAATGCTTCCTAGATAGGCATCTTACACACCATCTATCTCCTCCTCAGAGTCCTCCGCGTCGGGTTCAGAGGGAGCCGTGTCCCGCCACATCTCTCCACAGAAGTCGTGATTATTCCACAGCGGCAGATAGGAGCTTCTGCGCGCTCTGAGCGGACCTGCGCTCGGCTCTGCTCCCATCCACGGAATGGCCCTCACATTGACGGAAGAGAGCGCCCTCAGAGCGGCATCGCCGCCGGAGAGTCTGTCCACCTCCAGACTGCACACATGAAAAGACGCGCTGTCTTCCCCGCGGCTGAGCTCCACATGCCGTATGACGGAGCCGCAGTGGAGCATATTGACGCTGATGAGTCTGTTCACAGCGGGATCCAGAGACACGCGGATCTTACAGTCTCCATCCGTGATAGTGGCGTCAAATAGACTCTCCGACATGGAAATGCTGTCCGGGAAACGGAGCGCGAAGTCCGCGTCTCTACCGTAGCGCTCCAGAGAGATCACGTACAGCGGCTCCGAGCGGGTTCGCGCTCTTGGGGAGGAAGATGTGGTGGATATTAACCTGTTTAGGGTCTTTTTGAGTGTGCAGCACTCAGAGGAGCTGCCTGACATCGCGGCCATGTTCGCGCGACACAATAACAATGCCGCAAAGCATTATGGGAGATTGAGTACAGCACAGAAAGAGAGAAAGACAACGAAAATAAAATTTAGGATATATGCCCAGTTTGAAGCCTAGTCCCGGACTAAAATGCGTGTTTGAGCAGTCCTAACTAAAAGCAACTTGCACTGACATGTCTGAAAATATGCCAGTGAGGAGTGCCATTGATTTGTATGAAGATGCACAGTAATGTTTTTTTTTTTTCTAAGTCACGTTTTTAAAAAACTAGCCTACTTAAACATTCTAATTTAACTAAGGTCTAATCCTGGCTTAATCTAACCCCTGCCTGTGAAACTAGGCCATAATGTTGAAAACAATTGCTGAAATCAAGAATGAAATGAAATAAGAAATAGACAAAAATAAAATAGAAAAAGACGCAATTCTCAAAAATGAAAGAATAAACAGAACAAATAGAAATAAAAATATAGAAATATGAAGCGTATATGTGATCCTGGACCACAAAACCAGTCAAAAGAAGCGCACGGGTATATTTGTAGCAATAGCCAGAAATACATTGTATGTATGGGTCAAAATGATCATAGTCACGTTTTTAAAAAACTAGCCTACTTAAACATTCTAATTTAACTAAGGTCTAATCCTGGCTTAATCTAACCCCTGCCTGTGAAACTAGGCTATAATGTTGAAAACAATTGCTGAAATCAAGAATGAAATGAAATAAGAAATAGACAAAAATAAAATAGAAAAAGACGCAATTCTCAAAAATGAAAGAATAAACAGAACAAATAGAAATAAAAATATAGAAATATGAAGCGTATATGTGATCCTGGACCACAAAACCAGTCAAAAGAAGCGCACGGGTATATTTGTAGCAATAGCCAGAAATACATTGTATGTATGGGTCAAAATGATCATATATGCCAAAAATCATTAGGATATTGAGTAAAGATCATGTTCCATAAAGATATTTTGTAAATTTCCTACTGGGAAACTTATGTATAAATCTCAATTCCAAAAAACGGTGACTTTATGACTGGTTTTGTGATCCAGGGTCACATATGAATTATATTTGAAGAAAGAAAATTAAATATATAAACAAAAAAAATGAAATGAAGGAAATTTAATTTTATTTATAAAAAGACTGAAATAAAAATATTAAGAAAATAGAAATAAAAAAATATATAAATAATAAAGAAATAAATGAAACAAATATTGACATAAAAAGCAGAAAATCAAATGCATGAATGAAGATATAAGAGAAAACAAAGATATGAATAAAGATAAAGGAGAAAACTACAAATATTTTAGAAATCTAAAATAAGAAAATATATAAAGAAAACGGTGAAATAAAGATGAATAAAATACAAAAATAAAGACATCATAAAATGATTACAATAAAGACTAAATAAATAAAAAATAACTTTGAAAAAAAGTTATAGAAAAGTAAATACATGAAGATAAAAATATAGAAAGTCAAGTATGTAAATAATAAAAGAAAATCTGAAAGAAAAAGAAAGAAAGACTTTTCGACAGCAGTTTGAGCTTCGGAGCATTTGGTTGCCATGGCAGCGTGATGAAAACACACAGGACGCCATCTAGCGGTGACTGCGCATCACTGAATGATGCAGCTCAATGAGCTCACAACTCCTCAGACGATCGTGGACTCAGGATTGATATCCCTTATGAGGTGTCTTTAAAGAAGACACTTTAAAGACCGCAACATGGATACAACTTATTAGCAGTTCTTTTTTCCAGTGTTTGAAGCCTGCTGCCCGGACTCTTGTGCCATGTGGAAATATTACAAAAACGGAGTTGTACCGAAAAGAAACAAGCAGAAATCGGTAAGATTGTATTTTCAATGTAATATATTTGATCCTTTTAAAGTCAATACAGAAGACTTTTCCTCCGTGTAAATTTAAAATGGATTATTTATGTGTATGACAGCTAAACGTTTGTTTAAAAACCATTAAAAGTGCAATTATTGAAATAAATAGACAAAGTCAACTCACATAATCATATAACAGATATATTCAAAATTTAATAAGCATGTGTTACAACTGAACAGGAGAATGAAGTTGTCAACCTCCCTCCCATTTCCAATGGGATTCCCGCAAAGTCAGCAGTAGGCCTACTGGTAAGCATTTTCATTGATTAATGTTTGTCCTTTTTTTAATTAACAAGCCTACAGTTGTGACTGTAGACTTTGCATCAGCTGCAACACAATCTGTTAATTTAGTGTTGCTAATTAGGCTTCTTGTGTTACTTGGGGAAGCCAATCATTTGAGCTGTTTGTGTACCACACTCTGTTGCTCCATCATTTAAGATGCATGACTTGTTCAGGATCACCACACCAGGGGCCAAACCACAGCCCAAAGACTGCAGGAGCTGTTCTTCTTCTCTCAGGGCCTGAGGGATCACGAGCCCCTGGACAGAACCGTCCGGAAGAAGGTGTGGAATGAAAGATTTCAAATTTCATTCAGTTCAGAAAACAGATCCCATATTTGTATGTTGTAAGATGTATGTGCTAATATATTGTAATGATTTCCTTAATTATGTGATAGAAAAACATTTTAGGCCACCAGAGTGTTCCATTATCCAGAGTGAGTGTGGAAACAGAGCTGGAAATCAAGGCGCACCTTAAAGTAAGTTTGGAAAATTAATTCATGTTTCAGAATCAATTTTAGTCTCATATTGGGTTCTGATAGATAAGTAATGACTATTCTTAGGATTATCAGGCTTAAACCATTCTTTATTGGATATATAGCCTATCAGAAAAAGTAATGAAGTAAAGACTGATAAAATATAAAAATGAATAATGGAAGGCAAATAATAATGAAATGCAGTTCATTTATACAATTATGAATAAATAAATAAAACAAATATTAAAATAAATTTAATAGAAAATGCATGTATGAAGATGAATGAACTATAAAAATATTTTTGAAATAGGAAATAATAAAATAAAGAAAATGAATGGGGAAAAAACCAATTACAATTAAAGGAATAAGTAATGATTAATGATTATTCTTTATTTAAAATGCTTTGGATTATCAGGCTTAAATCATGTTTATAGCACTTTAATTATTGCATTAGTTAAAACTAATGAAATAAAGACTGATAAAATAAATATTAAAAAAATGAAAATCAAATGTAAAAGATTAATTGCAATTATAGAAAGACTTAATGAGTAAATAAAACAAATACTGAAATAAATATAATAGAAAATAAAATACATGTGTGAAGATAAAGGAGAAAAATATAACAATATTTTGAAAAACAAAGTAACAAAATGTATAAAGAAAAAAATAAAGACAGATAAAATATAAATATTAAGAAAAATGTAAATCAAATATAAAAAATGCCACAATGGTCAAAAATCGAATGAAGTATTTTCTGAAAGGATCATCTAAATTTGAGAAATTCCAACAAAGGAAGCTGCAAATTAAAATCATTAGTTAAATTATTACTTTTTCTCTGTTCCAGTACCATTTGCATCAGCGTCATTTGAAGGGAACCACTCAGAATTCGTCTCTTGAGGAGAAAGAAGCCGCAGTGTTTCAGCAAACGAGGTTCAAGGTTAGTATGATATGTTAACGTTTTAAGCATTTATTATAGTTATATATAATTTACGCAGCCATGATGTGATCTAACATGCATGAATGAATTCTTCTTTGGTGTTAAAGGACCAAGCTTCGTCAAACGGTCCTCCTGATCTCCTGCAGAGCCTTGTGCCACTAGACAAGAAAGAGAAGGAAGAAAAAGAATACAAAAAGGAAAAGAAAGAGGGAACAGTAAATGTTCAAAATGCATCTTCATGTACGGACGAGGCCCCGGAGGGCCAAGGCTCTCTGTCTGAGGGACCATTTAGAGCTGCGGGTGTTGACTACAAACAAAGATCAAATGCAAGAGATCCGAAACGGCAAGATCATTCTTCTCCAAACACCTTACATGATGACAATATTTCATCATTACATTTTAAACACAGGAGATTCATGATCTATCTGTGTGGTGGATATAAAGGTAAGGTGGATATAGATTCTCTCAACAACACATATACTTTGCTAGATCGCTAGATTATTGAAAGACACACACACACATATAGTTCAAAAGTTTAATATTTTTTAATGTTTTTGAAGGATTTTATGCCCGACCAAGTTTTATAATATTGTAAAATATTATTATTACTATATAAAAATAACTGTTTGCTTTTTGAATATATTTTAAAACGCAATTTGTTCCTGTGATGACAAGCTGAATTTTCAGTCTTTAGTGTGACACCATCTAGATAATTCATTTCTGTCACTTTTGATTAATTTAATGTTTCCTAAAAAAAATCGTACTGACCTCAAGCTTGAATTTAGCTATACATGACATATGTCGTGTGTGTAGATACCGTCCCAGAGCGCAGTGCACTGATGGAGAGTGTGTATCCACGGCTGTATCTACACTGTAAGCAGAGAGGATATGATTTCAGGATGATAGACCTGCGTTCAGGAGTCGGAGATCCTGTTTCGGACAATCATGATTTGGCAGAGATGCACATGGAGACACTTAGACGTTGTCAGGAGACTGAGGGGCCAACTTTTATTGTAGGTTTAGTTGCACACAGATCATTTACCTTCCAAGAGAGTCTCATGGGGAGAAAATTGTAGTATTTTTATCAATATTTAAGCCATAGACTTTTTCCCTTTCTTGTAGGTGTTCACTGGACAGAAGCATGAGATACGGTCACTGCCGAATACGATTCCTCTAGCAGATTTTGAAGCTATTTTAAAATTTGTGGAGAGAAGCAAGAAGAAGCTGTCTAGGAGGCAGTCAGACATGGCAGACGAGTCACAGCTCAGTATAGACACCGGTGACAGTGGGAGTTTTACTCCGGAGAAGGAACCCCGTTTGTCAGAGAAGGAGCCTTCGCAAAGTTCTGCCGTCATGAGCGAGAACTCCATCTCCAGCAGTTCCACATCAGATGGAGACGAGATACAGCTGGCCAGGAGCTGGATGGACTACGACCAAGATTTGACTCTCTTGCAGACATGGTATAAGCTGGATAAAAACACAATTCCTGCTGTGTACCGCTTACTTCCGGTCAGGTGAGTGCATGCTTTAGTGACGTAAATCTGCGTATCACATAATAAGCAACATTTTTTACTCTGGCAACTGTATGTTTTCCTCTGAGAATACACCTTAGTCAGGGAAGTGCCATATTGAATTTTTCACAGGAATGGAATCGAGGCTGTGAGGGATAGAAGTACGGTGTGTTCACTGCATTGTACTGTTGTTTAACAACACACCGGTTGTTCAGCTGAGGAAAAGTCTTCCTGAAAAAAAAACTTTCAGTAGACAAAACTCCATAAAATAGTTTGAAATTTGTGAGTGGCGAAAATGACATGATCTAGGACCTTTATATGGTGCTTGCCATTGTAAAGAACATAAGTCTGTCCCTCACAGCCTCATTTTCTTCCGCATTGAATTCAATATTGCGTCTAACCTGACTAAGGTCTATTTCTTGTGAGTAAAATAGTAAAACATATCTTTTCATCAGTTCCATTTCCATTTATAGAATATGAACAGCACGAGTATATATCAGTATAACAACACTGAGTATATATCAATATCTATGAACCAGCAACTACTTGTTAAACGAGTTGAAAACAATGGAGTAATTGCTGCTATTGTTACTGAGCTTTTCATATTCAACTCTCTTGTTTGGTTCCCATGGCAGAGATGGCAGACACAATATAACTTGAATGGTTGCAGCTGTTATGTTTAAGAGTTGTTAGAATTAGAGGTCTTAAACCAACATAGTTCTAGTAGCTGGAACACATTCCTCTGGTTTCATAAAGGAATATTTCACCCAAATAATACAATTCTTTCATCATTTAATCACTCTCGTGTCATTCCTGTATGGCTTTCTTTCTTTCGTGGAACATAAAAGATCTTTTGAAAAATGTCTTTTTTTCCATGCATAAAGAAAGTGATAATCAGCCAGTATTTGGACTTTTAAAAAGTTTTTTGTATTGGATTGACAACTGTGTCCACTTGGCCAATTAAAAGAAGTGTTGGTCCTTTCTGATTTATCCCTTTAATTGAATTCAAATGCTTTTGATTTTCATTCAGATGCTTTTTTGTTCATTTCATATTAGCACACATCACCCTGACTACCTCAGTCGGGATGGGCATCGCAGGAAGCTGGGAAGGAAGGCGTGGCGTTCTTCCTGTGTGAAGCTGTGGAACGTGCTGTGGCGATCTGGACCTGAGGCCATTGGAGAAGAAGCCACCTGCCATCTGCTTAAAACAGGCATGAGTTTTGCTGTCATAAGGAAGTTTTGTGTCAATCACAGATGTAGAATACATGTGCACTTGACTTACTTGGAAGCCTAGTTGAATCACAAAGCCAAATGTTGCGCATGTTTCAGTGTTGGACTGGGAAGTGGAACAGGGTCTTGGAGGAAAGCAGCCTCCGGAGGAGTACAGTCACTGCTATAAGAGGATCATCACTGACCTTCTGTACAATCTGAAAAATGAATACGCACCACAGTTTATAGACCTGCACAAAGGAAGATCTGAAATCAATCAAACCTTGCATCAAGCTCAGCAGCGCTTCATACGCAACATTCACCTCAAGGTCGGTATCTCTCTATCTAGATATCTCTAGCTAGCCACGTTACTGTTCAAATATCTGGGGCCAGTAAGATTTGTTCAAATAAATTAATACATCTATTAATCAAAGATGAATTAAATTGATCAAAAGTGACAGTAAATACATTTATAATGTTAGAAAGATTTCTATTTCAAATACAGTAAATGCTGTTTTTGAACTTCCTATTCATCAAAGAATAATTACCAGTTTCTATAGAAGCAGAAATTTGTTTTCAACATTGATAATAATAAATGTGTCTTGAGCACCAAATCAGCATATTAGAGTGAAAATTCAGCTTTGCATCACAGGAATAAGTTACATTATCCTCTCAGAGATATATTTAAAAAAATATCATGATTGTACTGCATAGTCATTCTGCCTTATGGAAATCTAAATGTGTATTGAGTGTTGTTAAAATGATTCATTAAATCTTGCATTTGAATTATTTTCAAGCTGAGACACACTAATATCCACGAGACAAACGTCAGCTGGGGAAGGAAGGGTCTGAGTGCCAAACACAACAGATCTCATCAGTTTTATGTGGAACGGCTCTGCTCACACTTCCAGCGCACTGTCACTGCATCCCTCAACAAGTAAGATGACACATTCGTCCTTCTGTTCTTCATCTCACTTTATCACTGTCTGTCAAGTTCTTCTCAAAGTGTTGCTTCAGACTTATGCAGGTCCGTCAGGCTAAAGGCTCCTTCGACATGCAGAGGAAGGAGGTTTCCAGACTCCGAGTTGAAGAAGAGATTCGCCGTCATGTCAGATTTGGGAAAACACTGTGAGTCACAGATTCTACCATGGTTCAGTTTTATTTGACTAGTTTGAATTGAACATAAATGTTCTTTGTTTTTCCTTGTTAGAGCACAGGGCTATGCATTCAGGCAGGACTTTCTGATGGAAATGAAGCGTGCACTTGAAGCATCGGCGTCTTCCCAGAATGCTGTGCTGTTACTGGGGGAGCCGGGGTCTGGAAAGAGCACGACACTTGCCAAACTGGCACAACTCATACCTAGCTGGATACCTGGGTAGGCTAACAAAGGAAACATGCATTAAAAACATTTAAAGAAGAATTTTTAAGAAGTATCTTGCATTTATTTGATCAAAAATACAAAAAATGGTAATTTAAAATAACTGTTTTCCATTTTAATATATTTTAAAATGTAATTTATTCCTGTGATGGCATTACTCTAGTCCTCAGTGTCACATGATCCTTCAGAAATCATTCTAATATGCTGATTTGGTGTTTCATCTGTAATTCTGTTTAATTCTTAGGGATGCCAAAGTGCTGATCTGCTTTGTAGGTCTGACATCCGCCAGCAGAAACGCACGTCTGCTCCTCCAGACCCTGTGTCTGCAGTTAGCCAACATCTATAACCTCAAAACAGAGATATATGAGGTGCATAAACACTTTAAAGATCAATCAAATATTCATAAGGTCTTTTACACCGTATTGGATACACGATATTGTGAGATTGCTTGACTGTCTCACAGATAGTGTTGCACTATGAAATACAGTCTATGTTTTTTCCTCACAGTCACTGTCAGAGTTGTCTAGTGAGCTGTGCTCATTATTGGGCCTGGTGACAGAAGACCGGCCCTTGACCCTGGTGCTGGATGGTCTGGATAATCTGAGTGAGGAACATGAGGCTGACCTTTCCTGGCTTAGTAATGCTTTACTGCCAAACGTCGTCACTGTCCTGTCTGCCGGCACGCAGTCTAAATGTGCTCATATTCTACAGGTAAGCAGATGGGTCATAGAGCATTTACACTACCATTCAAAAGTTTGGGGTTGTTTGAATTTTTTTAAGTCTCTTATAAAGATACTATATCATCTTATAAAGTGATACTAAGGCTCACTAAAAAATACAGTAAAATTGTGAAATATTTTATTCAGTTTATAATAATTGTTACTCTTATACAATAAAATATACTCTTTCATTATATTTTAAAATGTAACAATTTAATTCATTTATTCCTGTGATGGCAAAGCTGAATTTTCAGCATCATTACTCCAGTCTTCAGTGTCACATGATCCTTCAGACATCATTCTGATTGGCTGATTTGGTGCTCAGAAACCTTTGTTGTTTTTAATCAATGTTAAAAGCAGTTTTGCTGCGTAATATTTTTGTGAAAACTGTGATACATGTTTTTTTATGATTCTTTGATGAATAGAAAGTGAAAAAGAACAGCATTATTTTTTTAAACACTGTTTTGTTTATATACACTGTGTAATAGTGTCTTTTGTAACAGAAAACTTTTGTAACATAATTAATGCCTTTGCTGTCACTTCGTATGAATTTAATGGGTCCTTGATGAATAAAACTTTTAAATTTTTTCAAAAAAAGAAAAATCCCAAACTTTTGATCGGTAATATAGTTCTGAATAAGGCCCAGTCTGGTGCACTATAAATGTTAAATATTTTATAGTTATTTTATTTTATTAAATTTAAATGTTATTTTATATTTTAAAACTTAACTGTACTCTTTGGCATTTAACACCGTGTGAGAGCAGGTTTTTATGATTGGTTTTGGTCTTATGTTTTTGTGTGTCTATTGTGTTAAATTGAGTATGCTTGTACAGCACTTTGATAAACACTCGTTTTTAAAAGCGCTTTATAAATAAACTTGACTTTGACTTATTTTATATGTTATTTTATTTAAAATGAATAATATAAAAAATATAGTGAAAATAATGATCAGAGCAATGATTGTTTTTTGAGGGCAGTCAGTTTCTTGCCTTTCTTTTTTTTTCAGTCCCAAGTTAAGGTCACTGTCCTGTCCCTACCGGCCCTTAACCGTAAGGATATCACTTCAGGACTGGTGTCAAGACTAGCATCAGATTTTCGCCAGCTGACTGAAAACCAGTGGAGCCTTTTATTCCAGTCCTGTCTTTCCTGTCCATCCCCTCTCTACCTCAATTTAGCCTATGCTGAGACCAGGAAATGGAGCTCCTTTACACCAAAAGAGAGTCTCAACCTCCCTACGGATCCGAATAAACTTTTCGTGAGCATCCTTGTTAGTTTGGAGCGAGAGCATGGGCCATGTTTGGTGCGACGCACTGCTTTACTCATATCACTGTCCTGTTCTGGTGTGACCGAGGAGGAGCTTTTGGTGCTTTTGGGGCGTGATGATCATATCACACGTGAGATGGCGGTTTTGCATCATCAGACGATTCCCGTTTCTGAATACTCTCCAGTGCCTTATGCGTTTGTGGCACGACTGCTGCATGGTCTGAAGGGTTACGTCACAGAAGTGGAAAGTGACGGCACGTGGGTTCTGCGCTGGACTCATGCAGAGTTCGCCTGCGTCGTCCTGCAGCGATACGCACCAACAGCAGACTCAATAAAAACTGTACATGCAGACTTTGCAGATTACTTTAATGGGAATGTCCCAAATAGCCAAGTTTTTCAGCCACTAGCCTGGATCAGGAAGGAGAAGGGAAGGAGGTGCTATGAATTTAATTTGCGCAAGCTCCACTGTTTGCCGTATCATTACATCCACTCCGAGCAGATTATTCCTTTACTCACGCAGTGTCTGTTTAACTATGAGTTCCTGCTGCATAAGCTGTGGGGTCTGTCTATCTATCATGTCGAGGAGGACCTTAAAGCTGCCGTCATACCAGAGAAGTACGATTATGAGCTCAGCAAACAAGTTTGTTTTGCATGAATAGCTGTTTAATATTATGGGTCTAAAAAGTTGAAATAACATGCCATATATACATATAAATATTTCTATTTCTATTATATATATATTTTTTTTTCATACATATATAATAGAAATTTTTAACTGTTTACATTTACATATATATACCATTGTATAATAAAAATATTTTAATTTCTATCATAAATAAATATTATATAAATATATATTATGGGGATTATAGGGATAGTTCACCTAAAAATTCTGTCATTATTTACTCACCCTCATGTCGTTTCAAACCTATATGACTTTATTTCTTATGAGAAGCATAAAAAAAGATTATTTGAGAAATGTGTGTGTGTGTGTGTGTGTATATATATATATATATACACACACACACAATGGAAGTCAATGATAACCAGTTTGGTTACCAGCATTCTTCATAATATTTTTTACTATGACATGAGGGTGAGTAAATGATGAACTGTAAAAGATGAACTATCCCTTTAACATTAGTTCAAAAAGTGTCTAAATTAATTTTTATGAAGTGTCAGAAAATGCTGAGACAGAGTATCCTGTGTGTATGTGCTTTTATTGTGTGTGTGTGTGTGTGTGTGTTACAGAGAGCTTCTGGATGTGAAGGTGTTGGGTCAGGTTTTGTGTCTTTCTCATTCTGTACTATTAAATGATCCATGCCAGCTGGCCTCTCAACTCTTGGGCCGTTTGGAGCGGATCATTTTCCAAGACAAGCCTGTTACTTCAGGTACACACACAAACATAAGCACCAACACACACACACGCACACACACACACACACATATATATATATATATATATATATGTCAAACATGAAGTCATATGTCTATGTACGTGTTGTTTCAGGTGACCCAAGACGATACTCTTTTCTGCATGATCTGTTGGCACAGTGCAAGAGATCTTCTCTACCGGTTCTCGTGCCCTCCTACACCTGCCTGCTTCCTCCAGGTGGACTCGTACACACACTCCTGTCAGGTACGCGTATTCAATTTCTGGCCATCCATTGGAGGGCTCCGTTTCCCAACATCACCATTCAAGTCTATGTAAAATTCAAGTCAATGTATTTTAAGTGCCACGTTAAGTCATACATGACACATTATTCTCAGTAGCACTGGTCAGATCGTAGCCTTGAAGCCTTGGGTTTCTTTGGGAATTTCCTAGGGAGTTTTAGAAAGATGGTTTCAGATTTATGAGTAAATTAAAGTCTGTGGTCAACATTACGTGAAGACACATAAAATACACACAGTCATAACTCGTGAGTGAATTTTGAATTTACTGTATGCTTTAAAAATGTACGTTGATAAGTTACCAGATACATACTACAGCGGTTGTCCGATGAATTATAGGTCAGTTGACAAGCACATAAACTCACATCCTGGTACTTTACACAAAAAGTGGGTAATAGTTCGGCTTTTAGATAACAAAATAAACTCTACACCAGTGTTGTTATTGTTAACTAAAACTATTAAAATAGTTCAATTCAGTACTTGAAATAAAGCTGAAATAAAATGTAATATTTATTTTAGAAGATAGTTTTAAACTTAAAAAAATTTAAATGTAGCCTTGGCAACTAATCGAATAAAATATTTAAGTACTAAAATGATTAAATCTAAAACTGAAATAAAAATAAAATAAAGCTAAATAGAAATGAAAACAACACATAACAAAATTACTAAAACAAACTAAAATTAAAATAAAAACTAAAAATATGAAAATAAAAGCTATATAATACCAATAGTTACTATGATAGTATATAAATAATGCTAACTTATTTTACTTATTTAACTTATTTGATATATATTTCATAATATATTTCTTGCCATTCTTAAATGCATGGATTGCTAATATGGATTTTATTCATAGTGCCAAAATTACTGTCAACTTTCTGCAAGCAGAAGAAGGAAGTGAGTTTATGCGGTTTGGCGAATGATCTGTCACGTGGAATTAAACACACAGCTGTCTTGTTAGCATTGGTTTCAAAATTCACGTTTGAGAATTGATGGTGTGGAATTTACTGTATGCTGCAGAACAAGAAGTCTGTTTAAGTGTTTTTTTAACCACACCTTATTTTACTAAAAACTGAAAGCAGTCTTTCTAAAAAAAACCCATAGAAAACTCCAAAGGGAACCCATGGTGAACTAGCCTTTCGTTTTGGCCTACAGACTGACCTCACGAGTGAACAGCTCTATAAACTGCAGTGGTTTATGACCGAAGCATAGAACTCTAAAATAAGATTCTTTATCACATAGTGGCCAAATGATCTGTCCTTAACATCCTGACTCATATTTAACTATAGGTCATATGAGTGCTGTGACAGCTCTGGCTCATGGTCGGCATTACATAATTTCCTGCTCCTGTGATGGAATGCTAAATCTGTGGCGTCTGGATGAGCAAACGAGACCCGTGAGGTCCTTACCGAGAACTCATGGATCTGCAGTAGACTGGGCCGCTGACTCGCTCACCCTCTGTCTGGATGACAGTGTGCTTGTGCTACAGATGGGCCACTGCCTCCAGGTGAGAGAGGTGGATTCTGGGAAGGTGCTGTACATGGAGAAGGATTCTCTGGATGTTCCTGTGGTCACAACTACCTGCGATGGACGGTTGCTGGTGGTTTTTTATGACGGAAGTCACCTGGTTAAGGTGAAGCCTCAGGCAGACCATTCTTCCTATATGTACTGTACACGGCAAAAAAATCCTGTTAAATTCACAGTAAAAAGGCATATTTTTGAATAAATTGTATATATAAATATATTATCTACTACCAAAATCAGCTTTTTGTCTTAGAATTTACTGATAACCTCCTTAATAATACAGGTGGTACAATAGAAAGCTACATGATGAATCAGAGTAAGTAACTAAATACTAGTGCTGTCAAACGATTAATCGCGATTAATCGCATCCAAAATAAAGGTTTTTGTTTACACAATATAAGTGTGTATACTGTGTATATTTATATTTATTATGTATATATAAATACAAACACATGCATGTATATATATATATATATATATGTATATAAGAAAAATATGTTATGTTTATATATTAAATATAATTATATAAAATATAAGAATATAAATATATAAATGGATATACATGTAAATATTTTCAAAATATATACTGTGTGTGTGTATTTATAGATACATAATAAATATACACAGTACACACACATATATTATGTAAACAAAAACTTTTATTTTGGATGCGATTAATCGCGATTAATCGTTTGACAGCACTACTAAATACATAACTAATATATGTAAACTATGCAATAAACATTGACTATATAACATAAAATGTAACAAAAATACTCTAAGGTACATTACTAATAACAAAAATTAGAAGAAACTATTTATGTACATTGTACTCTTATATGATGTCACATCCTTTTACTGTTTTTCACAATAATTTAAATAGTAATTTACAGTTTTTAACTTGCAATAAACATCAGTTCGACAGTATTTTACTGTAAAATTACATATAATGTGATGTTCAACCATTTACAGTTTTTACTGTGTATGGTAACTTGCATTTAACCAATTAGCAGCCATTGACATTATAAAAGAATATGACCAGTTATCAGTTCGGTTCTGACTTCCTCTGTTTCTCTTTTATTTTGCTCCTAGGTGTTTGATCTTGTGGCGTCCTGTTCACTGTTGCATTGTGTAAACCTCACCCTTGAGTTTGAGCCCATCCACAAAGATCAGTCCATCTTAGTGTCTCGTCACTCTGTTAAAGACCATGTTCTCTTCGCCTACAGGTTATTAGTACATTACAACACACATAAACGCATGCACATTTAGATTAATTAATCACCACAGTATTTTGTTCTTAAATAACAATTGCGCTCTCCCATAATAATAGAGTACATATCCAATTTCCAGCCATGTGTGAAAACAATGCCGCTGTTCTCGGACTGATTTATAATGTCTGGTCACACGATGTATTATTTAAGAGTCTGCTTCTCACCCAACACTAATGTGTATGTGTGTGTGTTTGCACTACTGGTTACTTGTGTCGATGGTTTCGTGTAACGCTGTAGTTATAAAAAAAGGGGAAAAAATGTGTAAAGGTTTCCCAGAAGCTGTTTATCTTTCTCATATTTCATTACATGATTAAAAAGCATGGATTAATCAGGATAGATGATTGAAAGGAGTAATGAACCTTTGCTCTTAATGTGATTAAGCTGGAAGCATCACATGCATGCACATACACGCAACTGGGTTGACTAGCAATATGAAACAGTCTGAATTTGTTATTAAAATAACAGTATTATCAGAGCTATGGAAACATGAAGCATTCATATGAGGAATAACGGTCAGAATATGGCCCTTGTTGAGTGCCAGTTCCCTTTTTTTATCTCTCTCCCTAATGATTTCCTGTGTCCTCTCTAGTCTCTGTTAAACAACCCAAAATGGCAGGAGTCGTGTGAGGAATCAAATACTTTGTGATAAAAGAGTTCATTGCACTGTGGAAAACATACTGTCAGAACCCCAAACTTCCTCCCCAGTTCACCTATTACTGAAACTAAGATGCAAATGTTTTTTTTATACTTCAGCAGCTTTCTGACCACAGATAGATGAATACATGTAAACAAAATGCCTACATTTACACATCAACAACTTCTGTTGAGAGTTCAAAAACTGAACTGCTATTATTATAGATGCTATTATTAAACATCAGAAGAAGTATGATAAGAGAAAGATATGGGAAAGTGTGTGTTTGTGCTGTTTACATTTGCATGTAGCACCTGCTGCTTTGCATGGCCTCCTAAGGATCCAAGTGTTAGGAAAGAGCAGCTGAAATGTATTTCTAACAATGTCCCTGATCATTTCAATCTGAACTTGTTTCTGTGGCACATTTCAGCACAAATTATTTAGTGAATATGCCATAATGTAACAGAGGCTTTGATTAAGAGGATGTTATTAAAGGATGGGACAGTTAAAAACAATTTTTGGCTTGACAGCAAACATGCAACCTCTGAGTAATCGAAGCGCAGCACTGTTACTCATGTCACATGCATAAAAATCATGAAAATATATACAGTACACTACTGTTCAAAAGTTTGAGGTTGGTAAGATTTTAAAAATATTTTTTAAGAAACCTCTTTAGCGCACCAATATTGCAGTTATTTGATTAAAAATTACAGTAAAAATAGTAAATATTATTACAATTTAAAATTATGGTTTTCTGTTTTGATATATTGTAAAATGTAATTTATTCTTGTGGTGGCAAAGCTGAATTTTCAGCATCATTACGCCAGTCTTTATTTTGTAGAAACTGATCATTTTTTAGGATCCTTTGATGAATCAAAATTTAAAAAGAACACCATTTGTATTAAATAAACAATCTTTTAACATTATAAATGTCTTTGCTGTCATGATCAATTTGATCAATTTAATGCATCTTTGTTGAGCATTAACTTCTTTCAAATAATAAAAGAGTTATTTAAAAAACTACTTTACGACTGGTTAAAAAAAATTTGAACAAACCTTACATGTGAAGCCTTACTTTGATGCAATTTCTTGTTTCTTTCTTGCTTCTCATTTGCAGGGATGGAGGAGAAGCAGCAATATTCAATGCTAAAGGTGGAGTTGTGTCAGTCACATTGAAAGCTCAGCACCCTGCAGCATCTATACAGGCTGTAGAGATCAGCTCTCAGTATTTACTGCTCTTCTGCAGGTAATGTAAAGAGTAATTCACCCAAACCTGAAAATTACTGTGATGCAACCCTACATTTGTATTATCCATTATATCTGTCTCTTTGGTTTTTACAGATACCCCTATAAAAGACAGAGTGAAATCATTCACATTGAACTCTTCAGCACAGCATCTTTCCAGTACCTGCGCTCTATCTTGGGTTGCAGTCAGGACTACATTTCCCAGGTCACCATTGCAGGGGGCGGGTCCCACATTGTGGCCTTTTGTCCCACCCCTCACAGCGCCACCACAGAGATTATTATCTGGAACCTTGAGACTGAAGATCATAAACACATCGCACGGTTTCATGGCCTGCTGGCTCATGGTATGTCAATAAACCTGTTAAGTATTATTGTCTCCAGCACTGAACACCATTATGACTCTTTTGTCAAAACAAACACACATTGTTTGAGTCCAGTCCCATTTATATATAATGGTAGCATTTGATATAGTGCCTGTAATTTATACAGATAAATAAATGATACATTAAAAAATAATTACTAAAATAATTGTGTCCAGACCAGTGTTATTTTAATATTGTTGATATACTACAATAGTGTCGTTATAAATTTAGAATTTTTTTTTTCCTAGTGTTTTTTATTCATCTATATTGTTTTCAGTAATTGTTATTTATTAGTTTTAGTTTAGTACTTAAAGTTAAATGAAAAGAAATGTTGTTTGACAGCTATTTTTATTTTTTTATGTATTTATTTTTTTTTTTTATAGTTTTAGTTAACTATAATAACCCTGATCCAGGCATGCAGTAAAAGCTTTTCATTGATCACTGAGAAAGATGAGACAAACAAACGTGAAAATAAACACCCATGAGGAAAATTCATTATCATGTAAATAATGTCATAATGCAAAAAATCTAAATGGTCTATATATATTTTTGGTTTATATATTTTTTTTTCTATTTTATTTCCTCAACAGCTGTATTTGTATGTATGTGTCAACATGGTTCTTCTTCACCATGTTGCAGGTGTGTGTTCGGATCTGTGGTACTGCGTGGGTTTCTGTCCCGGGGAGCGATTCTTACGCATGTGGAACCTGGGATCCAGAATAAATGACCAAACACTCACATATAACGTGCACAAAGTACACAGCGATGGCACAGCTGAGATTGTAACCATGCAGAGATATCCAAGGTACAAAGTCCTCTGAACAACTGGCATACATATGGCCACTCTATGTGCAGTTTATAACTGTAAACACAACGAGTCTGCACGAGATATTTTTGAGGACCAGAATGTTTATAGCCATTTTCTGTGCATAATGTAACTATAATAGCCTCAGTTACTGCAATTGTTCCACAGACACCACCTAGTAAAGTTTTACCATGGCAGTGGTAAATGAACTGAATATGTATAGGTTTATTAATCAGTAAATTTGTTCTAATCTTATACATTTTAACTAAATGAATATTTCTTGTTCCACAGCTAGAAATTTTTGGAACCATGTTCATATTTTTAACTGAATGAATTAAATTATTTTCACACAATTAACAGATTTATGCTTATTCTAAACTATTTCAATAAATGCATTTTGAAAATGATTATTTACGTGAAATCAAATAGATGCAAAGTTAATAATAAACTTTGCCATGATTTTTTGAGTTACCCGTTTCATTTATGTACAAATATTGATGACAAATATTCATCACATTAAGTTTCTTAGTTTATGTTAAAACTGTGTTATCCAAATGAATTCAAATACATGAATCTAAAGTTTGTTTATACCCAAAAGCCATGAATTTAATCAAATATGTCTGTCACTGTTATATGTACAAAAAGAAAGCTATTTTTGGTGGAAAGTTTTAAAAATTCCCTCTGAATCAGGTATGTAGTGTGTCAAAGCACCCGTCCTGGGACTGTGAGAATCTGGAATGTGGCGCGGACGCGATTCAAGGGTCGTCCTGTGCAGGTGGAGCATGGCCTGTTCTCCAGTTCAGACATCGCTCTTGTACGAGACCTGAAACTCTATATACTGTCTGACCGCAGAACCGCCAACTTCTCCGATACACCTACATCTGTCTACCAGGTACTTCTGTGCACCGCACAGACTATAGGTATTATACGGGACCCATATTTATGCTGGTCTGAAACCCCTGTCCTGAGATCTGTCACCTGAAACTGAAGCTGATTGTATAGTTGTTTGACATTTGAGTATAGTTGTTTATGCTTATCAACCATGCTCACACTTGCATCAAGTCCAACTTCAGCAATGTCTCCAATTAATTAAAACACAAGGCTTCCGCTCACTTTTTTGGTGACTCATGAGATGCCTCTTCACAAGGATGAAGGACCATTGTGTTGTTCAAATACAGTTAACACTAAAATAGATCATTAGCTATTAATGATCAGTGTCATTTTTCAGTAAATCAATCAAATCAGTAAAATGTAAATAAATAAATACATAAAAAGGGGACAAATAAACAAAAATGAGGAAAGCAGTGTTATTTTAATAACATATAGTATTTGTTAATATTTTGGATTAGCTTTTATTTTTATATATTTTTGTTTTTATTGTTCTTATTTTTTTAATATTTCAATTTGGCATTTTTATTTCAGTTTTAGTACTTTTATTACATAAACCTAAAAAAAGTTTTTACTCATCTATTAATTACACTTTATACCATTTAACAAAACCAATTTTTAATAGTTTTAGTTAAAAAATAACAACATAGAAGGAAAGATTTAAGTTATGACCTGCAAAAATTTGTTTTGTACTTAAGAGTTATATATGACATTTTACTGCCCTGCAAACTGTTTCCTGTTGCACTTTTTTTCTGTAGACATTGCTGGTGTATGACCTTCTTAAAAAGAGCTACATTAAGAAACAGACTGGACTGTTCATCGTGCCCTGTCCTCGACAAGACTATCGGCTCTTAGATGGTGAAATACTGCTGGGCCTTTCAGAAACACGGTAAGAGCTCACTTCCTCATTCAGCAGAAACAGAAAATTACTATATTGCTTAGTCTGGATTGAGTAATTTTCATGAGGTTGCATGGATATGGCATGTAGGGATCATCTGATATTGTGGGATCTGGACTCTGGCTACATTAAAGGACGTATCAAGACGTCCTACAAAGAAAACCTACTCTCCAGCATGGACAGAGATTCCCAAATTATGTCCTCAAAAGAAAAGATAGGTATTAAAATGTAAATGATACTTGACTTTACCATTGCATTTATACAACGTCTCAGTCCCACGTAGATTTTCATACCATATTCAACATTAAAAAAAAACAATCCTAAATCTAAACTTGTTTCACAGGTCTAGTAATGCCATGGGACAGGCGCACCGAAACCCAGACGGCAAAAAGGAGGCGACAGGACCGTGAGGTGAAGAGAGAAAAAGATGAACAGCAGCGCCTCGAAAAAGAGAAATTCAACTCTGTAGACCAGTATCTTCTCAGCGGTGATGAGCGGGTAGAAAGACAGTTGACCAATAAACAAAACCACTACTCTTTCCTGAATTATGAAATAATAAACCATATGTGATCTACATGGTTGTGAACTGAACTGAAATGCATCGATTCCATCTTTGAATCTCTCTCACTTTTCTCTGTGTATCACTTAGGTGGTCATATGCTCATATTTTGCCCATCATCTCAACGTCTTCAGTGTGGTTTCTGAGGAGCATCTGCACACCCTGGAGGACCGCTGGTCCCATTTGAGCCTCCGTACTGCCGCGATCACTCACACTGGAGGGTACTTGGTGGTCTCCAACTACAGTGAGGCCCAGCATGCTCCATACCTCACCGTTTGGGACACACAGCAGGGCAGAGTATGCAAATCTGTTTAAAAATGGCTAACATTTTTTTCAGTCATGTTATTATTAATCAAAAAGAAGTGGGCACATTGCTCACTTCAGGCCTAACAGTTAAATCTTTACATTTAATAAGTATTTATTTTAAGATAATTCATCTTAATCCATCTTCTCTGTATATTCTGTAAGATGAATGTTCCTTATATATGTAAAGGTGCGAAAGAGATTGAAAAATGAACCTGGAATCTGTTGCATTGCAATAAGCAACGATGCCTGCAGAGTGGTTTTCGGCATTGCAGGATTCAACAAGTATGTGCCACCCCAATTGCAATGTTCAAAACCTGTTCACTTATATCATAGCTTTTTTTTTTATATACACTATAGGTCAAAAGTTTGGAATTATTAATAAAAAGAATATAATAGTTATTTTAATGTTTAATGTTTTAAAAAAAAAAGTCATCAAAAGTTCACCAAGGCTGGTTTTAATTGATCACAAATACAGTAAAACTGTAATATTGTGAAATATTATTTCAATTTAAAGAACTGTTTTCTATTTTAATATATTTTAAAATGACAACGTGTCAAATCTTAATCATTCCAAACTTTTGACCAGTAGTGTACATAGATATGTATGTATATTTCAATTTTTATATACATGTAGCTCTTAAGAACATGGGTTATTGTTGCATTTATCTTAAAACATTCTTTAAAAAATAAACTTTTTTTTCCTGAAACTCAGGTTAAAAGTATGGGAGCCGTTCCGAAGGAAACATAAAACCATCTCTGGCTACGGAAGTTTAAATCTTAACTGGTCCAGCTTGCTCTTTATCACTGAAGGACAATCCAAGGCTATTTTATTATCAGGTACAGGAGACCTTTGCTCATACTTGTGTTGACTTGTTCTAGATGATATCAGTTTAATCTAGGTCAAGATTAAGATTCAGATTTTGGTAATCTTTAAAGTTTAGCATGGGATGTGGAGGTGATGTCTTAGAATAGGGTCTTTGCACCTTCACAGTAAGATTAATCATTTTTTGTGTTTGGGTCTGAGATACTAAAATGAGATAAAAATGTATACGGGATGCATCGTTCAATCCTTTGAATTATTTGTTGAACAGTAGCAGTGAGCATGTGGGACCTGGACAATGGTACGATGTTGTCTGTCTTCACACCTGACTCTAAGATCCAGACCATCTCTCTGCATGGACCTGACAACAGCACACTGCTTTTGGGCTTTAGTGACATGTCTACTCTAATCTCCATGACGGTCAGCAAACGAGATGCACACACAAAATCCAGCACTGCTTGTGGAAAAGACCTGTTTGGGGAATCCAGCAGTAGTGAAGATGAGGAAGATGAAGAAACAAACAAGAACTGATAGGAAGAGCACTGGATGTGTACTGTATAATATAGGAATTCGGTCAGAATGGAAATAGAGGGCTTTAAGATCTCTTACATTCACTTTGTCTTGAAGGATTCAAGAGATAATTTGTACACTGGAAATGCGAAAGTATGTGACTTCTATCTTCAAGTCTAAGATGAGAAATGCAACGCATTACGATCAGCATTTCTAGTGCTTGTTTTTCCACATACTATGAAATTACCAGAACTTCCCCGCCTTACCCTGGGAGTCATGCGATCCAGAGGTTATGATAAAACAAATCTCAGCAAGCATGTGTTGTCATGTTACATGATTTCAATGTATTTTCCTGGACTTCAGATATATGTAGGCCTATATTTAGAGTAAAAGATCTAATCGCATGTGTGAGAACTTTGACAGTGTATTGAGACATGCTTAAAAAAGATTCTCCTTCTGTAACTGTCATGCATGGCGACTGGTGAGTCAAATTTTCACTTCCTGCATTTGTCACATGATAGATGAGCAAAATAACAACTTCCTGCTTAGATTATTTTTTGTAAAGAGTTTTTAGCAGCTGCACTTGCATTACCAAGGCAAATAAAAATTAACTGATGCCATTTGTTGTTGTTTTCTTTTGTATTTATTTATTTTAGGGCTTTCTGTCTTTATTTATAGGAAAGTATGTATGACTAAGAGAGGGGTGTGAATCAGCACATGACCCATTGTTAAGGTTGCACTGGCTGATATGACTTGTCGTAGACTTATATGACACCTAGAAATATAATGCAATCTTCTGACATTGTAGAAGATGATATTTGCTGTCAGCCATGATTTATTTATTCTGCAAAACAAAAATATCCAGTAAAATGAGGTAGCCTAAAGATTTGATCTCATGGCGGCCCAGTTTAAGTAGCCCTTCCATGTACAATAAAACCGCTTTTATTCATAGTTATATTTCATGGTAATGTCTATCAATCATATTTTTCTTAAGTGCATGATATGTAAACGTTTTAATGAGGGGGTAGCGATATAATGAAACAACGAATGAAAACTTGTAAACAAGATTATCAATGCATATCTGTTTCAAAAATTATTGCCACGATAAAAATATCTCATAAAAGCAGTTCTTCTAGCCTAAATGTTCCAACAAGAAATATAGATACAACAGTGACAAAATTCTAACATCTGTTAATTTTCGCTTTCTACAAATCTAACTCGGTCACTGTATTGAATTTCTGGGACGCTGAATGCCTCACTAGAGTCGTGATTGGACAAACACTCAAAGCGAGTGTTGAAAGATTGACTTCCTTCACTTTATCAGTGGTTTCGTTTCAGGCGAATAAGTGCAGTGTGCGACAGGCTTTCAACGCCAGATAGAGCACCCAATCCAGCGAGTTTTTGTGTCAGGTACATCGCAATAAGGGCGAAAATGAAATACGGATTATCATTGCTCGCGCTTTGCATTGCTGCAACAGGTAAAGCAGATTATTTCATTGCATTACTCGATTTGAAATATGCATTTACCGTGTGTTCACCATTAGTTAAATACTGTGGTAGTTATGTACTTTGACACACCATAGTATTGAAAGATTGAATTGCATTGTACTGTAAGGAACTTGACAGAATACTCCATTATTGTACTATGGCCAAAAAAGGTGCAAACCAATAAAAAAACCTTTTTTCAGCAATAAGGAAGTAGGCTAGTTGTGTTCCAACATATAACTGTAAGCTAAAATCAAATGTAAAATCTGACCCCAGGTTTTACTCACGAGAACGATTTTAATTTAAAAAGACAGGAAAGAGATTTTTTTTTATTTGGCATACTTTTCGCAAACCACCGTAGTTTCGATTCTATGTTAGAAAGGCCATACGCTGGTAAAACAACGCAAGTAAAACAAAACCTAAAGTCAAAATTTAAATATCAATTCGATTTTACGTTTCAGTTATATATAGGTCCACAACCACTTCCTTATTGCAAAAACCACTCAGTTTTATTGCACCTTTTCGGACACAGTACCATACTTAATTATAATCGTTCCTCACAGTTCAGTGCAATTCAGTAATCTTTCAACACTATTGTATTTTTTTATTTTTTGTATATTTTCTCTTACTTCTCTTAATAGCCTATCTAAAACGGACAATTAAGTGCATTTCAGTTCTCAAGTGAAGCTACACAAGCGTACCTTGTTGTCAAAAAAAACAAAAAAAACAAAGAGAGTGTCAGTCACCTTGTCAGCACTTACATTTCTTTTCTGCGGCTAATCTAACGATCAGACATCACGTGAAATCGGCAGAAGTGAAGTATCACATTTCCCTGTTGGGAAATTTGGACGTGTGTACACTTGTGACAGCGCGCGCTAGGGAGGAAGTGAATGTATGTAAATAGCACTCCATGTGCAGAACAGATGGAGGCTCTGTGTATAGTGTCTATTTTTCTTTTTTTATAAAGGTAATTATTGTTTGTTTGTTTTTTATATGAAAAAATTTTCTAATTGAGGATGTCACTTAAGGTTCTGTCAGATGTAGCTCACATTTGGGGAAAAATTTTCTCACATTCTCTGTCTGCCTCCTTCTCAGCTCTCACCTCAGGTGAATATAGTTCAGCTTATATGGCCGTTGGCTTGAACACAACAACCCACAATCCAAAAACAACAACCCACAATCCGAATACAACAACCCCCAGCCCCAACACAACAACCCACAGTCCGAATACAACAACCTCCAGGCCAAAAACCACAGTTACCACTCCAATACCATCTCCAACACCACCCACCAACATGGCGGTGGGCCGTTATAATTTTAGTAAAGATGGCAAAGTATGTATTATGGTTGAAATGGCAATTGGGATCCGTGTGAACACCAGCAAGGTAAGATGTTTTCTGTTGGGAGTGACAGATCTACATCCATATATGATTCCTGCTTATATGTAAGCAACTTGAATCCTTCACACTGCCTTCTGCATTATTTTTTCATATTACATATAAATATCCTTTATTCTGAAACATTTCTGTCTTTCTAGGTTAATGGCACATTCATTGTTCAGCAAAACAAAACCACTGTCAGTGGAGAATGTGGGGACAAAGCCTCTACTATCAGAATAGTATTCAGTGAAGGCCAATTTACCCTGAAATTTAGAAATGTAAGTCTGTTTATGGATTTTCAAAATGTTCATTACTTAAAATGACATGCTTCAAATGTGCTAACTGGCAACAAAAGATTTCATAACACAACCTTTTTTTATCTAGAAGATTTTCAAGAGTTTTGCAGTCAAATTAGCCAGTTATCTTTTTTTGGCAAAAAAGTTCATGTGTCTTTCAGTACAACCTGAGTTTGTGTGGTTTAAAAAACAGGAACTTTGAGGCACGTGAGGAGGAGACTTGTTAACTTATGTCTGATAGAAACCTGAGCTACCTCCCAGCAGCATTTTATCAAATAAATCCTACAGGGAGGTGCCAGGTGTTCTCATCAGTTTGACTGTGGTAAGGTGAACAACATCATATCAGTATGCTGCAGTTCTATAGATAATACTTGTTACTCATTAAGGGTCAGGTTTATTGATTATGTTGTTGTGTACAATATTAAGGCTATTTTTGTCATTGTGTAGCAGACATATTTGTATGTTAATTTGTTCTGGTTTTCAAACATGTATTTGTTTTGTAATGTATGCGATGGTTTTGGAATACATTATGGTTCTTATTCTATTGTGTTTGTGTATTTCAGTTTACATTCTAATAATCTTTTCTTCTGACTTTCCAGAATGAGACGATAAAAAAGGTCTATGTGGAGTATGTGGATTACGACTTGACCTATGCCTTCAAAACAGGAGGTAAATTTCCTGCCATATATGACTAGTACCATTTGCCTTGTAAAACACCTACAACAACACACATCCTCAATTTTCTTCAATTTATTCCCAAAGCTTTTTTTATCTGTATAGTTAAATAAAGAGTGTATCTAAATAAAGAATAATCTACTGAAGACAGAATTCTTAGGACAGACAGAAAATCCTTTCAAAAAGATATAAATTGCCAAGCCCAAACACTAGGCCATGTGGGTCAACCAGTTTGGCAACAATAAATGTCACATTGTGCCGAGGAAGAATAAGGAAGTATAAGTGTCATTTTGGTTACAGTAATAAATCGTCTTTCCCTCACTTCATTTTGAATTCAAAAATGGCAAATTCTTTGACCTTGCAGAAAGACTGAGTCGTAGTGGAAGTGTTTGGTTATAATTTTGACTATTATTATCACAATTATGGGATTAAGAAAAGGGAGAGACTTGGTTAATGTTTTAATCATTTTGTGCACATCAATACCAACACTGATCCAATTATTTTTATTGTTCTCAACAAAGAGTCAAATGACTACTCAGGGAAGAACGATTCTCTTGAGCTGTTTTCTGTGGAACCGGGTCACTCTTACTCCTGCCAGGCTGAGACGGTGTACATGGGAGATGGTGTTAGTCTGGACTTGACCCATAACAAGTTTCAGGCCTTCGACTTCAAGAACAATGAATTCGGACCACGTAAGTGTAGCGTGATGATGCTTCAGTATCTTCAAGCACCCCATCCTTGTAGTGGATGACAGTTATTCTTTAAGTAACCTCTACTTTATGTTACAAGCTACATCAAGTTATGACTCCTTGCCTTTTTATGCACTGTATACCTTATATCCTAAATACTTCATAAAGCTTGTTTACAAATATTGTAGCAAAAGTGTCATGGCAATACAAAAGAGCTGGTTAGACCAGCCAGATGACTCTAAACTAAGATGATGTCTTGCCTGTCATAAAGTCCAAAGGCCATCTAACATATTTTTTTTTACTAATGTGGATCTTATTTCCTGCATGCTTTTTTAAAATGAAAGTCTGCTACTTTTTCATGTAACTCATATTAGTTTTTTTATTATTATTTGACATGATTTGTTAGCTTTAAATGTCATGCAAATTAAAATATTACCTACAACACAACTGAAAATGAGCAGTTGTTACTGACCACCTGCATATAAGTATTATGTATATCTGTTGTGTATCTATTCAGTTACTGCAATTTAAGGTTGGAATACACTGCACAACTTTTGCCCCATTTTGCAGTCTGGACGAATCAATGCTAGCTGCCGAAAGTCACTGCCAGTATGTGGGATTTGGACAGATTTCACAGAAATACATGCAGTTTATGATGGCACATGCTTACAATTCCATCCAGTTCGGAGGATATCAAACATGTTTCATATTTTGAGCTAATTTTAGAACACATACACTGTGTCCAAAATTGAATAGTGTATAATAGATACTACATTTGGTTTAAAACTTGCTTTGTGACCATTTAAACAAACTACATCCGCCATGTTGTCGCTGTCATGTATCCTATTACATTGTCATTTGCATTGCTACACTGCCATTCACAAATCCACTTCCGTGGCCTAATGCGCTAGTAAAGTGTCCATCAGATGCACTTCTCAGAATCTCACCAGAAGTAGTAGGTCATCAATGTACTTTTTGCATACTGTTTTATGAATACTGCGAATTTGAAAATACTACTCGGCTCACATACTGTTTTTCACCTACTATATTGTATGGAAGTGGGCATATTCGGACATGGGGATATTGTTTTCATTTGTCATGTATCTCCAAGCAATGACACACATTTCTGCGTGAGTTTGTTGTGTTCAGAATGACTTGTAAGTCCTCGGTTGTTTAGTGCATGATGGCCATTTTTTCCTCTATAAGCATTTACAAAGTCAGTAAGCATATGATGCCTATTGTTTTAAAATCTGTTCAGATTTTAAAAGTCGTGTAGTGTATACCAGCTTTAAATTTTTTCAACTACAATACTGACTTCATTTTCATTTCTTACAATGAGATACAAGTTCATTGTGCTCTGTTTGTGTTTGTACAACAGCTGAAGTATGCAAGGCTGATCAACATGACTACCGCGTTGCCATCGTCGTGGGCATAATCCTCATCATACTCATCGTCATTGTAGTCATTGCTTACCTCATCAGCAGGAAACGGAGGAGTGATGGGTACCAGTCACTATAGAGGCCTACAAGTCGTGATTTATGAGAATACCAGCAATTCCAGTTTACAGGAATCTTAATGCTGTTATGTATGTCTTAAGTGAATGTTACTTATGTATACTGATGAACATGGATGGCCTAGGATCTGTCCAAACCATGTTTACTATGCAGGGACAGTATGCTACATCCTAACACAAGTTGAAGTTGCCATCACAAGTTCTACATCATAATAGAACCAGACAAACAATTGGCTTAGTACATGCCTTATTTAGCCTGCATTTGTATACTAATTACCTTTTTTAAAGAACCTAACCTTATACTGACATTACAGAAGGATGTGCATACTCTACTGTTGATCCATCTTAAGTGTAAGTGCTCTTTTCTATAAGTGCTCTTCACTATCTGTCACACATCTAATGCATTTTCTGTGATAGGCTGATAAGCCATTGTTAATCTGATAAATATGTCCAGTACTTTATTCTTTCCAAAGGGGCCTTAAAACCTATAAAAGGGAATTCAGTTGCTTACATTGTGTAATTAATAGTAGAAAGGGTTTTAAAAGCAGTTGTGTCCTATAGTATTCATTCTGTTGTGCATGTTTTTTCCTGTTTTTTTTTTAAACCTGAAGAGCTTTACTATACTGTATTGTGATCTGAAGCTGCATTTATGCACTGAATATTGGGCGTAATGTGTAATTTTGGTTACAAATAAAAAAATAATTTGTTCAAAAATCAGTGATTACGATTATTTTATATTTAATATGCAGCATTAAATAGAAAATATAGCAAGCAAGGCATTATCATGGGGACACGTTTAAATTTGGTTCTGTTGTCTTTCTCACCTTGCACAGCGTTGTTTTGTTATGTGAAAAGCAGTTCACCTGCATTAAATAAATTCATGTGGATTACCTTGTGTATAAGTGGAACCAATGAAAATTTGAGTTTTTTTGTTCGCATGACCGAGTATACTAATAGCACACTTGAATAAACTTCTTTTTCGTAAGGGCGAGTTCACATGAGTTCTGTGGAACGAGCGCTCCTGATAAGAGAAAAACACAAGCTCTATTTTTGTCAGTGTGTTGCATGGAAAGCAAGCAAAAGCAGAAAAGCAAGGGATTATAGAAGATCATTTTTATTGATTTCACCTATCAATAAATATAAGTGAAATGTATTAGTACGTAAACTAACTTTTAAGCCATTTATAATCCTATTTAGGCCTATTGTTATGAAGAATTGCTTATTTAAATATGCTTGTTGCTAGAAGCCACATTGCGTGACAGTGGCATTGATAAAGGTCATCTGTACAGTGATGTCACACATGCAGCCACTATCAACCTTATTTTGCAAGTTACAAATCGCCGCGCCTGCTTATAAGTTAAAAATGACGTTGTCATATGTTATGAAATTAATTTTGATTTTAAATTAAAATACCATTTGCTAGCATTTATTTACTTATCTATTTACGTGCCTCATTTATTTACTTAGTGTAGAATAAAAGTTAGCAAAGTTTATATTTTGGGTAATAACTTTCTTATAAATAAATAAAACAGACAAATATGCAACATAGATCAAAAGAAAAATACCCCCTAAAATATGTTTTTGATTTTAGTAATGATGTACGTCTCGAGAGAATCGAATCTACATGTAATAGAGGAGTGGCGCTCGAGAGCTCATGCGTGCGAGGTTGCATCTTTACTTTGGGAACTGCCAGGGAATTTGAAACCAGCGTAGGTCAGGAAAGACACAGTAGTGGACGCAGGGAAAAACAGTTTACATTTGTCAAAAAATAAAGAGAGGAACTGAATACAGCTACGCCTTCGTTGTCTCATCTCATTTAGGCTATCAATATATACACCGTAAAGTTGTCTTTCTCTTTCAATAGCCTTCTATTTTCGTTTACAATTCTGTGTGTTTTCTAATGTTTTTATATAGCCTACATACAGCTCAGACGTGTACGCTGACAGCGTTTTTTGCAAACTTTAAAAATGTATTGAGGATAAACGCACTGTAAAAAAGACGTCTGTGGTTTCAAGTTCAGCCTTTCCAGCTGTAATTTCGAAAGACTGTAGGAACTCTTCATGCTCCTCCGGATGGGAGAGGGGCGGACGCATTCCGAAAACCCCACAACGGAGTCTTTTTAAGAGGTTTTGGCCGCGATACAATAGCGATTGTTCTGAACGCATACACTGAAGACCAGCAGAAGAAAATGACCAGTAAGATATCTTACAAATAATGTGTATTTTATAAACTGGTATTTGTGCCAACCGAGCCAGAACTGATGCAAAACTTCTGACGATGTTTTAAATACACAGGCGAAGTTGAACCCGAGGAGCCAGAGCTTTGTGGCGTTGCTCCGGAGGTTCCTGCAGCTGCAGCCCAGAGCGCGAGCGGCTCGGCCGAGGCTGGAACCTTACTGGAAGTGACTTTCCAGAGGAACCCCAGTCAAAAATACAAATACCTGGAGGCAGAACCCAAGATTTTAGGGGTACACGTGAAGTTGATATCGAAATAGAATACAATGTAAGTTAGTCTCAAACACATCTACTGAGGGATTTGTTTTTGTCTCATCCGCAGGTGACAGAGATCGCGATGACTGTCTTCTTCGTTGTTTGCAGAATTCCGTTTTATGTAGGACTATCTGAATTCATTGTAAACAGCTTCATGCTGGCGATTTCATGTGTTGTAAGTGTCCATTTTATATGTTCTTATTGTAATATGTTTGAACTGTACAATACGTACAAATATTTTCATATTGTTTGATGATCTTAAACAAGGGTAATTTTGTTAGCTGATTAACATGCATGCATGCATATATATATATATTTATATATTAGGGGTGCAACGGTTCTCGGTAAAGTATTGTGTTTGAATTGCGGTTCAACTTAAATCTGACAATGCATCTGTAATGTGGTTTGTTAGAGTTCGGATAATGCATGTTTCGGTCTTGCCTTGCCAGTGTAAATATTAAAGAGCCAGAAGACAGAAGATCTGTGTGTGCGCTCATCCGAAGAGTGTGAACCCGCGTCTCAGAAGGCGCGCAAATATTAAGCTCTCTTTGAAGTATTGTGCTTGAATGGACAAATTCACACAAAAATTATGTCAAAATGCCCGTCTTGGTGAGTATCCTAGCAGACATAGTCGGCTGAACATACAGTATCAGTAAAATGCGCACGGTGCTTTTAAGCTATTTAAAAGCGAAGGAAAGCGAGGAAAAGCCCCTGCCCCCACGGTGATACCGGTATTATCGGTGTTGTCACACATCGATTAACCGGTGGGAAAATTTCCTCACCGTCACAACCCTACTCGAAAGTGATATCAACAAGTTTTTTTTTTTTTAAATGTAGGATTATTTTTTTCCGCTGCCAAACGCTGCACGGCGGAGATCCGGCACGGTGCCAGAGAACTTTAAGCCCTGCAAATATTACGCTCTCTTTGAAGTATTGTGCTTGAATGGACAAAATCACACAAGAATTATGTCAAAATGCCCCGTCAGTGTACTGGATCCGTGCATTGTCTTAAAGTGACAGCACTTTCTTAATATTAATCAAACCGCAACAACATGGAAATCACTCACTGCTCTTGATTGAATAACTTCTGTAACTTTAATAAGGATTAATCTTTAATTTATACAGTCAAATATGCAATGTTATTTTACATTTGATTACATTATTCAATTTCTGTACCTAAAAACTAATGTTAGACCTATACCTAAAAAACCTGAAAAGCACTGTTTATTTTATTTGTATCTTTGCTCTATTTTATTTATTCGTGCTGTTGCCATGATACAAACCGAACCTTGAGTAAGTTGAACCGTTGCACCCCTAATATATATATATATACAGTGGTGTGAAAAAGTGTTGGCCCCCTTCCTGATTTCTTATTTTTTTGCATGTTTGTCACACTTTAACATAGCACATACCGAACCGTACCGAAACCGTGACTCTAAAACCGTAATACAAACCGAACCTTGAGTAAGTTGAACCGTTGCACCCCTAGTATATATATATATATATATATAATTTAAATATTTAATGTAACTTGTATGTAATAATAATGTAAAAATGTAGTAATAATATGTAATAATGTAGTTTTTATTAATTTTATATTTAAAGGTAGAATTTCTGATAGTATAAATGTTACAGCATTTCAGCTTTTTTTATTTGGCATTTGTGTAGAGGTCTACAAAAATATCCTTCAATATGACTTACCACTATGTTTCCTTTAAACAGGGCATTATTTCTGGCAGTGTGGCCATAGCAGCGCAGAAACTTCACCTGCCAACAGTAAGTTTTTAAGAGCCCAGACTACTTACCGTGGGGAATTTTATCATGGTTTATTGTCAAACCGGTAATCGTTCCATCCCTAATCTGGACACAGCAAAAACTATGAAATATTATTAAAAATATGTACCATGCATGCTAGTTATGCACTATATGCAGAATGTAGCCTATCCAGTGAATTTCTGAGTTCCCACTCTGAATGTATCACTGAAGAGGCACTTAGAAATAAGCATTCCTGAGTGTGTGTTTGTCGTTTTATTTCTCAACAGCTCAAGGCTTGTTTGGGAATGCAGGTGGTCACATGTGTGGCATATACCATCTGTCTTCTGGAAACAGTTGTTGAGCCATATTCACACATCATTGGCTGCTGGCATCACTATAATGACAGCGAGATAACACATGACACATGTATACAATTAGAGGTAAGCAAACCATTTTAAATAGAAATTTTTAATGTTATAGTGTCACTGTACGCTGTTCACATGCAAATCGCTAGGCTGTATGTATATACAGTCATAGGCGGAAATCCCGGGGGGGTCGGGGGGGTGGACGACGACAGGACCCCCCTATCTGAGGGTTGTCCCCCCTAAAAATATGATTAAAAACACGCTGTGTATTGTAAATACCAATGTTTTATACTGCATTGTTGATCTTTTTGAAAATCTCATGATAAAATAAATGTTTTTCTCCAGTGCATGTTGGCAATAATTACTGGCACCCCTAGAAATTCTTAGTAAAATATCTCTGAAGTATATTCCCATTCATATTTTTAAAAATTTTAGCACACCAGGGTGACTAGGAGCATGAAATTGTCCAGCCATGACTTCCTGTTCCACAGGATTATAAATATGAGGAATACAAAGGCCAAATTCCCTTAGTAATCCATCAAAAGGAGTGAAACCAAAGAATATAGTTCTGATGTGCAGAACAAGATTGTTGCGCTTCATAAAATAGAAAGTGGCTGTTAAAAAAGAGCTAAAGCATAAAAAATCCCCATTTCCACCATCAGGGCAATAATTAAGAGGTTCCAATCAACTAAAGATGTTACAAATCTGAGGACGTGTGTCTATATTACACCCTGTCTACACTTTGCTTATGAAAGGATTCGTGAGATATGTCTGTGATACATTACTCAATGCTGCAAAAACACGTAGAAACCTTTGAAGCTCCCCTGATCGCAATCACAAATATGATGATGATCGGGTCAGTCGCACTGGTGCTCCTAAAAAAAATTTCATAGTCGCGCGCAGTAGTTTTCAGTCGTAAATGCGACTGAAATGGTCGCACTGTAGAGCCCTGACAATAGTATACTAATATAAGTACAATGTGTGTTTACTGTGTTATGTCTTTACCAAGCAACTAACCACCCTTTACACAAACGTTGTTACAGTAACTAAAAGTCCAATAAAGATACTAAAAAAATACAGTAAATGTTTATAAACATTTACAAATGATGAATAGTCTCAACTTTAGATTGGGTACTGCAAAAACATGAACAAATAATTATTCAATGATTTGTAAAGCTGTGAAAATAGGGTGAATTCCGGTCATTTGGGACACTTTTTGCCATCAAAATGACTGCTTATAAAGGTACTAATGATTAGTAAACGTTTATAAACATTTACAATTGATGAATAGTTTCCACTTTAGATTGGGTACTGCAAAAACATTTAACAAATAATTTAAATGATTAAATTATTTAATCTTATTATTTAAATTATTTAAGATGTGCAAATAGTAAAGTCTACACAACAAACAAAGACCAAATATATGACCATTACAGACTATATATATACTGAATATATTAGTATGAATGGTTTGTGAAGTGCTTAAAATGACCAATTAACTATATTTTCCACAACATTTGTACATGTAAAAATGAGCATTAGCTAATATGTGAACTGAAGTTTAATGACATTTGTAAGTATTCAAAAGTACACTTGTAATCATTGTATAATTTCTGTTAAAATCATTTGTAGATTTTTAAAACGCATTGAAAGTTTAATGACATTTCTAAACATTACCTAATGATCCGTTAAGCATTATATAATGTTTGTTAGTGATTAATTAATGAAGCTTTTAATCATTGTAAACCATCTGTCAAAATCATTTGAAGATTTAAAAAAAAATGTATGATCATATGAATTGAAAGTTTAATGGCATTTCAATTTACATTAAATAATGATCTGTTATTTACTGACAAGGCAATCCCAGAATGCATTGTGGCAAGGGTCAGGAAAAAAATGTCTCCAATATGGAGTAGTGAGAAATATTTACTTATAGTATAAGTAAGGGATAATGTACATCCAGCCGGTTGTTATCTCAGAATAAACCCCGACAGGGTGATCTTGTATCAGCCTGAAGGGGTTTATTCTGAGATAACAACCGGCTGGATGTATATTATCCCGCTTATTACACGGCTACTTGCCACATAAGTCAATAATTAGACGCAAAATATTGATTTGAGTTGAAATATTTGAACGCAAAGCTTCCGTGAAGACAGCAGTTGCGAGCAAGCGGCAAATTCAAACTAGACAGACATTTAAGGGAAACGGTGCAGTCAAACCACTTATTACACAACATTTCACCACAGAAATAAGTAAGGCAATAAAAGAATTAAGACGAAAATGTTTTAAAACCTTACCAGTTTGTTAGTTCTCTTATAATCCATTACAGCGTACAAAACAATCGTAGCAAAATGGCAGCAGCTGCGTTTGTATGAAACAGAGAGTGTGTCCGCGATACCAGGATGACATAATTAAATAATTGTACACCATTTTGAATCGAGTTTTAATATTTTATTAGCTAAACAAACGCAAAGCTTCCACCAAGAAAAAAACCGTTCCTAGCAAGAGTAGGGCGCTGACTTCAGTTACCCGGATGAGCCTGCGTTATTATCGAGGGATAGCATACCTCGGAATGTCGCGACTGACCAATCAGAATCAAGTATTCCACAGAGCCGTGTAATAAATAATGTTAATATTAATGTTTTCTTTTGATTATTGGTTTATTAATGAAAGTTATTATAAAGTGTTACCGGAATGTCAGATGGCATTGGCTTCTATGGTCAGATGAAACAACAACAACAAAAAAAGGAGCTTTTTGGCAGCAAACCCACCAGATGGGTTTAGTACAAACAGGGATAAAAAAAGTACCCCGTTACCCACGGTTAAATATACTGCTGGATCTTTAATGTTGTGGACCTGTTTTTCTGCCGGAGGTCCTGGACATCTTGTTCAGAGGCATGGCATCATGGATTCTATCAAATACCAACAGATAAAAAATCTAAACCCAATTGCCTCTGTTAGAAATTTTATAATGGGCTGTGGTTCTTCCATCAGGACAATAATCCAAAACAAACATCAAAATCAACACAAAAATGGGTCACTGAGCACAAAATGAAACTTCTGCCATGGCCATCCCAGTTCCCTGACCTGAACCT
>NW_015628684.1:1035616-1039567 GCF_001515625.1 Sinocyclocheilus rhinocerous | reverse complement strand
AAATGGCACTGGCTTCTATGGTCAGATGAAACTAAAAGAAAAAGGAGCTTTTTGGCAGCAAACCCACCAGATGGGTTTAGTACAAACAGGGATAAAAAAAGTACCCCGTTACCCACGGTTAAATATACTGCTGGATCTTTAATGTTGTGGACCTGTTTTTCTGCCGGAGGTCCTGGACATCTTGTTCAGAGGCATGGCATCATGGATTCTATCAAATACCAACAGATAAAAAATCTAAACCCAATTGCCTCTGTTAGAAATTTTATAATGGGCTGTGGTTCTTCCATCAGGACAATAATCCAAAACAAACATCAAAATCAACACAAAATGGGTCACTGAGCACAAAATGAAGCTTCTGCCATAGCCGTCCCTGGTCCTCTGACCTGAATCCTATAGAAAATGAGTGAGGTGAACTGAAGAGAAGAAGCACCAATATGGAGCTGTGAATCTGAAGGATCTGGAGAGATTCTGTATGAAGGAATGTTCTCTGATCTCTTATCAGGTGTTCTCAAAACTCTTCAGGCTCAGAGCTGTTATCTTGGGAAAAGGATGTTGCAATAATTGGGTGCCAGTAATTGTGGCCAACATGAACTAGAGAAAGCATTTATTTCAGAATGAGATTTTCACCCCACTTTCAATTGTTTTACTTCAATGATAGGTTAGAATTTTGTGAATTTTTTGAATGAAAGATCAAAAGGATAAACAATGCAGATTTATTTTCACAGCAGCCTTTGCTCATATTTACCAAGAGTGCCAATATTAGTGGAGGGCACTGTATGTGTGTGTGTGTGTGTGTGTATACTGTATATACACAGCAGCAAGTGAACAGTCAGTTCTTGAATTTCATGTATTGGAATCAGGAATAATGGGCAAATGAAAAGATCTGAGTGACATAGACAAGGGCCAAATATTGATGGTTAGACAAATGGGTCAGAGCATCTCCAAAACGGCAATTCTTGTGGGGTGTTCCCGGTATGTAGTGGTTACCTACCAAAAGATGTGGAAAGACAACCGGTAAACCAACTTCAGGATTATGAATGCCCGAGGCCCCATTGTAGATAGGGAGTGAAAGCTAGCCTGTCTGGTCCGATATCACAGGAGAGCTATTGTAGCTAAAAATGCTGCAAAACTAAAAGCTGGTTGCAGTTTGGTTCGGATGGGCCTGCGTAGCCGCAGACCGGTCAGAGTCCCCACGACGCCTGAACTGAACCATGAAGCAACGGAAGAAGGTAGCCTGGTCAAATGAATCATGTTTAGATCAGTTAGATGGCTGGGTACGTGTGCGTTGTTTACCTGGGGAGGAGATGGAAGGAGGATGCACTAGAAGGCAGATTGGTGGACGCATTGGATTGCTCTGGGCAATATTCTGCTGGGAAACCTTGGGTCCTGGCATTCATGTGGATGTTACTTTGACAAGTACCAACTACCTAAAGACTGTTGCAGATCACGTACACCCCTTCAGTAGTGTTCCCTGAAGGCAGTGGCATCTTTTAGCAGGATAATGCATCCTGACACACTGCAAAAATGGTTTAGGAATGGTTTGAGGAACACAAAGCGTTCAAGGTGTTGCCCTGTTTTCCGAATTCCCAATTGAGCATCTATGTGCTGGACCAACAAATCCAATCCATGGAGACCTCACCTTGCAAACGTATACATTTTAAAGGATCTGCTGCTAATGTCTTGGTGCCAGACACCACAGGACACGTTCTGAGGTCTTGTGGAGTCCATGCCTTGACGACTCAGAGCTGGTTTGGCAGCACAAGGGGGAATTATATGATATTAGGCAGGTAATGTTGTGGCCGATCAGTGTATATTTATATATCGTTTATCCTCTTTACTTACAGAAGGGATTTCATCTACTGTATGCATTAGATCAGCTCACGGAGGTGACTCAGATTGTCCTCTCCATCACAATAGCTGCATACTGCTGCAAGGTGATTCCTTGCTGCACTCCCAGATCTCATGTGGTAAGTAACGCTCATTTCATATATCTGTCGATGCTGGTGAGCAGTATGAATGATGCACAGTATTATGCACAGTTCTTAACTGTAAACCGTTTCTGTCTTTTTCAGCCTGTCATCGTTATGACGCCACCTACGGCTGCGCAATGAAAGTGGGAGTGTGTGCATCTAAAAAGACTAATAATACTAATAAAACTCAATCTTAGAACACATTATTAAATACTAATACATTATACCATAGTCAAACATATCACTAATATATCTCTATACAAATATTTTGAGCGCATGTAAACATCTTGTCTTTTAACAGTTTTTTAAATAGTCTTTTAACAGTGTGCAGACTGCAGATCTATTTCTGTATTAACATAAATGTGTGTAATTGCCAGTATGAATTAATATCTCAATCAGCTTTACAATACAACATATAAAACTTGTAAAAATAGCCTTTTACAGAACATATACTGTATGTTCCAATTCATATACTGAATCCGTTGGTGTATGGACATTGTCAATACACAAATTAAAAGTTATTAAAATTGAATAAACTAATGTAATAAACAATAAAAATAAAATAAATAAATCTAGTTACAGTCTTCATACTGTTGTATGAGTTGTATGTGTTGACAATGTTTTCACCATATTATTTACCTTCTTGGATGGGGTATTCCACCCAAAAATGAAAATTCTGTCTTCATCCTGTTTCTTTCATCAACTCAAAAGATATTATGAAGAATGTTGGGAACCCAACTAAATTGGAGCCCATTGACTTCTATTGTACAATGTAGACCAAAAAAAAAAAAAAGACAGCTTGGAACAACATGTTTCAAAACTGGATGACACTGAACATCATACAGGTGTGCGCATTATGACAGAATTCTCATTTTGATGTGGAATATTGCTTTAAGCCAATGTGAAAACATAACAGCAATGCTATTCATGTATCAGTGGCGATATAAAAGTTTTTGCATGGAACTTCAACAAATAAAGTTCACACTCACCCACTGACCTGATGTCAAGATTGTATATGTACTTTCTAAATGAGCAAAGAACACAAATGAGTCTAAACACTTCACAAGATGTGTGATGCTTAACACTATCTTTAATAATTTCATAAGAAAAAATAAAGCAAATTTTCAAAAGGTGATTCAGATTGTACGCATCTTAAAATCTTTACTCACAATTTAGAAATAATCTTAATAAAGAATCTTCACAGAAGATAAAAGTCTGATTCTGCAAATCTGTCTATTTAAAGTAAATGAAAAAGGTTCTGATCTCCTTCGGATAAATGGTCACATTGAAGTCCTGGGTTGTGCAGCTGAAAAAATCAATTTGCTCTGTAAACAGAGAAAAAAAAACAACAACAGTTTTTAGCACTGACATTTCTTATTACATCTACTCAATCGGATTTAATTACTTGTCAGATCAAACATTGTAGTTACCAATCAAGGGTGAAATCTCACCTTCTTTCCGTACACTTTCATTGGTTTTCCAGCTCCACCTCTGGAGGTCTGATATATTCCATGTTCCAGTGAGGGAACGCTCCTGAACTCTGGTTAATTCACCTATGCCTCTCATAACTTCCTGTTAAAGGGGTCATATGATGCAATTTCAAGTTTTCCTTTCTCTTTGGAGTGTTACAAGCTGTTCGTGAATAGATAAGATCCCTAAAGTTGCAAAGACTAAAGTCTCAAACCCAAAGAGATATTCTTTATAAAAGTTAAGACTGGTCCACGCCCCCCTAAAACGCCTCGTTCTAACACGCCCCCACATGTCTACGTCACGATGTGGGAAGATTTGCATAACGCCCCCCAAATGTTCACGCAAAGAAAGAAGGCGTAACTTTTATTCTCGCTGTAGTATTGTTGCTGCCGCCGCCGCCGCCATGTCATGAAGGCACTGTGTGATTCGTTGTGAAAATGAAAATACTTTGTTTGGCCTTCCAAAAGAGGACAATATCGCTTTGTCATGCCTAGAGCTGATCCGTGCTGAT
>NW_015628684.1:1014173-1035470 GCF_001515625.1 Sinocyclocheilus rhinocerous | reverse complement strand
GCATTGGATAGCTGGCCAATCAGAGCACACCTCGTTTTTCAGACCGATGAGTTTTGTAAAAATCGACGCGTTTCAGAAAGGCGGGTCATAGAAGAGAAACAATAATGTACAGTATGTGGAAAATAATGTGTTTTTTGAACCTTAAACCGCATAAACACATTTCATTACACCAAATACACAAAATAATGTTCTTTTTAGCAACATCATATGACCCCTTTAATGAATGCATGTATGAATTTACTGTCAAGTGGTGATGCTTAATAAATCAACCAATGTTCTACTAATAAAAACATCAAAAATAAATAGATTAAATGTACCTTCAGGTTAATAACGGTGGGTTGTGATAGGACTGGGTCTTCTCCCCCTTCATACAGGTGTGTGATTCTCAAAAGAATACGGTCAAAGTCTATCTCAGACTTTCTCTCTCCACCTTGAAAAACAATATATACATTTTGAATATAGCTTCTGGTTATAAGCAGAATTTATACTTCACCCTGACTCTCTCCATCAAATCCTGATTCACATAACTGTTATGAAACATTATTGTTTTGTCAGTTTTGTTGTGTACAGTATATTGTGGCCTGCCTAAGTTGAGACTGTGGAGGTGCTGGGTGTGATCAGGACTGTAGTTCCAGCCAGGGATGCTGAGGGTCTGCATGTGGAGGTTCTGGGGCACCACAACCGGCTGAACAAACGGCCCACTAAATTTCTCTCTCTGATTCCACGGCTTTTCTGTGCAAGGGAAAAGTTTACATTTCTTTGTCTCTGTTTGCTTACCAAAATGTACAAAACACACAAATATGGAAAAGAAATGTTATTGTTGTTCAGTACACTTTAGGTAAAGCACTGTTACTTCACATTTTTGCTCAATTGACAACTTTTGTTAATGATTTTCTTATCATTTTTTATGATACATACAAGATCAATCAAGAAAATCAAGAACATTTCAGACAAAAGGGAGGTAATAATGAAAATCTAATAAAATAAATAATACAAGAAGGTAAAGCGTTTTAATGTACAAACAGAAATAAAATAGTAGGTGCACTAAGTACAAACAAAATTCTATAAATCTGTGTCATCTGGATGATGATGCACGAGTCCGTATGTATGTTAAAAAGGGCTTCCACATTTTAAGGAAAGATGTACTGGGCAGTGTTATTTCAGTATTTCTTTCTTTCAATATTCTGAATTAGTTTGTATTTTTATGTTTTCATTTTAATTTCAGTTAAATGTTTTAGTAATTTTGTTGTTTTTGTCATTTTATTAGTATATTTTAATATGACTATGTAGTTTTCATTTCAGTTTTAGTTATTTTAGTACATCATATTAAAATGATGTCAAAATAAAATAAAAAATGAGACATGTTTCCTTAGCAGAAAAATATTTTTTTTTCTAATTTATTATATTTCAAGTAATATACTGTACATCTGTATGACTGTAGTTTAGTTTACTTTATAAAACGAATAGTTCCGGTCCTTGATTCTGATTGGCTGATTGGCTGAGCCACGTTCGAAGCGGTTGTAAATTACTCAACAAACATACACCTTTGTTTACGTTTGTCTGTTGCTTGGCAACCACTTTGTTGCAACCACAACTGATTCTGAGGAACTACATTGTTTGGTGGAAGAATACTGTTTTTATTAATATCATTACACTTTATTTGCTCTGTTTTATTTTGTGAAACCTTACTACGTATATGGAATAACCGTTTTATAAAACCAATAAGCCCCGTGAAGCCGTGGTTTACAGTGAATTTATAACAGCTAAGGTAGTTTTAGGCACTCCGCCCGCCCCTTAGCGGTTATAAATTCACTGTAAACCACGGCTTCTTGGGGCTTATTGCTTTAGTAATAACCTTGGTACTGGGCCAATGGAGGGAATTTCTATTTTTAACTGACAACTTTTTATTTTATATAAATTTAAATTGTACCTGTTTGTCAGTAGTTGTACATTAGTAATGGCAAGCATTTGGATTAAAGATAAATGGAGGGTACGCTACAGTATGTTGCCTATTATTGGGTTGCCTATTGTTACTCAATAGATGGTTAACACTGAATGTAATAAACTTTTAAGAGGAACTGAGACTGAAATTAAAACTAGTCGAGCAATGCCTGTGTCTGCAAACTCACGGGGTTGGTCAATGGGCATAACCACAGGTCTGTGCTGCAGCTCTAGTGCCTCCTGTTGGTAGATAGATGACAATGCAGAAGGCGAGCCCAGCATCATCCAGAGAACGGGCCTCACCACAGACGAGTCATTAAGAGTCAGATTATAACCCAGATTCCACTCCTGGTTATTCCAAAGCCGTCTATGAAGCATCACCTGATGCACACACACAATGCACAGAATACAAATACACAGAAAACAGCTCAGTAAGGCTTGAGATTGACACAACAGTGCCAAGTATGTGTGAAAGGCAAATGCAAGCCCTCACTTCTAGTTGACCCTGACTTAGACTGGCCACTCCATGAGCTCTTTCACCGAGGAACACAACTCTGCTGGAATCATCTTGTATGTAGGCCGCTCGTACCATTGGGTAGTAATTCTGTGCATGTAAACACAACAGATGTATAATAAGCATATCTCTTAATATCTGAAAACTGGTATGATTTATGAATTTTAGGTGTAAAGCAACCTTACACGGGCGATTGTGTTGTTCACAAAGGTCTTATATGTCCTTTTCATCATCTGATAGCCGTTGTTATCAGTAAACAGTGTTCGGTTATTCTTCAGACTCGTGCGGGTTCTGAACACGGTCTCTCTGTTTATCTCTAGGGGGCCCACTTTATAGCTCTGCTCCAGTCTGAAACATGCCAGCCGACCCTCAAACCCCACCGGCACTCTGGTGACCACCGAGTAAGTGTGGTTCTTGTCTTCTTCCTCTCTGCAGAGAGAACACTCACACTTTTAGGACTGAGAACTATTGCTAGATTTTTGGAGAAAATGTGAGTGGTGTTTAAAGTTGCAATGAAACAGGCATAGCACCAGAGTTTTTTTCTTTTATATTGTGGTGTACATCAGAGATTAACAGATTATTGAAAAAGAAAACCATGTATGCTAGGAGGAGCCTGGCTTTGTCTATCGGTTGTTAATTGCTTGAGATGTGGGCATTGCAGTCATAAAAAAGCAAGCTTGCAGATGATCATGGTAGGGTTTAAGCAGACTAAATGATTGAAGAAGTCTGGTTTATGTGACCAGTAAGTATTCTTATTCTTAGGTTATGACATAGTTATGACATTTTGATTTAAATATATGAAAACATATGCATGGATGAATTGCTCACAATAAGATCAATAACATACATTTAGAAAATAGATTTTTAATTTTAATTTCAAGTTGACTTTAAAGGGGTCATATGATGCTGCTAAAAAGAACATTATTTGGTGTATTTGGTGTAATGAAGTGTGTTTATGCGGTTTAAGGTTCAAAAAACGCATTATTTTCCTCATTCTGTACATTACATCAGCCCTAACATAAAATTAATTATGGGCTTATCAAATTGACTAGAATTTTTTTGTCATCTCTACTTTAAATAAAGGTTGCATTTTAAATTGCTGCCTTGTATTTTAGAGTGAACAACAACCCTAGAAGCAGACAGACATAATAGATTCAGGATATCAAGAAACACTTTTTCTTTTACCTGTAGAAATACTGGCGTATCTCTGAGACTACCTTCCCTGGCACAATCTCCATGGCCACAGATTTGTATGCAGGAATAGCTGAGCCGCTGGCAGTAAAGATGTAGTTGTCTGAGATCGGCCCGGAGTGGACGTCCCCATTGGCCTCATACTCCCAGAAATCCTGCTGTACTCTAACTCTCATCTTTTCACACCTATAATGGATAGACTAGGTCAGAAATTCAATTGAAATGTCCCATTGGACATAACTGTTGCAATCTGATGCATATTGAAGGAGAACTTGCCGGTCTGTGATGCTGTGCAGAAGGTTTGTCTCTTGGTCAAACATCAGTTTGTAGCACTCATTCAGCACTGGTAACAACTTCCTACCCGTCCTCTTCCACTGACTCACATTCTTCTTTTTAAATGTCACTACTCTGGCCACATGAGTCGCCCCACAGGCAGATCCAGTGTCACAGTGGGATTGTGGGAACTGCACAATGTACTTTCTGTACTGCAGTCCACCCAGCTCAACAACGAAGAACAGATCGTAGACAGTGGAAGACTCCATCGATTGCTGGATCTGCAGTTAATTATTGAGTCTGTTATTAACTGAAACAACTGCATGTCATGACAGAAGCAATGAATGAGATCAACAGAAAAAATATGTTTTGCAACCTGAGCAGGTACTGCCTTTCCATCATCGTCAAGCACAACTGCCATTGCGTATGCCACAGAAATATTAATATATGTTGAAATGTTCCAGGCAAGTGGGTTGTACACGATGATATGCTGTTCAAGAACATTTCCGGAGTCTGAAACAACAACAAAACCTTTGTTAGACAATATAACCTTTGATCAATCAAACTTTACTTCACATTTTAAGATTGATAACTACTAATGCTGGCAATTAGACTGAAAATATAATTAAAATGAACTTAAACTGTCAATATTATCTGTCTACATTATCAATTGATTTTAATAAGATATCTAAAAATAAAAATCAAGAAAATCAAGAGAAGAGGCTAAAAAGCACAAGCCAACTTTGTTTGTCTATCAAAAAAACAATATATATATATATTACATTTAAACTTAACTTAGTTATAGTACGTTTTAATATAACTGTAATAATAATGACATAAAGGAACAATATCAATGAAATAACTTTTACAGCCAATCAGAATTCATCCAGAATTCATCCTGCTTTAAAGAGCTCAAGCATTGAGCAAGTGGCAGATGACTGGCAGAAACTGCAGCATGTGCTTACAATGAACAGAAAGTTATTGTGCATTGGTGTGGATGCTAATATAGTTATTATAATAGTTATCATTATAGTTATCGTTCTTGGTGTGAACAGGCCTTTACTCATATCTTGTTGGCTGCTGGTATATTTAATCCAGGTATATTTTAAAATGTATTTTTATTTCAATATAAATTATAATCAATTATTTAATTAAATTTTTAAAAAATATATTTTTAGTTTTTTTTTTTTAAATCAAATATAAATATAATGCATTTCACATTTCACTGCTCAATTAACAGGAAAAGATCAGATCTGAACAGAGAATATAGATCCACGTGCTGAGAAGAAAGATTCAGAGAATATAAATAAAGAAATGTACCGGTCTTCACTGTGGTGGATCTGGTTTGGGGCGTGTGATGGATGTCGTTGGAAAGTTCAAGGGTTTGTGGAAGTAAGAATATGGCTGCCAAGAGCTCCTCAGCTCCCATCATGCCTTGCATGAGATGCTCCATGTACATATCAGCCACTTTAGGGGATTCTGTCCCTGTGATGCCATCGTGGTGCTGAACCTGGTGCAAATCAGATGAGATAATGACCAGTCGATTTCTAGTCATACACACATTATTACTGCCTTAGCAGGGTCATGTTAGATTTGGGCCTGAATCATAAGAGAAAGTTCATGAGAGAAAGATTTGATCAGATAAACATTAATGAATTACATTTTCCATCATTGCAACTAAATAAAATAAAATTGTAAATTCCATGCTGCTCAAAAGGAAATGGTTGTGGCATAAACAGATGTTTAAAACCAGGCACCTCTGAGACAGCCCATCGCAGGGCCTTGAGTTTGTCTAGAGCCCATTCTCTCTGAACTGGACCATCTGGGTAGCTGATACGGTATCTAGTGAAGAGAGACTCTGCTGCATACAGGAGGGAACTCGCTCGTCTAGCTACTCCTTTCAGAACATTTCTGGACCCATAGAACCCCGTCCATGCCTGAAACGGTTCTGGAAAATGAGGATGAAAGACTTTTCAGGACCATTTGTTTTTCAGAAATGCAGTGAAACACTAATGAACACTTTTGACATTTCCAGGGTTCTCAGAATCCACATTAGCATTTCTAAAAATTTTCAGGACCATTTGTTTTTCAGAAATGCAGTGAAACACTAATGGACACTTTTGACATTTCCAGGGTTCTCAGAATCCACATTAGCATTTCTAAAAAGAGGGGGGGGTTTGAGAAATTGATTACATTGGCCGGAAGAGAGAAAAATGTCACTGTCACTGTCATTATATTAGAAACACTCACACAGCAGCGTTAAATATTCTTTTGCAATTTAATGCATGGTAATAAAACACAAAGTGTAGTGTATCATCACAGAATATGCAAAGGGTTCATCACAATTATAGAAGTAGCTATAATATCCAAATTGTAAACCTGTTGAGTAAGGAAGGAAGTCTTGGTTTCCTCTCACATCCCAGGACAGATTTGTTTGGTGCACTGTCTGGAAATAGTCCTGTAGCGTGGCATACTGCACTGCAACTCCATACTTGTCACTGTGTGTGTTAATGTAGTTCATTAAAACATCCATGTTCATAAACTGCACTGATGCATTGAAGAACTGCTTGTCACAACCCTGTAAATACAACATACCCTTGTAATACTGTACGAGTTAGTGAATATATAAAAGAAATACTGTACTGTATGTGTTAGCCTGTGGTATGATGGAGCTGAACTGACCCAAGGCCAGAGAACATGACTGGTTCTGAACCACTGGGCCCTCTGTTTGATGTTGTCCACCATGGTCTGTGCGTAAAGCTCTACAGTTTCTTTGGTCACTGGCAGACTCATGTTGGGGTATATGCCATCTTTAGGAGGGTCCGGAAACAGAGCGACACCATTCCAGTAAAACCCAGACCTGGGCACAATTACCATCAATATAACAGCATGCTCAAACTTTTTTTTTTTGTTCTAATGCTTTTTGTTTTTACATAGAATAATTTAAACTTTTTTTTTTTTTAATATATATATAAAAGTTTGTTTATAACAAAAGTTTGGGGATGGTAAGAATATTTAATATTTTGAAAGAAGTCTTATGCTCACCAAGGCTACATTTATTTACTCAAAATTACAGTGGAAAATTTAATATTATGAAATATTATGATATATAAAACTTTTTTTGCTTTAATATATTTAAAATAGTAATTTATTTCTTTTTTCAGAATTCTTTGATGAATAGAAAGTTAAAAAATCAGCTTTCTTTGGGAACATTATAAATGTCTTTACAGTCACTTTTGATCAATTAATGCATCCTTGTTAAGATTCGGCCCGAATCAGTTTTCTAAAGTGTTTTTGAAAAATCACATACCCTGCCTTTAATCTTACTGACCCCAAAATGTTGAATAATAGTGTATAAATTAATAGAACTTTCTAGATCTTCATGCTAAACAAAAATCACAATTGAGGTGTTACAAAATAAATAAAAAATAATAATAATAATAAAAAAAATTACTGGGCGTCACCTGTTAGAGAAGGGGAGATACGATGGTGTGCAGTAACTGAACTGGTCCATAGTGTGTGTGAATATCTCTTGTTTTTCCTTTAAGGATGGTGAACCTCTCCACACAAACTGCAATTTCTACAAATACAGATGTAATATTATTACATGTACCAATCATAATGTAAGCAGCATTTATTCCAAAAACCTCACATGCACAGCTGTATTATAAATGTGTTTTACCAAACCAATGATGCAAAAGCACAACCTTGTTTTTCTGCATGTCATCTTTAAGGTCGTAGTCAATGCGAGAGATGAGGTGAGCGTCAAACCCCGCAAGTGCAAAGAGGACCGGGGTGGTGGCTGATGCACCAAACGGATCAACATGCCATCCGAAACGTGGCCGAACACCAAAAGTCTCATACAAGAAGCCGTGTCCCTCTACAAGCCAGAAGAAGAGAGAGAGAGAAAGAGAGGGAGATAAGAAGATCTATAACTACATGCAACGTGTTAACACTATTTAACATAGCATTATTTAAAGTAATGTGTAAATAACATGTTACATAAATATGGTAGTCATTCAGCACTATGGTACTGTATTTGTAAAGATACAGCTCACGCACCTGTGAGCTGAAGAATGGCATCATCTACATCTGTCACTGCTTCATCATGCATCACCTGACCCCCGATTATGAACTCCAGACGACCCTCTTTTAGCAGCTGTCTCACCTGACATATATTTACATTTAGTCATTTAGCAGACGCTTTTATCCAAAGCGACTTACAAATGAGGACAATAAATGAGGACATATAAAAACAAGTCACCTTAAACCTGTTAATTAATTAATTTATTTGTTTATTTTTCAGATGCCACAAACCCCAAACGTGATCATACTTGTACGAACCCCATCCCAAAACTGAAAAAGCAGCTATATATTTTCATGCATAAAAACACCCGATTTATACTATGAAAAAATGTATTTATATCATTATAAATATATGTCAAATATAATTTGGAAATTATTTATTTTCTATTATATATTACATTATTATTTTTTTCTACTTACTATGGTATTGTACTGTTAGGTTTAATTATTGATTTATTTTATAAAAAAAAAAAAAACCTATTTACTTATTTAATTTAACTTTTTGAACAATTCTACACTGTTTTCCCATGCTGCTCCAGTTTGAAAATCTCTGTCTTAAACAATAATTTAACTGATTTACCTTCATCGCGTACTACTTAAAACTACTAAAACATCTAATAAGATATTTGTAAGTCCTTACCTGTTTCTTGTGCCAATCTGTTGCCACATTCACCCACCAGAGTCGGAAAAACTCCTGTTCAACTGCGATGAATTTGCGGCTTTTGACTCGTGACAGCTCTTCAACTACACTGCTGTACACATTGCTGGCGTATGCATGCATGCTCTCCTACAACAGAGAAGGTTGACAACACTGATGATGATAGCTCCACTTAGGAAACATACAAGCCATTAATGTCTGCGTTTTACCTGGACCGTGTACACCCAGCCAACATCCATATGACTGTGAGGAATGACGAAAGCTTGAATCCTCTCGGCTGCATCGTTTTCAGAGACCGTCATGAGCAGTAAACCGAGAAAGAAAGATAAAAACACCATTGCCACTACAAGATCATCGAAAAATCGTAACCGGTGTTTCAAGAGAGTCTCATGACTGCGTGTGATCATATGCGCATGCGCACTTATACTTCCCTTTTTTATTTTTTATTTTTTATTGAACAATCATTAATGTACAAACAACTTGGCCATATCAAAACATCTTCACATTACAATATACAGAACAGGTGCATTACTTCCCATTTCCCATTTCATTCGCTGTTTGCAGCTTCTTTGAAAAACTTTTATCAGCGTTACATTTCGGCCAAAAAGTTTTTTTTTATTTTTTATTTTTTTATTTATTTATTTATAGTAATGCAAATATATATATATATTATTATTATTTTTATTTTTTTTGTTTATTTATTTGTTGGTTTGAGATGGTTGCATACAAAAAAAACCCGTAAAAATTAAAAATCACTTTCTTATTGACGTTTTCCAAACAGGTGCTTTGCTGTGATTTCCTGTAGTAAGTGTAAAAATATTTTAGGATATAAATAATACTACAAAATGGATAATAGATTTGCCAATGTCCAAAATAGTTTCCTTCTACCAAGATTTTGTGTCACAAAGTAAACATTTGGTCAAAAAAAACAGTTCGTCTCCTGACCAATAGGAGGCGCCCAAACACACTCGTCTGTGTTTATCACGCTCGCTCGGGTCCTGCTTTACATGTTAAAGATGGCCGAGGTTGATGATGGGGAGCAGAAAACAACAGACAAAGATCACTTGCAAGTGTTAAAGGTTTGAACTCACTCTTTCATTTCCCTCTGTCTTTTGGTGAGGTAAAAATAAATATACAGCACTCAGATGTTGTCGATGAACACATGGCTGCTGCAGCGTCTGTCACTATAACAACTGATACACTGCATTGTAACAACGGAGAACAAACAGCTTTCTGGAACAAGTAGCATCTGAATGTCTTTTATTAAACTCTGCGCAGTGTAGCCTGATCGTGTTAACCTAATGTGCTTTCCATTATGTCGTGTGATGCTTGTTTTACCCATCATTCACCTCTCACTGCAAGAGACACTTATTGTACTGTAAAACTATAATAAATTAATTTTAGTTCTTCTTTAAACAGCGTAAGAAGCTTTCATAATTTTTCATCTCGTGTGAAAGGAAAAATTGAAATCGCATCATATGACCCCTTTAACTAGAGTTGTTTTCTTCACTGCAGTTACTACTAACATTTTCAAAGAAGATTTAGGTACAATTGTACGTTTTTGAAAGCGAAAGCAGCAGTAAAGTAGAATCTCTTTAACTTTCTTTTTTTATGCAAATGCAAAAAGAGACCTCAGTCACCATTTGCTTTCATTTTATTAAAAAGGGTGCAATGCAAGTGAGTGCTGACTGGGGATGAAATGATAAAATAACTTATTTTTGGCTGAACTATTGCTTTAATGCAAGAAATCTCTTTGAGTTTTGAGAAAGATCAAATGTGCAGTTGTTTAATAATAGCATGTTTCTGTCACAGGAGCTGGTAGATGATCTTTACTCCTTTAGGGACCGTTACTTTGAGACACACAGTGTTGAAGATGCTGGTAGGAAACAGAATGATGTTGCTCAAGAAATGGCAAAGACACTTAAGAGACTGGAAGAAAAAGAAGGTGGGGATTTCTTTGTGTTCCACAAATTTTTATGGCAAAGAAATTTTAATGTTTAATAAAATATATTCTGACAATTAATTTAAAAATATGTTGATAGAAAATACACCAGAATCCTTTATTATTGTCTCAGCACCATTAAAAATTCCACAAGAGTATTGGTATTATTTTATTAATTATTTACTTTCAACAGATTTGTACAAACACAGCGCTCAGTTCCTGCTGCAACGGGGTCGGTGTCTGAACGTCGCTCCGGGGTTCAGTCAGACTGCAGAGGAGTGTCTGTCCCGGGCTGTTAAACTGGAACCAGGTTTGGTTGAGGGCTGGAACACTCTGGGAGAGCAGTACTGGAAAAAAGGAGACCTGACAGCGGCCAAGACCTGCTTCACAGGTGCACTACAGCAGGTGAGTCTTTATTATAGCCAAGAACAATGGGTCTCATTTAGGGCTGCACGATTAATCGAATGCAATTGTCATGCGCAATTTGTTAGTAAAGCCGGTTCTGTAATCAGCACCGTAGTCGTGTGTTTATTAGTCACGTTGAATCAATGAAAGCAGTTGAATCTTTTGTTTGTTCAGCTGCAGATAGGCATTTCCTGGGTTTCTTCTGTGAGGTGTATTTGGAGTTTCAGCGCGAGAGCGCCCTCTGGCCTTTGGATGGAGATTTACTGCTGATCACAGAACCGTGCTTCACTGAAAGATACGCATGACAATCGCAGCTTCTGTCGAATCGCGATCTCGATTCCATTTCGATTTATCGTGCAGCCCTAGTCTCATTCATTAAATGTGCATAACCGTGGTATAATCAATATTATAATCGCCTATTACCATGTTAAGATGAAATTTTATTTTATCTTAAATATATTTCATCATATACAATATAGCTCAAGCTGCTATGTTTCTCTGTATAACAGTTGTAATGAGAGGTCTGTACAAAAGATGTTTGTGTTTGAACTGGTTTTGAGGAAGGCACAGGCTCTTGCTGCATGCGCTCAGGTGAGAGCTTGATTTTAAAGAGCATTATGTTTGCTGAAGAGTGATGAAATTATGAATTAGTCAGAAGTTGTGCAAAGAAATAATGCACATAACATATAAGCAATGATCCATGCAAATAACAGTGAATGAGACCCAATATCTTTTAGGATGTCTGTCTCTTTTGATATGGTACTGCTCACGAAGCTCAGAGATGAACTCTTGGTGTCTCATCTTCATCCAGAGTAAGAATAAAGTGTCTCTGAGAAGCCTGTCTATGGTGCTGCGACAGCTGCCACCAGAAGAAGATGCACAGGAGCAGAGCAAACGCATTCTGGAGAGCGTGGAGCTGGCCAGGCAGGCCGTGCAACTCGATGTCACTGATGGGACTTCATGGTGTGAGTATATTACACGGCTATTGCAGTAAAGGACACATTAGGTGTGTTCCTAGTGGAATATCCTGTCAAATGTATTTGGACCAAAATGAAGTTTATTCCGCTATTTTAAAGGGATAGTTCTTCAAAAAATAGAAATTCTGTGATTAATTAATTGCCCTCATGTCTTTCCAAACCTATATGACTTTCTTTGTTCCATGGAACATAAAAGAAGATATTTTGAAGAATGTTGGTAACCAAGTAGTTTTGGTTCTCTAACTGTTTATAACATTCTTCAAAATGTAGTATCTTAGAAAGTCAGTCAGTTTTGAAACGACATGAGGGTGAACTGTGCTTTTTAAGTGAAATTTAATCCAAATGAATGCTTTTGTCAAGTGAAGTGAACTCCTACAGATATCCATGCTGTCGATCAGGACACAGCTTGATTCCTAACAGCATTTCTGAATAGAGACGGTTTATAATGTTGGTATATTGAAAAGAAAATTGGAATAAATTATTTTATACTGATTTGCTTTGACCCAACAGATATTTTAGGGAACGCGTATATCTCCATGTTTTTTACCAGTGGACAAAACCCACAGCTCTCTCAACAAGCCCTCAGTGCCTATGCACAGGCTGTGAGTATTTCCTCTTTGTCTCACCTAAACATTTGTATGTTTAATATTAATTCGCTAAAGCTGGTTGTCATCTTTTTACCTTATCGTTTTATCTGTGCATATTTACAGGAGAAAATCGACAAAGCATCCTCAATGAACCCTGACCTCCACTTCAACAGAGCTACGGTAACAATTCTTTCAGTTGCTTTTTCAAACTGGTGGGTGTGCACCAGCAAATGTGTCACAGTAAAACCAGCATCTTATCCACTTTGTTATATATATTCTAAACTGGTAAACAGCCTGCTGTTGCACTTCCACTGTGTGAAGCAGACCTAAGAAACTCCTTTCTGTCACCAGTTGTTTCAGTATGAGGAGATGCACAGCTCAGCTCTGGATGGATACAGCCGTGCTGCAGCTCTGGATCCTGGCTGGGAAGATGCTCGGGAGAGAGCAAAACAGCTGCTAAATTACCTAGACCAGGTTACAATGTTAATGGAGAATAAGGTGAGAGAAATGAACAATGTCATTGTAACTTTTGCGGTTTACACTGGCGTGGAACAGGCATTTTCAGTTTATTTCTATGGGAGCCGAGCTATTGACAACAGAAGTGTCGAGAGCATCTGAGAATGTTTACTCCACTTTCTCAAACGTCAAGTGAAAAATGGAAGATGGCAGCCAATCGCTGTCAGGTGCGGATAATGATGATCAAAATCTGCATATTGTACTGGAGTTTCTGTTGAATTAGTGTGTAAATCATATTATTTACATAATTGGACTCTTTCACTGTGAATTGACCGTCTGGTTTTACAAAAGTGTGTTAAATTAACACCACATCTTCATTTTGTTTTTTTTTGGCATTTGGAAACAAAGCTGTTACAGTGTATATGATTATTTTATTGAAAAAAAACATTGGCTAAATACATTTGATAGCAGCACAGAGCTTTATTTAGTTCTGTTGATTGTGTAAAATCCCATCGAAAAGGTTGTTTGTTTGATATTTTGGGTTGTTTCCAGGAGATGGAAGTAGAGTGCAGTCAAAACAATATTCTGGAGGTCCATAAGAAATCACATTAACCCCACTCGCTCTGTGTTTCAGGGAAAAGTAAAAGCTCGGCGTCTTCGCAACATGCTCTCCTCACTCAGTACCTCCGCTTTGGGCCCGTGCTCCTCCCCTCAGTTCCGGTCTCCCTCAGGCCGCGTGGGGAGCCTTGAACCCCGCAGCTTATCCTCTCTCACTCATGGCCACAACGGTGGGGTGGCAGCGCTAGGAAAAGTGGTCTTCAGCCTGGCCTCAGAGGGCCGTATGGCCTTGTGAGTTTAAATGCCTCTGCCGCATTAACAACCTCTATAAATATTTACTATGAAAACTAGAAGGTTACTGGATACAGTGGGTACGGAAAGTATTCAGACCCCCTTAAATTTTTCACTCTTTGTTATATTGCAGCCATTTGCTAAAATCATTTAAGTTAATTTTTTTTCCTCATTAATGTACACATAGCACCCCATATTGACAGAAAAACACAGATTTGTTGACATTTTTGCAGATTTATTCAAAAAGAAAAACTGAAATATCACATGGTCTTAAGTATTCAGACCCTTTGCTGTGACACTCATATATTTAACTCAGGTGCTGTCCATTTGTTCTGATCATCCTTGAGATGGTTCTACACCTTCATTTGAGTCCAGCTGTGTTTGATTATACTGATTGGACTTGATTAGGAAAGCCACACACCTGTCTATATAAGACCTTACAGCTCACAGTGCATGTCAGAGCAAATGAGAATCATGAGGTCAAAGGAATTGCCTGAAGAGCTCAGAGACAGAATTGTGGCAAGGCACAGATCTGGTCAAGGTTACAAAAAAATTTCTGCTGCACTTAAGGTTCCTAAGAGCACGGTGGCCTCCATAATCCTTAAATGGAAGACGTTTGGGATGACCAGAACCCTTCCTAGAGCTGGCCGTCCGGCCAAACTGAGCTATCGGGGGAGAAGAGCCTTGGTGAGAGAGGTAAAGAAGAACCCAAAGATCACTGTGGCTGAGCTCCAGAGATGCAGTCGGGAGATGGGAGAAAGTTGTAGAAAGTCAACCATCACTGCAGCCCTCCACCAGTCGGGGCTTTATGGCAGAGTGGCCCGACGGAAGCCTCTCCTCAGTTCAAGACACATGAAAGCCCGCATGGAGTTTGCTAAAAAAACACCTGAAGGACTCCAAGATGGTGAGAAATAAGATTCTCTGGTCTGATGAGACCAAGATAGAACTTTTTGGCCTTAATTCTAAGCGGTATGTGTGGAGAAAACCAGGCACCTGTCCAATACAGTCCCAACAGTGAAGCATGGTGGTGGCAGCATCATGCTGTGGGGGTGTTTTTCAGCTGCAGGGACAGGACGACTGGTTGCAATCGAGGGAAAGATGAATGCGGCCAAGTACAGGGATATCCTGGGCGAAAACCTTCTCCAGAGTGCTCAGGACCTCAGACTGGAACTAAGGTTTACCTTCCAACAAGACAATGACCCTAAGCACACAGCTAAAATAACGAAGGAGTGGCTTCACAACAACTCTGTTACTGTTCTTGAATGGCCCAGCCAGATCCCTGACTTAAACCCAATTGAGCATCTCTGGAGAGACCTAAAAATGGCTGTCCACCAACGTTTACCGTCCAACCTGACAGAACTGGAGAGGATTTGCAAGGAGGAATGGCAGAGGATCCCCAAATCCATGTGTGAAAAACTTGTTGCATCTTTCCCAAAAAGACTCATGGCTGTATTAGATCAAATGGGTGCTTCTACTAAATACTGAGCATTTTTCAGTTTTTCTTTTTTAATAAATCTGCAAAGATGTCAACAATTCTGTGTTTTTCTGTCAATATGGGGTGCTGCGTGTACATTAATGAGGAAAAAAAATTAACTTAAATGATTTTAGCAAATGGCTGCAATATAACAAAGAGTGAAAAATTTAAGGGGGTCTGAATACTTTCCGTACCCACTGTATATCTAAATGGTTGCTGATTGTATTGTTTTTATTTTTAAAATGGTTTTCTTGTTTTTGTCTTGCAGCACATTTGGCATGGTGGACAGTGATGAGACCTGTTGTGTAGTCATGGTGTATAATACAGCAGACAGCTGGGGTGTTTTAATAGGCGATACTGTAGTCATTCCTGAACCACAGGTTAAACGGCACAGCGTAACACATAAAGATAAGGTTTGTAAAAACAACTTTTCATTCTACTTTAAAGTTTTATATCTCCGCTTACACTACCATTCCAAATTTTGGGGTCATTAAGATTTTAAAAATGTTTTCCAAGGAAATCCCTTATGCTCACCAAGGCTGCATTTATTTTATCAAAAATACAGTAAAAAAAAAACAGTAATATTGTGACATGCTGATTTGGTGCTGAAGATACATTTCTTATTATCAATGTTGAAATCTGTTGTGCTGCCTAATAGTTTGTCACAACATGGTACTTTATTTATTTTTTCAGGATTCTTTAGTGAATAGAAAGTCCAAAAGAACAGTATTTTGATCAATTTAATGCATACTTAAATTCTTTGAAAATATATTTACTTCTTGACCACAAACATTTGAACGGTAGTGTACTGTATTTACACAATCAAGCAAATATAAACATGTTTGCAGCTGTTATCTGTGGCCACAGTTATAATAACCCAATTGTAAATTTAAAGTGCTTATTTTTTGCATTACAATAGGTGTAATAAATACGATGTTTTTATGTTTCTTCTTTGCTTCTCCCTATACAGTCATATGACTTCCGAAGTATACGTGTGGACTCTCCCTTGCTCCTTATAGTCAATGGGAAAAGACAGGTGATGAAAAGCCAAAGTGCAGCCTTTGTTACTTACAAACCACAAAGTGAATGAAAACCCAGAGAGAGGACGTACAGTGAGAACACTGAGATCAATGAGGGTAGTGTTTTTCCAGTTTGTATATATTCTGTGCTGTTCCTGTTTGTGAGGACAGGAAAACTCTTTGTACATATATTTTTTTTTTCAAATCATTTCCCTTTTTTAATTTTCCACTTGTTTGTTGATTGGTGTCATTGTTACGATTGTGCTGCGGTCTTTCATATTTGGGTTGTGAAAATGAAAAAATAAATAAATCCCAGTCTTACTCTGGTCAGTTTGGCAGGTCCTACAGGTGATAAACATCATTTACGTAGAGTTTTTCACATATTTTAATTATGAGTTATTTTCCACAATAAGGTCATTTACATTAGTGGAAACGTGTTGCGAGTATTTACAGCATAACACCTTCTTTAAACTGTGTAACGGCTTTATCAATAAATAACCAACTTGAAAGAACATAAAGAACTAAACAGAAACAACTATATTTGGCCGTTAGAACTGAAATCAGAATTCATAAGTGAAAGAAACGAGCATCCTAGTGAAACTCATGTCAAACTTCGTTTTTCTTGATAAAAGATTGGGCTCTGTCTCGGGTGGGTGTGCTGAACTGGAAGAAAGTTTTAGCGTTTTCCGGTCCCAGTGAGAAGAACCTGTCACCTTCTGGTGCCAGGAATGAAGGACTGCTATGCGGTTTGACCAAACCTGATGACAATAATTGCAAAGATTTTTCATATTCTGTGCTTTACAACAGTTGATCACATCTGAACAATTTTGGTCTCAGTGGGATAAAGAACTCTTGACCTGATTTTACTTATGCAGGGTAAAATAGACGATTACAATAATTAGTTTTGTTTAAATAAGGAACCATTATACTTGTTTCTACCCATTGCTTTTTTCCCCCTGACCTGTAGTGAAAGGGTGGGAAATGGGATCTTTCTCTCCCGTTCCCAGCGTGTGCATCCGTAGTGAGTCGAGAAGTCCCTGCAGCTTCTGATATTGCCTATTTCGTTCATTCAGTCGCTCCAAAACCTCATTGTACTTCCGCTTATATTCCTCCAGCACCTGAAGAATGTAAAAATTGAAAGTGAGGACACTGATGATTGTTGTTTAAGAAATACAAAAAAAGCATCCATCTCATGCTTCTATATATATATATATATATATATATAAAGTACTTGGACACACTTGATTAAAAGTTTCTTGTGGTCTTAAAACTTTACATTGTGAGTTAAAGGCACTCCAACTTGTGTAACCACAAAACATTTTTTTATTGATACAGTGAAATTGTGAAACACTATTAACATTTAAATTTAATTTAGTTTTTCTTTTTTTAAAATATATTTAAAAACATGTATTCCTGTGCTGGCGAAGTTTGTAATGTAATAACAAATGGTAGCATTTATTATTATCAATGTTTAAAACAGTTGTGCTGCTTAATATTGTGTGCAAACCATTATACATTTGAAGTGCTTTTTTTTTATGAATCGAGAGATAAAGAGAACAGAATTTACCTTTGCAACTTTACAGATCTTCTTTATGCACCAAGAGCTTGTAACACTCTAAAGAGAAAGGAAAAAATGAAATCGCATCATATGACCCCTTTAATGCATTTTTATAACCGTATAAAAATCACTATGGTCACTTGGTCAATTTAATGCATCCACTTGTTGAAATGGATAAGTGGTGGTTTTCTGAAAGACCAAAAATATTTTTATATGGTTAACATTTTTGGTCATAAAAATGGTCCTTATTCAATTTTTTTTTATTGCCATTTCAAAAGTTTTGATAGCATTTACATTATTCAATTTTTTTTATTTATTAGTTAGTTTTTTATTTATTTTGTTATTTTGACTGTTACTGTGTATAAACAGTGAGAGTGGGCATTGGTTTGATGGCATGATCATATTTGGGACCTTTTTCAGTGATGCAATCTCTCCTCTTAATGCATTTAACTCCAGCTCTTTGCTCTGGCTCTGCTGGATCATACACTTCTCCATCTGAAGCACTTGTCCTCCAGCCCTGGACAGATTGTACTCCATCAGCATCCTCTCCTGATTTACCTGATATAACCACAAACAAAAGTAAACATTTGAAGGAAGGTGCATTAATCCCAACCTCTCTCAGTTTCTGCAGACATCAAACCTGATAGGTCCAGAAGTCTAGCGCTTTATGACTGATTTCCAAAACCGTTTCAGGCTGTAGTCCGACCAAAACCATAGCCTTGTATTGCTCTGATGGTGCCAGCTCGGTTCTAAAGACGTCCAGTTTGCCCGAGAGCATGGAGGAGCAGGCGGGGCAGATGGCAGGAGTGCGGCTGAACTCCTCTGAACCGTGTTGATCACAGTATACGTGAGAGCAGGCCGTGACCCACACGAACCCACTCAGCTTTGCCCGGCATTTATGCGAATTACACAGCAGGGTGAATTTAGATGCAGACATGGCGGATCTTATGGAAGGAAACAGAAATTTTAAGTATTATATTTCTATATGTATATAGTTTTACTGGTTAAGCTGAGTCTGACGATAAACGGTTAGGCTATGTGTGCGCTTTAGGCGTAAGCTAGCAGCGCGGGAAAAGTAACGTATTCCCAAACTTTCTTAGTTCTGTTCGAATCCTAAATCTATGGAGGACGAAACCTGCAAAAACTTCTGCTATGGCATCGCTTGAAGAACCTTTTGAAGCACCTTTATTTTTAAGAGTGTAGAGCGCCTCGCGGGTTTTGACTGGCCTCATCTGATTGGCTGCTGACTGAGCGAACTCAAATAGGCGCCATGATGCACTTTAAATAACACTTTTGTTCCTCGGGACAAACATTCTGTAAAACAGTCATAAATAATGTTTACGTACTCAGAGGAAGACGAATAAGAAAAAAAATTGACGTTCACTGGTCAAGTAGGCTACGTTGCACTTACCAAAATATGTGGTGGTTTGGTCTAAGGAAACAGGAAACACATTTCATGATAATAGGTTGCCTATATGTTTTCTTGTCTTTTATTGAACAGAATATACATATACTATACAATCGCACTGATAAATGTAAATAAACAAATATTAAGCAAGGCACATATCATAAAAAACAGATGCAAAGTACCAATAAAATTACATATATTCCGAGAAAGAAACGAAAAGGGGAAAAAAGAAAGGAGCAGGGTGAAAAAAAGGAGAAAAAAAGTGTAAGTAGGGTCTCTTCATTCCTCTTCAAATAAATCAAGTTATCTTTGTTGCTTATATGTTACACACTATTCGAAATAATGTTTTTAAAATAAAAGAAGTCTCTAAGACTGCATTATTTGAAAAGTGCTTTAAGAATAATAATAATAATTATTATTAAAATGTATAATCTAATTTTCATATGATGGCAAAGCTGAATTTTCAAAAGCCATATTACCATTACATTACCAACTTTTACTTAGAAAGTTAAAATAAACATTTATTGTAGATAGAATGTGTAACAATGTAAAAGTCTTTACTATCACTATGTGATCAATGTAATGCATCCATGAAGTAGCTATTACTGATCTTACTAACCCAAACATTTTGAACTATAGTGTTTTTTGTTTGTTTTTTAATTCTTATTTTAATATTTTTTTTAGCCCAATGATTGTTCAAATAGCATTAAATATGTGGGAAGTGATCACATTGAGTGTTTCCTGGAAACATTGGTCAAAATACATCAATGGCCTTCTCAGACGAGAAACTCACAGATGCAGCATTTCTCCATAGTGTTGAATGCATCATCTGGACATGAAAAAGGTAAGTCTTGACATTTTTCTTCTTTTCTTTTCCTTTCTTCTCTGTTTTTCTTATATATATCCATTTTGGCGTTGTTTAGATCGACTAGCTACTACCCAAAACTATGAGCAAACACGAATTTGGAAAATGGCGAACAGCAGTAAATAATGCAAGTCAATCAAGGCTGATTTGATTGAATGAGAAGCTATTTTAGTTGTACAAGTACAAAACGGATAGTTCCGGTCCTTGATTCTGATTGGCTGATTGGTTGAGCCACGTTCGAAGCTGTGGTAATTACTCTACAAACATACACCTTTGTTTATTTTGTGTGTTGCTTGGCAACCACTTTATTGCAACCACAACTGATTCTGAGGAACTACATTGTTTGGTGGAAGAATACTGTTTTTATTATATCATTACACTTTATTTGCTCTGTTTTATTTTGTGAAACTTTAATACATATATGGAATAACCGTTTTATAAAACGAATAAGCCCCGTGAAGCCGTGGTTTACAGTGAATTTACAACACCCCTTAGCTGTTATAAATTCACTGTAAACCACGGCTTCTTTATTGCTTTAGTAAACCATTCCAATCTGGCAACACTGATGAGTAGGCTGCTGTATACAACAAATTAACAAGTAGAAAACTGAAGCAATGCAAATGCATGTGAGCCATGATATGGTTCTATGCTAACTGTCTCTTTCTTTTTTAAATTATTGTTTTGCCTTAAATGTACAGTATAATATTAGTGACTTTTAATCATTTTTATCTTAAATTATACTTTATTGTTGTAAATAAGCCTGCATGAACAAATACACTCATGTATAAGAAAAACCCTGCCTTATGGTTAGTGGACACCTTGGCCTTATGTGAGATACGGTGCAGGACGGCTGCTTGTTTTTGATACATCTAATTAAAAATGGCTTTTCACTCCATCCCTCCTCCACGTGGTGTATGGGAACAGAGGCGGGGGTGAAAGGGGGGCATTGTGCGGAGCGGCAATGGATCCTGGGGGTGAGGAGAGAGAAAGAGATGCCCACTCAACTGTGTCCAGGTCGCCATTGTTGGAAATTCCCTTCCTATTCAATGCATTTTAAATAGGGCTCCGAATATTCGGACGCACCGACAAAGTGA